>NC_091285.1:218359007-218721507 GCF_032444005.1 Ranitomeya imitator | reverse complement strand
ATCTCATATCTATCTATCTATCTATCTATCTATCTATCTATCTATCTATCCCATATCTATCTATCTATCTCATATCTATCTATCTATCTAGCTATTTATCTCATATCTATCTATCTATCTATCTAGCTATCAAATTCAAATTCAAATTCAAATTCAAATGAGCTTTATTGGCAGGACTAAGTACATGTTAGCATTGCCAAAGCATATGGTAAAAATACGGGGGTGGGGGAGGGGGGGCATATAGAGGTCCAGGGAATATCAAATTCCTTTTAGAGGATAGGGGATGTTTCCAGGGTGGGGTATAGGAGTCCATGACATATCGGGCTCTTTAGTCGGGGGATAGGGATATGTCCAGTGTTGGGGTACGGGAGTCCATGACATATCAGGCTCCTCTTAGTCTGTGGCAGGCACTGACATATTCCGCTGCTACGGCCACTGCACTTTCCTCTTCCCCCAGTATTATCGGCAGTTTCTCTTCCTCCTCCTTGGAGGTGAAATCTGGGAGGAGATCAGACAGCCTCTTGAAGTGAGTGTCCCTCACTGCGGAGTATTTGGGGCACCTCAGCAGGAAGTGGGCCTCATCCTCCACGGCCTCCTGGGGGCACTGCTGGCAGAGTCTGTTCTCTCGAGGCTTGTAGTTCTGTCGGTGCCGCCCGGATTCGATGAGTAGGCTGTGGGCGCTCAGTCTGTACCGGCTCAGGATCTGTCGATCTTTGGGGTTTTCTAGTTTCTCTAGATATGGGGCCAGTTTGTACTCCCTCTGTAGATTCCGGTATATTGTCAGTTTCTGGGATTTGTTTATGTCGTTCCTCCAGATGCTGAGATATTCCTCTTTGACTTTGTGTACCATTTTCTGGATTTCACCTTTTGTCAGGCCATGGAGGTTGATGGCTTGGTCAGACTGGCTTTGGGTACTTTTCCTTGGGAGGCTTCCTGAGGCTTCCTGGTGTAGGAAGGCTTTGTGATGGTAGGAGCTGGGACTGCTACTTTGTAGATGAGCCTTGAATGACAGCGCCTTCTTCTTTATTGCGATGTGTAGTGGGAATCTGCCCAGCTCTGCTCGGCAGGCGCTATTTGATGTGCTCCGATGGACTTGGAGAAGATGCTTGCAGAACTCTAGGTGGAATATTTCTGTCGGCCCAGCGTCCCACTTTGACCAGTTTGGGTATGAGACTGGGCCCCAGACCTCACTACCGTATAGAAGAATTGGGGCAATGATGGAGTCAAAAATTTTTAGCCATACGGTTACTGGTGCCTTGAGGTGGTACAGACGCCTTCTGATGGCATAGAAGGCTTTGGATGCCTTGTCTTTTAGTGACTCTATGGCTTGCTTGAAGCTCCCTGACTGGCTGAGTTCTAGGCCCAGGTAGGTGTACCTGTTGGTTTCAGTAAGTGGACGGTTGTCTATCATAAAGGTAGGATTGCTTGTGGGTTTCTGCTTTCTTTTCTGGAACACCATGATATTAGTTTTTTTCTCGTTGATTGGCAGTGCCCATGTGCTGCTGAAGGTCTCTAGGATTTTCAGATGATCTTGGAGGCCTTTCTCAGTTGGTGATAACAGCACGAGGTCATCTGCATACAGCAGAAATTTCACCTGGGTGTCATGGAGGGTGAGTCCTGGTGCTGAGGAGGACTCTAGGGCCACTGCCAGCTCGTTGATGTAGATGTTAAAGAGCGTTGGACTGAGGCTGCAGCCCTGTCTCACTCCTCGACTTTGTTGGAAATAGGCTGTCCTCCTTCCGTTGACCTTCACACTGCAACTGTTCTCTGTGTAGGAGCTTCGGATGACATCTAGCTATTTATCTCATATCTATCTAGCTATCTATCTATCCCATATCTATCTATTTATCTATCTATCTATCTATCTATCTATCTATCCCATATCTATCTATCTATCTATCTATCTATCTCATATCTATCTATCTATCTAGCTATTTATCTCATATCTATCTATCTATCTATCTATCTATCTATCTATCTATCTATCTATCTATCTATCTATCTATCTATCCCATATCTATCTATCTATCTATCTATCTATCTCATATCAATCTATCCCATATTTATCTATCTATCCATCTATCAATCAGTCTATCTATCTATCTATCAAATTCAAATTCAAATTCAAATGAGCTTTATTGGCAGGACTAAGTACATGTTAGCATTGCCAAAGCATATGGTAAAAATACGGGGGTGGGGGAGGGGGGGCATATAGAGGTCCAGGGAATATCAAATTCCTTTTAGAGGATAGGGGATGTTTCCAGGGTGGGGTATAGGAGTCCATGACATATCGGGCTCTTTAGTCGGGGGATAGGGATATGTCCAGTGTTGGGGTACGGGAGTCCATGACATATCAGGCTCCTCTTAGTCTGTGGCAGGCACTGACATATTCCGCTGCTACGGCCACTGCACTTTCCTCTTCCCCCAGTATTATCGGCGGTTTCTCTTCCTCCTCCTCCTATCTATCTATCTATCTATCTATCTATCTATCTATCTATCTATCTATCTATCTATCTATCTATCTATCTATCTATCTCATATCAATCTATCCCATATTTATCTATCTATCTATGTAATACAATAAAATAGAAAAAATGATTACAAATTTAATTATTATTAGGTAATTCTTTTGAACATGCCAATGCACATAAGAAATATCTGATCAAGCATTTCCTAACATGTGATTCGAACTTCATGATCTATTCACTACAGTGTCCATGCAGCCTATGGTAATGTATGTAGGGGAAATAACATGTGGTTTTAAAACACGCATAAACCACCATAGATACACCATTAGGAAGGAAAGGTTGGATCTTCCAGTTCAGAAACAGTTCGTTGAGTCACGACATACTGTTAAAGATTTAAGATTTAGATTGATAGACTCAGTCCCCATACAAAGAAGGGGAGGGGATAGGGAAAGACTTCTGAAGCAAAAAGAACTAAAATGGATCTCTGAACTTGAAACATTAAAACCATTAGGATTAAATGTAGATTTTAGACCACAAAGTGCATTTTGATATGTTATGAGTGTTGGTTTCTCTACAAAACCACAGTATAGTAGGATGTAAGTGCCCTGAAAGGGTAATTTAATTATTATTATTTTTTTTAATTAAGTATGTATATATACTAAAGCCTGTTTTATCTTTCTGTTTCAGATAAATTAGTCACCAGTCACGGAATATCACTGATATAAACCCGCCCAGGGATACACACGAACATGTGGAGGATACGTTTTTCTTTAAATTAATAATTTTTTATGTTATAAATATTTTTACTTAATATTTTTCTTGTTTATATAAGTGTTATGTAGTCCATCCCTATTCACACTGAAGGGGAATGAAAAAAGAAGGGTAGGGTAAGTGGAGCTGGACATAGTGGTGACACCTTTATGGACTTTGGTTGAGACACTTTGATCCTAACAGGTTAAATGTCTCCCGAGGGTACCATTGGTAGCAGGAGGTGACCTGCATAAGACACCGTCAGGCATACCAGGGTGAGTTATAAAGTCCGTATGCTCATACTTTAGCCCATATACCCCCAAAAAAATATACCATACTTGTGAATTATAAATTTTGTTAAGAATGGCGCATGCACACCTAAAAGAGTGAGATATATAAGCTGGAAAAACAAAAGAAGATTGCTTCAGAAAGTAGTGACAAACTATTTTTTCCCCAACCAAGATGGCGCCCGCGTGTCAGAATAGACAAAATGCGCAGGCGCTGAGGAGGTATTGACACACACTGAATCTGATTGGTTGTAAAAGCCTACTGACGCAATGAGAATCTTGCGCAGGCGCAATAGAATTGTATACACGCCAAACAGGGCGGAATAGCGTCCTCCATGTGTTTTGTTGTGATCCCAACTTTACGGTGAGTTTTTTTTAAATATTTTAAAGCACAACAGCACTTTATTAATATTTAATAGAGAATCGTTCTGTTTACACTGCACACTGCACTTTATAAGAGGATATTTCCTAGCAAGAAGCACGGTATATTGCACATTGGATCCATGCACAAAATATTATGTATCTGTCTTTCTAAAAATGAGCAATGTTTGTGACACTGTTGAAAAAAAATGTGTAATTAGCACATGTATTTGATTCACTGCTTGAGAAAGGCTCATTTAGAGCCGAAACGTCGCCTGCCATGTGGGTCTGAATTAAAACACAGATTTTCACTTGAAGAAAAGGAGTGCTGCCTTATTTCTTCTATTGTATGGGAACTCATGCATAGTGGATGGATTGCAATGAAGGCTTGTACACCCGATAAGCATATATTGTGTGCCGTTTCCTTTTTTGTATACATATCTATCTATCTATTTATCTATCTATCTATCTATCTATCTATCTATCTATCTATCTATCTATCCCATATCTATCTATCTATCTATTTATCTATCGATCTATTCTATCTATCTCATATCTTTCTTTCTATCTATCTATCTATCTATCTATCTATCTATCTATCTATCTATCTATCTATCTATCTATCTAATATCTATCTATCTCATATATATCTATCCCATATTTATCTATCTATCTCATATCTTTCTATCTATCTCATATCCATCTCTCTAGCTATCCCATATATAGCTATCTATCTATCTATTCCATATCTATCTATCTATCTATCTATCTATCTATCTATCTATCTATCCCCTATCTATCTATCTATCTATCTATCTATCTATCTATCTATTCATAGATTTTGGACAGCAGATAAGATCGATCTACACAATTTTCTACTGGTCACCAGTCAGTAGCATAGGTATGGGGGTAAGACGGTGCGGTCGTCCCGGGCCCCGCGCTCAAAGGGACCAACCCAAAGCTATGATATCCTTAACTGTATCGGCATGCACAGTACACTGATACACTTAAGCCCGGCAGTAAAGCATGGAGAGACCATGTCCCTGCACTTTACGCCTGTGGTCTACGGAACGGCCAAGGAGCCGATGCACGCGTAGGACATCAAAGCCCCAGCGCAGTGACGTCATTGGGCTCTGACCTTGATGTTCTGTGCGTGCGTTGGTGCTATGACAGCACGTTGTTCTCCCCGAGCCTCGCCGGTGGAGTCTGCAGTATCCTTGATTATGTGAGTATGTGATGTGTTTCTATTTTAGTTAAAATTTGTGGGGGCATTATAAACAATGGGGGATCCTGAAACAGTGGGGGTCCTTCAAACAATATTGGGATTACTCTAGGGGCCATTATAAAGTGTGGAGCAAATTATACAGTTTAGGAGCTACAAATTGGGGGCTAATATGTAGGACATTATACAGTGTAAAAGCTAAAGTGGGGGCATTATACAGTATAGGAGATAACGTGGGGTCCATTAAACAGTGTGGGAACTAATGTTAGGCCCATTATACAGCATAGTAGCTTACTGTGCGACCCATTATACAGTTTGGGAGCTAATACTGGGGCCATGATACAGTTTGGAGCTTACTGTTGGGCCCATTATACAGTTTGGGGGCTAATGTGGGGTCCATTATACCGTTTGGGGGTTAATGTGGGGCCCATTATACAGTTTGAGGGTTAATGTGGGATCATTATACAGTTTGGAGGTTAATGGGGGGCCATTATACAGTTTGGGGGTTAATGTGGGGCCATTATAGAGTTTGGAGCTTAATGTAGGGTCCATTATACAGTTTAGGGGCTAATGCAGGGCCATTATACCATTTGGGGGCTAATGTGGGGCCCATTATACCGTTTGGGGGTTAATGTGGGGCCCATTATTCAGTTTGGGGGTTAATGTGGGACCATTATACAGTTTGGGGGTTAATGTGGGACCATTATACAGTTTGGAGCTTACTGTAGGGTCCATTATACAGTTTAGGGGCTAATGCAGGGCCATTATACCATTTGGGGGCTAATGTGGAGCCCATTATACAGTTTGAGGGATAATGTGAGGGCTATTATAAAGTTTAGGGCTTACTGTCGGGGTCATTATACAGTTTGAGGGCTAGTGTGGGGACTACTGTGGAGACAATTTTGCCATCTAGAGGGCACAAAGGAGGCATTATTATGTAAAGGGCACAGTGGTGGGCATTATTATGTGGGTCACTAAGATGAGCACTGTTATAGTGCCAAACAGCAGGAGCAGTAGTAGATGCACATATGTCAGCAGCTCAGTATTGGTGTATAATTTTAGGATGTTGTGTGCAATTTGAGAATAGATGGGGACGGTGCTGGAAATGTGAGAAGTCAGGTGTGTCTTTGTTGTAATCTCTGCAGACGAGTCCTGGCTGTAGAAGTTGTCATGTCGGTTTGGGCCAGATAAGAAAAGATAAGAAAATTGAATGATTCCATCAGAAAGAACGTCAACTGTAAGGTACTATATATAACCACATAGTAACATAGTTAGCAAGGCTGAAAAAAGACATTTGTCCATCCAGTTCAGCCTATATTCGTCAGAATAAATCCCCAGATCTACGTCCTTCTAAAGATGCTTATCACTGTAAGATACAATACAGGTCCTTCTCAAAAAATTAGCATATAGTGTTAAATTTCATTATTTACCATAATGTAATGATTACAATTAAACTTTCATATATTATAGATTCATTATCCACCAACTGAAATTTGTCAGGTCTTTTATTGTTTTAATACTGATGATTTTGGCATACAACTCCTGATAACCCAAAAAACCTGTCTCAATAAATTAGCATATTTCACCCATCCAATCAAATAAAAGTGTTTTTTAATAACAAACAAAAAAACCAACAAATAATAATGTTCAGTTATGCACTCAATACTTGGTCGGGAATCCTTTGGCAGAAATGACTGCTTCAATGCGGCGTGGCATGGAGGCAATCAGCCTGTGACACTGCTGAGATGTTATGGAGGCCCAGGATGCTTCAATAGCGGCCTTAAGCTCATCCAGAGTGTTGGGTCTTGCGTCTCTCAACTTTCTCTTCACAATATCCCACAGATTCTCTATGGGGTTCAGGTCAGGAGAGTTGGCAGGCCAATTGAGCACAGTAATACCATGGTCAGTAAACCATTTACCAGTGGTTTTGGCACTGTGAGCAGGTGCCAGGTCGTGCTGAAAAATGAAATCTTCATCTCCATATAGCATTTCAGCCGATGGAAGCATGAAGTGCTCCAAAATCTCCTGATAGCTAGCTGCATTGACCCTGCCCTTGATGAAACACAGTGGACCAACACCAGCAGCTGACATGGCACCCCACACCATCACTGACTGTGGGTACTTGACACTGGACTTCAGGCATTTTGGCATTTCCTTCTCCCCAGTCTTCCTCCAGACTCTGGCACCTTGATTTCCGAATGACATGCAAAATTTGCTTTCATCAGAAAAAAGTACTTGGGACCACTTAGCAACAGTCCAGTGCTGCTTCTCTGTAGCCCAGGTCAGGCGCCTCTGCCGCTGTTTATGGTTCAAAAGTTGCTTTACCTGGGGAATGCGGCACCTGTAGCCCATTTCCTGCACACGCCTGTGCACGGTGGCTCTGGATGTTTCCACACCAGACTCAGTCCACTGCTTCCTCAGGTTCCCCAAGGTCTGGAATCGGTCCTTCTCCACAATCTTCCTCAGGGTCCGGTCTCCTCTTCTCGTTGTACAGCGTTTTCTGCCACATTGTTTCCTTCCAACAGATTTACCATTGAGGTGCCTTGATACAGCACTCTGGGAACAGCCTATTTGTTGAGAAATTTCTTTCTGGGTCTTACCCTCTTGCTTGAGGGTGTCAATGATGGCCTTCTTGACATCTGTCAGGTCGCTAGTCTTACCCATGATGGGGGTTTTGAGTAATGAACCAGGTAGGGAGTTTATAAAAGCCTCAGGTATCTTTTGCATGTGTTTAGAGTTAATTAGTTGATTCAGAAGATTAGGGTAATAGGTCGTTTAGAGAACCTTTTCTTGATATGCTAATTTATTGAGACAGGTTTTTTGGGTTATCAGGAGTTGTATGCCAAAATCATCAGTATTAAAACAATAAAAGACCTGACAAATTTCAGTTGGTGGATAATGAATCTATAATATATGAAAGTTTAATTGTAATCATTACATTATGGTAAATAATGAAATTTAACACTATATGCTAATTTTTTGAGAAGGACCTGTATTGTTCTGCCCCAGGAAGACATCCAGGCCTCTCTTGAACCCCTTGACTGAGTTCACCATCAACATCTCTTCAGGCAAGGAATTCCAGATTTTCACTGCCCTAACAGTAAAGAATCCTCCTCTATGTTGGTGGAAAAACTTTCTCTCTTTAAAGAGAACCTGTCACCCGAGGCGTTTTTAACTAAAAGAGCCATCTTGTGCAGTAATAATGCTGCATTCTGTCAAGGTGGCTCTTTTAGTTCGGGTCCCTGCAAACGCTGCAATTATCGCTCTTAAAATGTGCCCCTCATATCTCGAATTAGACCTGGGGGCATGTCTTTCCCCCCTGACACAGATGCACCACAGCCGTCACTCAGGGCCTCTGTGCACCCGGCGCCGCCTCCTCTTCCTTCATTAGCATCCCTGGCGCCTGCGCTGTAAGTTTGAAGGGCAGCGCAACTGCGCATGTCTGAAGAAAAACTTACAGCACAGGCGCCGGGGATGCTAATGAAGGAAGAGGAGGCGGCGCCGGGTGCACAGAGGCCCTGAGTGACGGCTGTGGTGCATCTGTGTCAAGGGGGAAAGACATGCCCCCAGGTCTAATTCGAGGTATGAGGGGCACATTTTAAAAGCGATTATTGCAGCATTTGCAGGGACCAGAACTAAAAGAGCCACCTTGACAGAGTGCAGCATTAGTACTGCACAAGGTGGCTCTTTTGGTTAAAAACGCCTGGAGGGGGTGACAGGTTCCCTTTAAAGGGAACCTGTCACCTGAATTTGGCGGGACCAGTTTTGGGTCATATGGGCGGAGTTTTTGGGTGTTTGATTCACCCTTTCCTTACCCGCTGGCTGCATGCTGGCTGAAATATTGGATTGAAGTTCATTCTCTGTCCTCCGTAGTACACGCCTGCGCAAGGCAAGATTGCCTTGCGCAGGCGTGTACTACGGAGGACAGAGAATGAACTTCAATCCAATATTGCGGCCAGCATGCAGCCAGAGCGTAAGGAAAGGGTGAATCAAACACCTGAAAACTCCGCCCATATGACCCAAAACCAGCCCCGCCAAATTCAGGTGACAGGTTCCCTTGAAAGACGCAGAGAATGCCCCCTTGTGACCATCACCTTTCTTGGTATAACTAAAGTGCCAAAAGGGGTGTGCACACTCTAAAGACCGATAGGACCTTAAATCACTCAATCTGATTTACCTCAGATTACTTATTTGTATACTAATATACACGGCCTTCTCTCCTTTATTTCCCTCCTTTTTTCCTTGTGCATCTGTTTGGTTTTGTCATTTATCACATTGCACTTTATTCCTATGTGGATACAATCAAAAAATTGTTGCACTTCTTTGAAGTTATTTGCATATTTGCACAATCTTTTGGCACTTTAGCTATCCATTTTTCACGTATTGGATTTTTATTGGAGATAATATATCACCTACTATATATCCTGTGTGGGTCCAATTAATCATCTGTGGTCTTGGAATATATGAAATATACTATATTTATTTTATCTTTTTATTCTCAGTCTGGTATAAAATATTATTTTTCTGTGTGCACACTTTTAATCAGTTATCTTGTGTATCATTGTCATCTATCTACTTTATAATTGTCTAAGGGGTACTTCCGTCTGTCTGTCCCGGATATTCATTGGTCGCAGCCTCTGTCTGTCACGGAAATTCAACTTGCTGATTGGTCGCGGCAAAACAGCCACGAACAATCAGCGACGGCCACAGTCCGGCGCCAAAATGGCCGCTCATTCCTCCCCGCAGTCAGTGCCCGCTCCATTTTCCCTTCCAGTCAGCGCTCACACAGGGTTAATGGCAGCGCTAACGGACCGCGTTATGCCGTGGTGTAACGCACTCCATTAACGCTGCTATTAACCCTGTGTGACCAAATTTTTACTATTGATGGTGCGTATGCAGCATCAGTAGTAAAAAGATCTAATATTAAAAATAATTTAAAAAATAAAAAATCATTATATACTCACCTTCCGCTGCCTTTCCCGCTCCTCACGACGCTCCGGTGACCGCTCCATGCAAGCGGCAGGTTCAGGTGGCAAGGATGGTATGCGAGAAGGACCTGCCATGAGTCCATGATGTCGCGGTCATGTGACCGCGATGTCATCACAGGTCCTGCGCCCATACCAACCCTGGGACCGGAAGCTGCCGCGTGCACCGCACATAGGGCCAGGACTTCAACGGAGGGTGAGCATATGTTTATTTTTTATTTTAAGTCTGTATACTACGTGGCTCTGTGCTGTATACTCCGTCGCTGTGCAATATACTACGTGGCTGGGCAATATACTACATGGCTGGGCAATATACTACGTGGACATGCATATTCTAGAATACCCGATGCGTTAGAATCAGGCCACCATCTAGTATTAAATAAAGACATTTTTAGTTACTATCTCTCCTGCCTGGGATTTTTCTATGGTCTTCCATTGTGTTGAGGTTCTCCACTTTATGAGTGGTTTCTCACTTGTCTTCTCTGTAGTACACTGGGTGTGTCTATAAAATCTTATACGTTATATATATACCCGTTATACTATAATTCTACCCCAGCAGGTGTTAAAACTGTGTTTTAATTCCTTGGTATAAACAGATTTTCGGAGAGATATTTGCATTGTCCCCTTATAGACTTATACATGGTTATTAGATCACCCCTCAGTCGTCTTTTTTCTAGACTAAATAATCCTAATTTCGCTAATCTATCTGGGTATTGTAGTTCTCCCATCCCCTTTATTAATTTTGTTGCCCTCCTTTGTACTCTCTCTAATTCCATTATATTCTTCCTGAGCACCGGTGGCCAAAACTGTACACAGTACTCCATGTAAGGACAAAAGCACCCACAACCAAAATATAGACCAATACCAGGTAAAACGCCAGGCAGAGAATAGATATAAAATGCCTTTATTATGTATGACTGGCAATTAAATATATTTTAATAATACACAATTTGTGCGCACAAAAAACAAAGGAATTATTTATCAATAAAAACATATAAAATCAATATATGTATACAATACAAGGTGAAATACTACAACGGACTGACCCAAGAAATAAATAATACAATATTGTTTATAAAAAGGTAAGAACACCCACTAAAAGTAGCCACATATCAAAGAAATGCACATAGGGTGACCAAAATGAATTTCAGGAAATGAAAAAACCTATATAAAAAAATATATATAAAAAAATATGAAAAAAGAGCCACAATGAATACTAAGAAATTTGGTAAAAAAATCCAAGAGAGGTATATGAGGAGCAACTGTCCTACTAAAGTGCTCAGTGATAAAAAAAATATAAGTATATATATAGGTGCACAAAAAACAATGTGCAAAATAAGCAGTATTCAATAATAAGGTGCAAGTTTAGAAAAACATGTATACAATGACAGTGCATAAGTACCACATATAAACCATTTGGCTCCAAGGTGTATGGAATGTAACCAAGTAGTCAGCTATAACAGATAAAAGCTGTGAAACAAGGTGCAATTACCTGTGCAATACTGGGCTTTCAATCAGAGAAACAATTTTGTTTACAATATTATAAACAATATTGTATTATTTATTTCTTGGGTCAGTCCGTTGTAGTATTTCACCTTGTATTGTATACATATATTGATTTTATATGTTTTTATTGATAAATAATTTCTTTGTTTTTTGTGCGCACAAATTATGTATTATTAAAATATATTTAATTGCCAGTCATACATAATAAAGGCATTTTATATCTATTCTCTGCCTGGCGTTTTACCTGGTATTGGTCTATATTTTGGTTGTGGGTGCTTTTGTCCTTACATTATGGTTGTAGTCCACATTCTTTTCTTTCACGGAGCACTGGTCACTTATAAATTTCACAAGTATATACCGTATATACTCGAGTATAAGCCGACCCGAGTATAAGCCGACCCCCCTAATTTTGCCACAAAAAACTGGGAAAACTTATTGACTCGAGTATAAGCCTAAAGTGGAAATGCAGCATTTACCGGTGAATTTCAAAAATAAAAATAGATCATTATTTCCCCATAGCTGTGCCATATAGTGCTCTACACCATTCATATTTCCCCATAGCTGTGCCCCATATAGTGCTCTGCACCGTTCACTGTGCCCCCTAGCTGTGCCATATACAGTGCTCTGCACCGTTCACTGTGCCCCATAGCTGTGCCATATACGGTGCTCTGCACCGTTCACTGTGCCCCCTAGCTGTGCCTTATACGGTGCTCTGCACCGTTCATTGTGCCCCCTAGCTGTGCCTTATACGGTGCTCTGCACCGTTCATTGTGCCCCATTGCTGTGCCATATACGGTGCTCTGCACCGTTCACTGTGCCCCATAGATGTGCCATATACGGTGCTCTGCACCGTTCACTGTGCCCCCTAGCTGTGCCATATACAGTGCTCTGCACCGTTCACTGTGCCCCATAGCTGTGCCATATACGGTGCTCTGCACCGTTCACTGTGCCCCCTAGCTGTGCCTTATACGGTGCTCTGCACCATTCATTGTGCCCCCTAGCTGTGCCTTATACGGTGCTCTGCACCGTTCATTGTGCCCCCTAGCTGTGCCTTATACGGTGCTCTGCACCGTTCACTGTGCCCCATAGATGCTCCACATTAATCTGTGCTGCCGCTGCTGCTGCTGCAATAAAAAAAAAAAAACACATACTCACCTCCCTTGATTGCAGCTCCCGGCGTCTCGTTCCGGCGCCTCCATCTTCCCGGCGTCTCTGCTCTGACTGATCAGGCAGAGGGCGCCGCGCACACTATATGCGTCATCGCGCCCTCTGCCTGATCAGGCAGAGAGCGCAGACGCCGGGAAGATGGAGGCGCCGGCCGGGAAGATGGAGCGGCGCCCGGCGGCTGGAACGAGGACAGGTGAATATAACATACTCACCTAGTCCTGGCGATCCTCGCGCTGTCCCCTCCTGTCTTCGGCGCTGCAGCTTCTTTCTCTATCAGCAGTCACCGGCACCGCTGATTAGAGAAATGAATAAGCGGCTCCGCCCCTATGGGAGGTGGAGCCGCTTATTCATTTCTGTAATGAGCGGTCCCACGTGACCGCTGAAGAGAGGAAGAAGCTGCAGCACAGAAGCCCGTGGGACGGCAGGGACAGCGCGAGGATCGCTGGGACTAGGTAAGTATACCCCAGCGCCCTCAGCCCCTCACCTGCCGACCCCACCGCTACCGTGACTCGAGTATAAGCCGAGGGGGGCACTTTCAGCCCTAAAATTTGGGCTGAAAATCTCGGCTTATACTCGAGTATATACGGTATTTCCATTGTGACATAGATATAAGTATATAGTGTTGTTGTGTATCTGTGGTTGTGTTTAATTGTACATTGCTGTGTTCTGCACAGGCCTTTTCTTCCACAACCGAATATGGATTTTAAGTCCAGGGAGGCATCGTGGCAGGGGCAGATAAATGCGGTATTCCTGAACAATGATGTGGCATCAAATGATACTGGTGGTTTAAAATTTGACGAAATATTTAAAAATATCAAAAATTTGACCTATAAAAGAACACGGTGTTGGTGGAGCAAAGCGTTCCTGGAAAATTACATCCAGCATAACCTGATCCCTAGGGGGTTGCGCATACACGTCACCCCATCGTTCCCTGTAGGTGATGAAGTATTCATTAAGGATTGGGAAGAAGTCTGCAATTCGGCCTCTAAAAAATTGATGGAACTCCTGGTTAAATATAACTCCACGAATCTGATGAAAACTGATAGATCTCTGGATGAGGTGTATATTAAGGCTAAAGCCTGTCTAACCACGGAACAAATTGGCACATTGGATGGTCAATTAGAGAAACTCATGGATCAGTGGATTAAGGAAATTCGTACAAATCAGACGAGCAAGCTGCATAGAGATCAGAGGGATTTTGCAAGTGGTAAGGTCTACAAGTGGCGTAGACCAAATTTATACAGTGGAGATCGTGATCGAAGTGCCTCCATCTCATCAAATCAAGCCCCTAGTGATGTCTCTGGTGCCTCCTGTTCTGCCTCTGTGGTCACATCAGTCGCCTCTACGCCAAAACGCAAACGAGAACCACGTTATGCACCAGCTAAGCGCAGTTTCGGGTATTCTCCAGGAAATTCCAACTTAAAGGTGATTAACCTGAGCAATCATGTATTAACTGACATTGAAATTGATATCCTTCAAAAGGGTTTGATGTTTTGTCCCGCAGCCCAATTTAACAAATTTACTGCTGTGAAGGACTTACATTTATTTGCCAGAAAGCTGATGTTCAAAAAACTATTTCATAATTAGGGTACATTGCAATTGTTTCCCACAGAGGCGGAACAGGAGGCACTGACCATCCTTGATGAATTGGCTAGAGAACATAATGAACCAGTGGGAGGTAAGATTCCACCATCTATTCGACCTAAATCACACAGATTCCCTCCTTTGTCGACATGTCCAACGATTGATGTGTTTGTGAAGACTGTGAGTAGGGACCTTGATAAAATACCGCAGTTCCCGAATGGAGATAATTTAAGTGGTAGGGAGAAGCAGGCATTAAAAAATCTACAGAGCTTCCAGGACGTGGTTTACAAACCTGCTGATAAAGGGGGGAATGTTGTAATATGGCCTAGACAATTATATGAAGGTGAGGCACTTCGCCAATTGGGTGATGGAGTGTGCTACAAGAAAATGACCTTCAACCCCCTGGCTAAATTTCAGGGTGAACTTGAGGTGATCCTCAAGGTAGCCCTTGAATCAGACACAATCACAAAGGAACTATTTGGGGCCCTCCATGTTTCTGAACCTGTAATTCCTACTCTATACTTGCTGCCGAAAGTTCATAAAAATCAGACAAATCCACCTGGGAGGCCTATAATTTCTGGCTGTGGTAATTATTTAGAGAAGGTCAATAAATACATAGACTTTAGATTACAACCAATGGTCGCTGAATTGCCCTCGTATATCAAAGATACAAATGACTTTTTAAAAAAGATTGATGGCCTACATGTTGGTGTGGGGTCTCTCCTAGTATCTTGTGATGTGGAGAGCCTATACACCAACATTCGCCATAGTGATGGTGTTCATGCAGCCACATACTATTTGGGATCTTCTTCATTACCTGAATCCATAAGGGGATTTGTGGTTCAGCTGCTCGAGTTTTCTTTATCCAAGAATTTCTTTTTATTTAAGGGGTCCCTCTACCTGCAGCTCCAGGGCACCGCCATGGGTGCTTCTTTTGCACCGGCGTATGCAAATTTATTCCTGGGGCTGTGGGAGAGGGACCTCTTTATGTCTGGACTTATGCCTTCGGTGGACCGCATCCCTTTGTGGGTGCGGTTCATCGATGACATATTTTTTATATGGCAGGGTCCAGTGGATTTATTACAGGAATTTATGAGACAGCTGAACCACAATTCACGGAATCTGCACCTTACATATAGAGTTGATCCAAATGAGATGGAATTTTTGGATGTGCAGATATACAGGAATGAGGATGACTGCCTTGCTACAAAGGTTTTTCGTAAAACTACAGCGGTCAATTCGTTGCTACATGCAACATCCTCTCATCCTCCCCCAATGGTTAATGCTATCCCCATTGGCCAATTTTTGAGATTGCGGAGAATATGTTCTAGTGATATAGACTTTGAGGAACAATCAGTGGCGTTAAAAGAGAGATTTATTGAGCGGGGCTATAGCCGGCGATCAATTAAGAGGGGCTATAATAGAGCCAAAAATATCACACGACATCAGGCACTTTATGGGAGTAGACCACAAAAAACTAACCAAAAAGTGAGATTTATCACACAATATAGTGGTCAGAATGAAATGATGAGATCCCAACTTTCTAAATCTTGGGGGATATTACAAACGGACCCCATTCTTTCCCAATATGTAGGTGACAGACCTAATATTACATATCGTAGGTCTCGAAATTTGGGCGATTGTTTGGTGAAGAGCCATTATGACTTTAAACCAACAATCCCTACCTTTCTGGACAATGTGAGTCGCCAAAATGGATGTAAAGCATGTGGTAAATGTGTGGCCTGCCCGAATGTGGCAAGGGCCCATACATTTACTGATTCAAGCGGTAATCGCACTTTTAAAATTAAACATGCCATTATATGCGGCACTAAAGCTGTCATTTATTATGCCGTATGCCCATGCTCATTGATATACGTGGGTATGACAACAAGACAGTTTAAGGTGCGTATTCGTGAACACGTCCGTGGTATACAGGCTGCCTCAGACATGGAAGATATATCTGAATTAAAAACCCTTCCAAAACATTTTAGGATCCATCATAACTGTGACCCGTCTGGTTTAAAATTTATAGGGATAGATACTATTACATTGAATGAACGTGGAGGTGAAATTGGTGTGCCCCTTGCCAAAATGGAGACAAAGTGGATTTGGCTGCTGGATACGGTGTCACCTAAGGGACTAAATGAAAATTTGAGCTTTGCTCCTTACATATAAACAACCATCAGTTTTATAAACTCTTTTATCTTGTTTTTAATCTTTTTGTTTTATGTTTTTATGTCATTTTTATCATTGTAATTTTTATGTCTTGTTCCCATTCTAATCTCTATTGGACTATGTGGATTGTATTTTAACTTAATATTTTATTTTATTTATTTTTAGTGATCTACTTACCTGCATGTCAATTTTTCTTGGTTCCTTGCCATTATGGGATTTGTAGTTCAGGAGGGCTCGATGTGGGTGTGCTTCGGATGAGGGAGATGATTCTGCTCCGAGTCAAGCTGGATATCTGTGGAAAATGGAATATGTTATATGCAATGCGTGTCCTTATATTATATTGTATATTGTATTATATATATAGGATTTCATGATACTGTGGAATATACCTATATGTGTTTATATATAATGTATATAATTTTTAATTTTGTATATTTGTGCAACCTTAGCCCCCCCTATATATATACTTGGATACATATTTGGGTTCTCCCTTAGCCATATAAAGCTCTATACATCACTGCAGGTTGGATCCTTTTCAGATTTTTTCATATTTATTAATTCTCTACAATTGAGCCGTAAAAGCTAGTCTTTGATTTGGAAGTTTTTTTACCAATCACTTAATCTCTAGTAGCATCATAAATCTTCTTGGCTGTTTTTTATTATTATTATTAATTTTTTTTGGTAAACAACCTATTTTTCTATGCAGGTTGACAGGATGAGCCGCGTATTGACCACTTTCATATGTGGTCCGTAGTGATCTTCTTACGATGCAGCTAGGACATCTTTTGGTGGTGTAATAACCCGCTCTTCTATACTGGGTGGCTTTAGAATGATACCCATTAATTATTTGACTGCTCTTATATATGATACGGACTATGAGGGATTAGGTTATTCCTTACTTATTTTTTTATATATAGTGCAGTAAGGATACTCTGGGATAGAAACATATCTGACCTGTCCTTAGTCAATCCTATCTGCCTTGTATTGCAGTAGTTGCGGCTGACATAGTCCTGCTTCGGCTCCCATCTACTCTAGACGCGGCTCTTTGGTGGTGCGCATGCGCGGTCGGCGTGAAGGGGTTCGGCCGCTCTGCGTCTTCGTAGCTATGGTGACGTCGGGTACTTTGCCCCCGTATGTCCGGCTGCGTGACGTGGGCGGTTCGGATTCCGGAAACGAAAGGACTGCGCATGCGCCACCTACACCCGGGCCGATGATGCTAGTTTGGGGACATACTATATATATAGCGCCTAGGCGCTCCATAAGTCACCCCATGACGAAGGACTTAGATCCGAAACGCGCGTCGGGGTGTGCTTATACAAAGGACCGGACTGACCCTGACCCCTTTTGGATAAGGTACGGTGCGCTTTATACCACTTATGCTTATTAGCACCTTGTAGTGGGACACCTGCTGGAGTTAGTCTGTAGCTGTGTGTGCTAATCCAGAGGAGCTTGTCAGTGATAGCCACACTTACTTTGGCCATATATTATTTGAGGAATGATGAGTCTTTCTTCTTGTTTATAGTATAGCACTTTTATTCACTTAGTACAGTGTGGTACACTTTTGGTGTAATCCCCTCTTCTTGCATACAGTATACAAATCTCTGATTGAAAGCCCAGTATTGCACAGGTAATTGCACCTTGTTTCACAGCTTTTATCTGTTATAGCTGACTACTTGGTTACATTCCATACACCTTGGAGCCAAATGGTTTATATGTGGTACTTATGCACTGTCATTGTATACATGTTTTTCTAAACTTGCACCTTATTATTGAATACTGCTTATTTTGCACATTGTTTTTTGTGCACCTATATATATACTTATATTTTTTTATCACTGAGCACTTTAGTAGGACAGTTGCTCCTCATATACCTCTCTTGGATTTTTTTACCAAATTTCTTAGTATTCATTGTGGCTCTTTTTTCATATTTTTTTATATATATATTTTTATATAGGTTTTTTCATTTCCTGAAATTCATTTTGGTCACCCTATGTGCATTTCTTTGATATGTGGCTACTTTTAGTGGGTGTTCTTACCTTTTTATAAACAATATTGTATTATTTATTTCTTGGGTCAGTCCGTTGTAGTATTTCACCTTGTATTGTATACATATATTGATTTTATATGTTTTTATTGATAAATAATTCCTTTGTTTTTTGTGCGCACAAATTATGTATTATTAAAATATATTTAATTGCCAGTCATACATAATAAAGGCATTTTATATCTATTCTCTGCCTGGCGTTTTACCTGGTATTGGTCTATATTTTGGTTGTGGGTGCTTTTGTCCTTACATTGTGGTTGTAGTCCACATTCTTTTCTTCCACGGAGCACTGGTCACTTATAAATTTCACAAGTATATATTTCCATTGTGACATAGATATAAGTATATAGTGTTGTGGTGTATCTGTGGTTGTGTTTAATTGTACATTGCTGTGTTCTGCACAGGCCTTTTCTTCCACAACCGAATATGGATTTTAAGTCCAGGGAGGCATCGTGGCAGGGGCAGATAAATGCGGTATTCCTGAACAATGATGTGGCATCAAATGATACTGGTGGTTTAAAATTTGACGAAATATTTAAAAATATCAAAAATTTGACCTATAAAAGAACACGGTGTTGGTGGAGCAAAGCGTTCCTGGAAAATTACATCCAGCATAACCTGATCCCTAGGGGGTTGCACATACACGTCACCCCATCGTTCCCTGTAGGTGATGAAGTATTCATTAAGGATTGGGAAGAAGTCTGCAATTCGGCCTCTAAAAAATTGATGGAACTCCTGGTTAAATATAACTCCACGAATCTGATGGAAACTGATAGATCTCTGGATGAGGTGTATATTAAGGCTAAAGCCTGTCTAACCACGGAACAAATTGGCACATTGGATGGTCAATTAGAGAAACTCATGGATCAGTGGATTAAGGAAATTCGTACAAATCAGACGAGCAAGCTGCATAGAGATCAGAGGGATTTTGCAAGTGGTAAGGTCTACAAGTGGCGTAGACCAAATTTATACAGTGGAGATCGTGATCGAAGTGCCTCCATCTCATCAAATCAAGCCCCTAGTGATGTCTCTGGTGCCTCCTGTTCTGCCTCTGTGGTCACATCAGTCGCCTCTACGCCAAAACGCAAACGAGAACCACGTTATGCACCAGCTAAGCGCAGTTTCGGGTATTCTCCAGGAAATTCCAACTTAAAGGTGATTAACCTGAGCAATCATGTATTAACTGACATTGAAATTGATATCCTTCAAAAGGGTTTGATGTTTTGTCCCGCAGCCCAATTTAACAAATTTACTGCTGTGAAGGACTTACATTTATTTGCCAGAAAGCTGATGTTCAAAAAACTATTTCATAATGAGGGTACATTGCAATTGTTTCCCACAGAGGCGGAACAGGAGGCACTGACCATCCTTGATGAATTGGCTAGAGAACATAATGAACCAGTGGGAGGTAAGATTCCACCATCTATTCGACCTAAATCACACAGATACCCTCCTTTGTCGACGTGTCCAACGATTGATGTGTTTGTGAAGACTGTGAGTAGGGACTTTGATAAAATACCGCAGTTCCCGAATGGAGATAATTTAAGTGGTAGGGAGAAGCAGGCATTAAAAAATCAACAGAGCTTCCAGGACGTGGTTTACAAACCTGCTGATAAAGGGGGGAATGTTGTAATATGGCCTAGACAATTATATGAGGGTGAGGCACTTCGCCAATTGGGTGATGGAGTTTGCTACAAGAAAATGACCTTCAACCCCCTGGCTAAATTTCAGGGTGAACTTGAGGTGATCCTCAAGGTAGCCCTTGAATCAGACACAATCACAAAGGAACTATTTGGGGCCCTCCATGTTTCTGAACCTGTAATTCCTACTCTATACTTGCTGCCGAAAGTTCATAAAAATCCGACAAATCCACCTGGGAGGCCTATAATTTCTGGCTGTGGTAATTATTTAGAGAAGGTCAATAAATACATAGACTTTAGATTACAACCAATGGTCGCTGAATTGCCCTCGTATATCAAAGATACGAATGACTTTTTAAAAAAGATTGATGGCCTACATGTTGGTGTGGGGTCTCTCCTAGTATCTTGTGATGTGGAGAGCCTATACACCAACATTCGCCATAGTGATGGTGTTCATGCAGCCACATACTATTTGGGATCTTCTTCATTACCTGAATCCATAAGGGGATTTGTGGTTCAGCTGCTCGAGTTTTCTTTATCCAAGAATTTCTTTTTATTTAAGGGGTCCCTCTACCTGCAGCTCCAGGGCACCACCATGGGTGCTTCTTTTGCACCGGCGTATGCAAATTTATTCCTGGGGCTGTGGGAGAGGGACCTCTTTATGTCTGGACTTATGCCTTCGGTGGACCGCATCCCTTTGTGGGTGCGGTTCATCGATGACATATTTTTTATATGGCAGGGTCCAGTGGATTTATTACAGGAATTTATGATACAGCTGAACCACAATTCACGGAATCTGCACCTTACATATAGAGTTGATCCAAATGAGATGGAATTTTTGGATGTGCAGATATACAGGAATGAGGATGACTGCCTTGCTGCAAAGGTTTTTCGTAAAACTACAGCGGTCAATTCGTTGCTACATGCAACATCCTCTCATCCTCCCCCAATGGTTAATGCTATCCCCATTGGCCAATTTTTGAGATTTCGGAGAATATGTTCTAGTGATATAGACTTTGAGGAACAATCAGTGGCGTTAAAAGAGAGATTTATTGAGCGGGGCTATAGCCGGCGATCAATTAAGAGGGGCTATAATAGAGCCAAAAATATCACACGACATCAGGCACTTTATGGGAGTAGACCACAAAAAACTAACCAAAAAGTGAGATTTATCACACAATATAGTGGTCAGAATGAAATGATGAGATCCCAACTTTCTAAATCTTGGGGGATATTACAAACGGACCCCATTCTTTCCCAATATGTAGGTGACAGACCTAATATTACATATCGTAGGTCTCGAAATTTGGGCGATTGTTTGGTGAAGAGCCATTATGACTTTAAACCAACAATCCCTACCTTTCTGGACAATGTGAGTCGCCAAAATGGATGTAAAGCATGTGGTAAATGTGTGGCCTGCCCGAATGTGGCAAGGGCCCATACATTTACTGATTCAAGCGGTAATCGCACTTTTAAAATTAAACATGCCATTACATGCGGCACTAAAGCTGTCATTTATTATGCCGTATGCCCATGCTCATTGATATACGTGGGTATGACAACAAGACAGTTTAAGGTGCGTATTCGTGAACACGTCCGTGGTATACAGGCTGCTAGAGACATGGAAGATATATCTGAATTAAAAACCCTTCCAAAACATTTTAGGATCCATCATAACTGTGACCCGTCTGGTTTAAAATTTATAGGGATAGATACTATTACATTGAATGAACGTGGAGGTGAAATTGGTGTGCCCCTTGCCAAAATGGAGACAAAGTGGATTTGGCTGCTGGATACGGTGTCACCTAAAGGACTAAATGAAAATTTGAGCTTTGCTCCTTACATATAAACAACCATCAGTTTTATAAACTCTTTTATCTTGTTTTTAATCTTTTTGTTTTATGTTTTTATGTCATTTTTATCATTGTAATTTTTATGTCTTGTTCCCATTCTAATCTCTATTGGACTATGTGGATTGTATTTTAACTTAATATTTTATTTTATTTATTTTTAGTGATCTACTTACCTGCATGTCAATTTTTCTTGGTTCCTTGCCATTATGGGATTTGTAGTTCAGGAGGGCTCGATGTGGGTGTGCTTCGGATGAGGGAGATGATTCTGCTCCGAGTCAAGCTGGATATCTGTGGAAAATGGAATATGTTATATGCAATGCGTGTCCTTATATTATATTGTATATTGTATTATATATATAGGATTTCATGATACTGTGGAATATACCTATATGTGTTTATATATAATGTATATATTTTTTAATTTTGTATATTTGTGCAACCTTAGCCCCCCCTATATATATACTTGGATACATATTTGGGTTCTCCCTTAGCCATATAAAGCTCTATACATCACTGCAGGTTGGATCCTTTTCAGATATTTTCATATTTATTAATTCTCTACAATTGAGCCGTAAAAGCTAGTCTTTGATTTGGAAGTTTTTTTTACCAATCACTTAATCTCTAGTAGCATCATAAATCTAATTAATTTTTTTTGGTAAACAACCTATTTTTCTATGCAGGTTGACAGGATGAGCCGCGTATTGACCACTTTCATATGTGGTCCGTAGTGATCTTCTTACGATGCAGCTAGGACATCTTTTGGTGGTGTAATAACCCGCTCTTCTATACTGGGTGGGTTTAGAATGATACCCATTAATTATTTGACTGCTCTTATATATGATACGGACTATGAGGGATTAGGTTATTCCTTACTTATTTTTTTATATATAGTGCAGTAAGGATACTCTGGGATAGATACATATCTGACCTGTCCTTAGTCAATCCTATCTGCCTTGTATTGCAGTAGTTGCGGCTGACATAGTCCTGCTTCGGCTCCCATCTACTCTAGACGCGGCTCTTTGGTGGTGCGCATGCGCGGTCGGCGTGAAGGGGTTCGGCCGCTCTGCGTCTTCGTAGCTATGGTGACGTCGGGTACTCTGCCCCCGTACGTCCGGCTGCGTGACGTGGGCGGTTCGGATTCCGGAAACGAAAGGACTGCGCATGCGCCACCTACACCCGGGCCGATGATGCTAGTTTGGGGACATACTATATATATAGCGCCTAGGCGCTCCATAAGTCACCCCGACGAAGGACTTAGATCCGAAACGGACTGACCATGACCCCTTTTGGATAAGGTACGGTGCGCTTTATACCACTTATGCTTATTAGCACCTTGTAGTGGGACACCTGCTGGAGTTAGTCTGTAGCTGTGTGTGCTAATCCAGAGGAGCTTGTCAGTGATAGCCACACTTACTTTGGCCATATTTTATTTGAGGAATGATGAGTCTTTCTTCTTGTTTATAGTATAGCACTTTTATTCACTTAGTACAGTGTGGTACACTTTTGGTGTAATCCCCTCTTCTTGCATACAGTATACAAATCTCTGATTGAAAGCCCAGTATTGCACAGGTAATTGCACCTTGTTTCACAGCTTTTATCTGTTATAGCTGACTACTTGGTTACATTCCATACACCTTGGAGCCAAATGGTTTATATGTGGTACTTATGCACTGTCATTGTATACATGTTTTTCTAAACTTGCGCCTTATTATTGAATACTGCTTATTTTGCACATTGTTTTTTTGTGCACCTATATATATACTTATATTTTTTTATCACTGAGCACTTTAGTAGGACAGTTGCTCCTCATATACCTCTCTTGGATTTTTTTACCAAATTTCTTAGTATTCATTGTGGCTCTTTTTTCATATTTTTTATATATATTTTTTTATATAGGTTTTTTCATTTCCTGAAATTCATTTTGGTCACCCTATGTGCATTTCTTTGATATGTGGCTACTTTTAGTGGGTGTTCTTACCTTTTTATAAACAATATTGTATTATTTATTTCTTGGGTCAGTCCGTTGTAGTATTTCACCTTGTATTGTATACATATATTGATTTTATATGTTTTTATTGATAAATAATTCCTTTGTTTTTTGTGCGCACAAATTATGTATTATTAAAATATATTTAATTGCCAGTCATACATAATAAAGGCATTTTATATCTATTCTCTGCCTGGCATTTTACCTGGTATTGGTCTATATTTTGGTTGTGGGTGCTTTTGTCCTTACATTGTGGTTGTAGTCCACATTCTTTTCTTCCACGGAGCACTGGTCACTTATAAATTTCACAAGTATATATTTCCATTGTGACATAGATATAAGTATATAGTGTTGTGGTGTATCTGTGGTTGTGTTTAACAGTACTCCATGTGCGGTCTAACCAGGAATTTGTACAGAGGCAGTATAACGCTCTCATCATGTGTATCTAGACCTCTTTTAAGTCACCCCACGATCCTGTTTACCTTGGCGGCCGCTGCCTGGCACTGGCTGCTCCAGGTAAGTTTATCATTAACTAGGATCCCCAAGTCCTTCTCCCTGTCAGATTTACCCAGTGGTTTCCCGTTCAGTGTGTGATGGTGATATTGATTCCTTCTACCCATGTGTAAACCTTACTTTTATCATTGTTAAACCGCATCTGCCACCTTTCGACCCAAGTTTCCAACTTATCCAGATCCATCTGTAGCAGAATACTATCTTCTCTTGTGCTTTATATAGGTTTGTATCATCTGCAAATATCGATATTTTACTGTGTAAACCTTCTACCAGATTGTTAATAAATATATTGAAGAGAATAGGTCCCAACACCGACCACTGCGGTACCCCACTGGTCACAGCGACCCAGTTAGAGAATATACCATTTATAATCACCCTCT
Organism: Ranitomeya imitator; assembly: GCF_032444005.1. Classification (NCBI taxonomy): domain Eukaryota; kingdom Metazoa; phylum Chordata; class Amphibia; order Anura; family Dendrobatidae; genus Ranitomeya; species Ranitomeya imitator. The sequence continues at coordinate 218,696,586 of NC_091285.1, read as the reverse complement.
GCTTTCTATCACTAAGCCAACTACTTACCCATTAACACATATTTTCCCCCAAGCCCAGCATTCTCTGTTGTGAATTCTGTGGCTGAGTTCACTTCTGTGGTCACAAGTGGTATTGCAGTCTCTGGGCTTCCTCCCTCAGGTGTTTTGGTGAGCTCGTTGGCTGCCTTGCTATTTAGCTCCACCTGAGTCTGTCTTCCTTGCTCCTTGTCAATGTTCCAGTGTTGGATCTGAGCTACTGCATCTTTCCTTGGGCCTGCTGCTCTGCTAGATAAGTGCTTCTAGTTTGTTTTCTGTTTTTTTCTGTCCAGCTTGCTATTAACTTTTGCTGGAAGCTCTGAGAAGCAGAGGGGTGCACCGCCGTGCTGTTAGTTCGGCACGGTGGGTCTTTTTGCCCCTTTGCGTGGTTTTCGTTTTAGGGTTTTTTGTAGACTGCATAGTTCTCTTTGCTATCCTCGCTCTGTCTAGAATATCGGGCCTCACTTTGCTGAATCTATTTCATTCCTACGTTTGTCTTTTCATCTTGCTAACAGTCATTATATGTGGGGGGCTGCTTATTCCTTTGGGGTATTTCTCTGAGGTAAGTCAGGTTTGTATTTCTATCTTCAGGCTAGTCAGCTCCTCAGGCAGTGCCGAGTTGCATAGGTAGTTGTTAGGCGCAATCCACTGCTGCTTATAGTTGTGTGAGGATAGATCAGGTACTGCAGTCTACAGAGATTCCACGTCTCAGAGCTCGTCCTATTGTTTTTGGTTATTGCCAGATCTCTGTATGTGCGCTGATTACTGCACGCTGTGTTGCCTGATTGCCAGCCATAACAGTACAAGGAGCCTCACCAATGATTCCCAATAGAGGGAAAAAAGAAATCCTGACATCATTTTTTTTTTCTTAGCTCTGTCTTCAGTCTTTTTTTTCCCCTAGACATTAGAGTGCTTCAGGACACAGCTGTGGACATGGATATTCAGGCTCTGTGCTCCTCAATGGATAATCTCGTTGTAAATGTACAAAAGATTCAAGATACTATTGATCAGAAATCGATGCTAGAACCAAGAATTCCGATTCCTGATTTGTTTTTTGGTGACAGAACTAAGTTCCTGAGCTTCAGAAATAATTGTAAGCTATTTTTGGCCTTGAAACCTCATTCTTCTGGTAATCCTATTCAACAGGTTTTGATTATTATTTCTTTTTTGCGCGGCGACCCACAGGACTGGGCGTTTTCTCTTGCACCAGGAGATTCTGCATTGAGTAATGTTGATGCATTTTTCCTGGCGCTCGGATTGCTTTACGATGAGCCTAATTCAGTGGATCAGGCTGAGAAAAATCTGCTGGCTTTATGCCAGGGTCAGGATGATGTAGAAGTATATTGTCAGAAATTTAGGAAATGGTCAGTACTCACTCTGTGGAATGAATCTGCACTAGCGGCTTTGTTCAGAAAGGGTCTCTCTGAAGCTCTTAAGGATGTAATGGTGGGATTTCCTATGCCTGCTGGTTTGAATGAGTCTATGTCCTTGGCCATTCAGATCGGTCGTCGCTTGCGCGAGCGTAAATCTGTGCACCATCTGGCGGTACTGCCTGAGAGTAAACCTGAGCCTATGCAGTGCGACAGGACTATGACTAAAGTAGAACGGCAAGAACACAGACGTCTGAACAGACTGTGTTTCTATTGTGGTGATTCTACTCATGCTATTTCTAATTGTCCTAAACGCACTAGGCGGTTCGATAGCTCTGCCGTTATTGGTACTGTACAGTCCAAATTCCTTTTGTCCATTACCTTAATGTGCTCTTTGTCATCGTATTCTGTCATGGCGTTTGTGGATTCAGGCGCTGCCCTGAATCTGATGGATTTGGATTATGCTAAACGTTGTGGATTTTTCTTGGAGCCTTTGCGGTGTCCTATTCCGTTGAGAGGAATTGATGCTACACCTTTGGCCAAGAATAAGCCTCAGTACTGGGCCCAGCTGACCATGTGCATGGCTCCTGCACATCAGGAAGTTATTCGCTTTCTGGTACTGCATAATTTGCATGATGTGGTCGTGTTGGGGTTGCCATGGCTACAAACCCATAATCCAGTATTGGATTGGAACTCTATGTCGGTAACCAGCTGGGGTTGTCAGGGAGTACATGGTGATGTTCCATTTTTGTCTATTTCGTCATCCATTCCTTCTGACATCCCAGAGTTCTTGTCGGACTTTCAGGATGTATTTGAAGAGTCCAAGTCTGATGCCCTACCTCCGCATAGGAATTGTGATTGTGCTATCAATTTGATTCCTGGTAGTAAATTCCCTAAGGGTCGTTTATTTAATTTGTCCGTACCTGAACACACCGCTATGCGCAGTTATGTGAAGGAGTCCCTGGAGAAGGGACATATTCGCCCATCGTCGTCACCATTGGGAGCAGGGTTCTTTTTTGTAGCCAAGAAGGATGGTTCGCTAAGACCGTGTATTGATTACCGCCTTCTTAATAAGATCACTGTTAAGTTTCAGTATCCCTTGCCATTGATTTCTGACTTGTTTGCTCGGATTAAGGGGGCTAGTTGGTTTACTAAGATTGATCTTCGTGGTGCGTATAATCTGGTGAGAATCAGGCAGGGAGATGAATGGAAAACGGCATTTAATACGCCCGAGGGTCATTTTGAGTATCTGGTGATGCCGTTCGGACTTGCCAATGCTCCATCTGTTTTTCAGTCTTTTATGCATGACATTTTCCGTGAGTATCTGGATAAATTCTTGATTGTTTACTTGGATGACATTTTGATCTTCTCAGATGATTGGGAGTCTCATGTGAAGCAAGTCAGAATGGTTTTCCAGGTACTGCGTGCTAATTCCTTGTTCGTGAAGGGATCAAAGTGTCTCTTCGGTGTGCAGAAAGTTTCATTTTTGGGGTTCATCTTTTCCCCTTCTACTATCGAGATGGATCCGGTTAAGGTTCAGGCCATCCAGGATTGGACTCAGCCGACATCTCTAAAAAGTCTGCAGAAATTCCTGGGCTTTGCTAATTTTTATCGTCGCTTCATCTGTAATTTTTCTAGCATTGCCAGACCATTGACCGATTTGACCAAGAAGGGTGCTGATTTGGTTAATTGGTCTTCTGCTGCCGTGGAAGCTTTTCAGGAGTTGAAGCATCGTTTTTGCTGTGCCCCTGTGTTGTGTCAACCTGATGTTTCTCTTCCGTTCCAGGTCGAGGTTGATGCTTCTGAGATTGGTGCAGGGGCGGTTTTGTCACAGAGAGGTTCTGGTTGCTCAGTGTTCAAACCATGTGCTTTCTTTTCCAGGAAATTTTCTGCTGCTGAGCGTAATTATGATGTGGGCAACCGAGAGTTGCTGGCCATGAAGTGGGCATTCGAGGAGTGGCGTCATTGGCTTGAGGGTGCTAAGCATCGCGTGGTGGTATTGACTGATCATAAGAACTTGACTTATCTCGAGTCTGCCAAGCGCTTGAATCCTAGACAGGCCCGTTGGTCGTTATTTTTTGCTCGTTTTGATTTTGTGATTTCATACCTTCCGGGCTCTAAAAATGTGAAGGCGGATGCTCTGTCTAGGAGTTTTGTGCCCGACTCTCCGGGGTTATCTGAGCCGGCGAGTATCCTCAAGGAAGGAGTCATTGTGTCTGCCATCTCCCCTGATTTGCGGAGAGTGTTGCAGAAATTTCAGGCTAATAAACCTGATCGTTGTCCGGCCGAGAAACTGTTCGTCCCTGATAGGTGGACTAGTAAAGTTATCTCTGAACTTCATTGTTCGGTGCTGGCCGGTCATCCAGGAATCTTTGGTACCAGGGAGTTGGTTGCTAGATCCTTCTGGTGGCCATCTCTGTCACGGGATGTGCGTGCTTTTGTGCAGTCCTGTGGAATTTGTGCTAGGGCTAAGTCCTGCTGTTCACGTGCCAGTGGGTTGCTTTTGCCCTTGCCGGTCCCGAAGAGGCCTTGGACACATATTTCGATGGATTTCATTTCTGACCTTCCCGTTTCTCAAAAAATGTCGGTCATTTGGGTGGTCTGTGATCGCTTTTCTAAAATGGTCCATCTGGTGCCCTTGGTTAAATTGCCTTCCTCCTCTGATTTGGTGCCTTTGTTCTTCCAGCATGTGGTTCGTTTACATGGCATTCCTGAGAATATTGTTTCTGACAGAGGTTCCCAGTTTGTCTCGAGGTTCTGGCGAGCCTTTTGTGGTAGGATGGGCATTGACCTATCTTTCTCCTCAGCCTTCCATCCTCAGACTAATGGCCAGACCGAACGAACCAATCAGACCTTGGAAACATATCTGAGATGTTTTGTTTCCGCTGACCAGGATGATTGGGTGTCATTTTTGCCGTTGGCTGAGTTCGCCCTTAATAATCGGGCCAGCTCGGCTACCTTGGTCTCTCCATTTTTCTGCAATTCTGGGTTCCATCCTCGTTTCTCTTCAGGACAGGTTGAGTCTTCGGACTGTCCTGGTGTGGATTCTGTGGTGGACAGGTTGCAGCAGATCTGGACTCAGGTAGTGGACAATTTGACCTTGTCCCAGGAGAAGGCTCAGCTTTTCGCTAATCGCAGACGCCGTGTGGGACCCCGACTTCGTGTTGGGGATTTGGTTTGGTTATCTTCTCGTCATATTCCTATGAAGGTTTCCTCTCCTAAATTTAAACCTCGTTTTATTGGTCCGTATAGGATTTCTGAGATTCTCAATCCGGTGTCTTTTCGTCCGACCCTCCCAGACTCCTTTTCCATACATAATGTATTCCATAGGTCGTTGTTGAGGAGATACGTGGCACCTATGGTTCCATCTGTGGAGCCTCCTGCCCCTGTTTTGGTGGAGGGGGAATTGGAGTATATTGTGGAGAAGATTTTGGATTCTCGTGTCTCTAGACGGAAACTCCAGTATCTGGTCAAATGGAAGGGTTATGCTCAGGAAGATAATTCCTGGGTTTTTGCCTCTGATGTCCATGCCCCAGATCTTGTTCGTGCCTTTCATGTGGCTCATCCTGGTCGGCCTGGGGGTTCTGGTGAGGGTTCGGTGACCCCTCCTCAAGGGGGGGGTACTGTTGTGAATTCTGTGGCTGAGTTCACTTCTGTGGTCACAAGTGGTATTGCAGTCTCTGGGCTTCCTCCCTCAGGTGTTTTGGTGAGCTCGTTGGCTGCCTTGCTATTTAGCTCCACCTGAGTCTGTCTTCCTTGCTCCTTGTCAATGTTCCAGTGTTGGATCTGAGCTACTGCATCTTTCCTTGGGCCTGCTGCTCTGCTAGATAAGTGCTTCTAGTTTGTTTTCTGTTTTTTTCTGTCCAGCTTGCTATTAACTTTTGCTGGAAGCTCTGAGAAGCAGAGGGGTGCACCGCCGTGCTGTTAGTTCGGCACGGTGGGTCTTTTTGCCCCTTTGCGTGGTTTTCGTTTTAGGGTTTTTTGTAGACTGCATAGTTCTCTTTGCTATCCTCGCTCTGTCTAGAATATCGGGCCTCACTTTGCTGAATCTATTTCATTCCTACGTTTGTCTTTTCATCTTGCTAACAGTCATTATATGTGGGGGGCTGCTTATTCCTTTGGGGTATTTCTCTGAGGTAAGTCAGGTTTGTATTTCTATCTTCAGGCTAGTCAGCTCCTCAGGCAGTGCCGAGTTGCATAGGTAGTTGTTAGGCGCAATCCACTGCTGCTTATAGTTGTGTGAGGATAGATCAGGTACTGCAGTCTACAGAGATTCCACGTCTCAGAGCTCGTCCTATTGTTTTTGGTTATTGCCAGATCTCTGTATGTGCGCTGATTACTGCACGCTGTGTTGCCTGATTGCCAGCCATAACAATTCTCATTTTGGGTACCAACCTCTTGTGTGGCACGGTATCAAACGCTTTGGAAAAATCAAGATATACCACGTCCAATGGCTCACCTTAGTCCAGTCTATAGCCTACCTCTTCATAAAAACTGATTAGGTTGGTTTGACAGGAGCGATTTCTCATAAACCCATGCTGATATGGAGTTAAACAGTTATTCTCATTGAGATCATTCAGAATAACATCCCTCAGAATCCCTTCAAATATTTTACCCACAATAGAGGTTAGACTTACTGGCCTATAATTTCCAGGTTCACTTTTAGAGCCCTTTTTGAATATTGGTACCACATTTGCTATGCACCAGTCCTGCGGAACAGACCCCGTCGCTATAGAGTCCCTAAATATAAGAAATAATGGCTTGTCTATTACATTACTTAGTTCTCTTAGTACTCGTGGGTGTATGCACAGTTAAAAGTGCTGTAATCTCTTGTATGTTTAGCAGGACTGGTATCTACCAATACATGGTCACATATCAGTGTGCGACCATAGTTGTAATCAGATGTTTTGCCCACCCCCTCAGCTGAATCCCTAGAGAATACTCTGTGGTCAGTGCTTTATCATGAAAGTTGACATTGAGGAAGAAGAATAGAATAGAAGATTGCTGTCCTGTTGAATATTTGCAGTATCTTTTGTGTGCTGTATCTATATCCTATCAATGAACGGTCAGACTCAAGTCACAAAACAAGGAAGAGATGGATTGGTTACTTTTTGCATTTTGTTCATTTGTCAGCTGTTTACCGTTCTGTTTATACGGTCCAATAGTCAGGAATTAACATTCCCCATGATTGGCTATTCTAAATGTGACTATAGGCTTACACTAAACAATTGCTTAGTTAAATAATTGTATCAACATACACTAAATAAAGTGTAATAGATTTAACACACCAAAATAAGTATTGATTAAAAATAATCCTTCCAGTAAAGCATATTGACCATACAGAAACATGCGAGACCCCCTGGGTTATATAAGGAAATGCACTTCAAAGGCTTAGGAGGCCAACCTAGGATTCCTAATAATGGGTCTAAATGTGACATTCCTGTGCTAACCTCCTGACCCCTCTGAGACACACAGTTTCCAAAGGTGAGGAGGTGATAGGCACTTCACACTTTGTCAAATGAACTCGCGACCTCCCTAAACAGCCCCTTAATGATAGGGGCCCACCAAGTATGGGAGGCCAGCTATCACATTGAACTAGAGAACACAGCAGGAGGCCAATTACAAAGAGGAAAGGGAATGGATAGGAGAATTTTATCACTTGTCCCGATATTGCCTTTTGTCCAGATTGGCCAAATCAAAAAGTTTTTAAGGAATTTATCCATGGAGTAAGAATTGAACCAAGACCAAGTTGGGTATTATCATGACAGGCCATGCCTCTTCTCCCTCTCACCACATCTGTCATTTAACTTCTGAGTGATGGCCAGCTGTCACATCCCAACACAGTGACCTCCTACAATGAATGGTGTTTGTGTTCAATCATCACTCCTGTTGCACAGGGTTGTGGAGCCAAACCTTGGCAGACATGTGATCCCCAGGCTGGAGTCTGTCTGCCTATATATTTCACTTCTGGAGCCAGAGATTTCTTTTGTTGTTTTCTTTTCTTAAGCCTACAATTCAGGTAATTAGGGAAGGCTCTGTTAATCCTCTCCTCGTAAAGGAAAAATGCAATTGTCCAGAGTGAAAGCTCAATGAGGGTTGTCAGATCTATTAAAATGGTCTCATAAAATGAAATTGTTGGGTCATGGAAAGTTAACCAGACTCAAAATTATACCCATCCTAAGTAATAGGAAAAAATAGAAGGTAACCCTATTGTTTCATTACAGATTACTGTATATTCATCAACGTGAAGTGGAATTTTAGTCGAAATTCTGACTTTGTCATTTTCATGATATAAAGCAATGCGGAGACAAAAAAAACGTAACCAGATCTTTACAAAAAATAAATGTGTCCAAACATATTAGATTTACTGTTTGTCGGAATGACCAACTATCTTATGTGTTTGTGGGTGTCCTCGCCCTTGCCATTCATAGATATCATAGGAAAGATGTATCAGACATGTTGGATTTCAACACCCTGACCTTTTGGGTTTTTTAAGATAAGCCTCTTCCAGAAATCTACAAAAGCATCTTTTTCTGCTTTCTTTCTACTCATCTCATTCATCTCTTAGTTGAGCCAGACATGCATGCATAAGGAGCCAGAGGAGTATATTCGCCCAGGAAATAATAGTACGGCCTCGTACTGTCCAGAACAACATGTACTTTCACTTGCTGTTCAGCCTCATTTCCTACACGAACTTGACCTTAGCCCTATCTGACTATATACAGGAAGCAGTCACTTGTTCGAACACTAAGCCCTTCCCACTATGGGCTGGTTCCAAACACTAACTCTTACCTTACCCTAATGTCACTACCTAACTAGAGTCAACTATCTTATACTTCCTATCTTATGTTCTGATCCCTAAACTGTCTTATCCTCTGCTTTCCTATACTGTACACTATCAACACTTGGCATTACCCTTACATTACATATACACTATACATTATCATATCGCAATACACAATATATACTAAAAGATCCATGACATGGTTTACACAACAATACAATGTGATTAGTGTCTTCAGGGGTAGGAACGCCTTACACCCTTACACATGCATAAAAGTGTCTTCCCTCAACATTTCCGACAACCTTGAATATTTTCTGTTCAAAATGTTGATTTTTTTGTCACAATAAAGATCAAGAAATGCTTGTTAGGTAGCATTAATTATTAATTTTACTCATTTATATACAGCCATCATATTCCCCATTGCTTTACAGACATTATCAGCATGGTCCCTGATGGGGCTCACAATCTAAAATCCCTATCAGTATGTCTTTGGAATGTGGGAAGAAACCGGAGTACTCGGAGGAAACCCACGCAAACACGGGGAGAACATACAAATAACTTACAGGTGTTGTCCTTGGTGGGATTCGAACCCAGGACCCCAGCTCTGCAGTGCTAACCACTGAGCCACTGTGCTGCCCATTAGCTATCTACTATATAATTGTCTAAGGTTCACTTCCATCTGTCCATCTGTCTGTCGCAGATATTCATTGGTCGCGGCCTCTGTCTGTCATGGAAATCCAAGTCGCAGATTGGTCATGGCAAAACGCCCACGACCATTGCCACGACCAATCAGCGACGGCCATAGCCTAGCAGCGAAATGGCCGCTGGTTTACTTCCCTGCAGTCAGCGCTGAGCGCTCACACAGGGTTAATGCCCGCGGTCCGTTAACGCAGCTATTAACCCTGTGTGACCAACTTTTTACTATTGATGCTGCGTATGCAGCATCAATAGTAAAACGATCTAATGTTACAAATAATAATTAAAAAAAAGGTTATTCTCACCTTCCGAGGTCGGGCGCTGTCCTCGGCTGTGCAAGCGGCAGGTTCCAGTGGCAAGGATGCTATGCGAGAAGGACCTGCCATGACGTCATGTGACCGCGATGTCATCACAGGTCCTGTGCTCATACCAACCCTGGGACAGGAAGCTGCCGCGTGCACCGCACACAGGCGCCAGGACTACAAGGGGCCTTCGGAAGGTGAGTATATGTTTATTTTTTATTTTAAGTTTTTTTTAACCACGCATATAGTGCCCACATTGCTGTATACTACGTAGGCTGTGTTACATACTGTGTGGGCTCTGTTATTTACTACATCTCTGTGCTATATACTATGTAGATGCGCAATATACAATGTGACTGTCCAATATACTACCTGGCTGTGCAATATACTACGTGGCTCTGCTATATACTACGTGGCTGACCAATATACTACATACCTGTGCAATACACTACGTGGCTATGTTATATACTATGTAGCTCTGCTAAAAACTACGTACACTGTGTTATATACTAAGTTGGTTGTGTTATATACTACGTCACTGTGCAATATAGTACGTAGCCTGTGCTATATACTACCTACATATTCTAGAATACCGGATACGTTAGAATCGGGCCACCATCTAGTCTAAGGCTGCCGTCACACTAGCAGTATTTGGTCAGTATTTTACATCAGTATTTGTAGCCAAAACCAGGAGTGGAACAAATAGAGGAAAAGTATAATAGAAACATATGCACCACTTCTGCATTTATCACCCACTCCTGGTTTTGGCTGAGAAATACTGATGTAAAATACTGACCAAATACTGCTAGTGTGACGGAAGCCTCAGGGTCACTTCCGTCTGTCTGTCTGTCTGTCTGTCTTTCTGTCATGGATATTCATTGGTCGCGGCCTTTGTCTGTCATGGAAATCCAAGTCGCTGATTGGTCGTGGCAAAACGCCCATGACCATTGCCACGACCAATCAGTGACGGGTGCAGTCCGGCGGCAACATGGCCGCTCCTTCCTCCCCGCAGTCAGTGCCCGCTCCATACTCCCCTCCAGTCAGCGCTCACACAGGGTTAATGGCAGTGCTAATGGACCGCGTTATGCCGCAGTGTAACGCACTCCATTAACGCTGCTATTAACTCCGTGTGACCAACTTTTTTTTACTATTGATGCTGCCTATGCAGCATCAATTCTTAAAAGATCTAATGTTAAAAATAATTAAAAAAATAAAAAATCATCATATACTCACCTTGTGGCGCCTTTCCCGCTCCTCGCGACGCTCTGGTGACCGGTCCATGCATTACGATCTCACGAGATGATGACGTAGCGGTCTCGTGAGACCGCTACGTCATCATCTCGCGAGATCGCAATGCACTCTTGAGACCGGAGCGCACGAGGAGCGTCGGTAAACACTTCCTGGATCCAGGGGCCAACGGAAGGTGAGTATATAACTATTTTTTATTGTAATTATTTTTTTTAACAGGGATATGATGCCCACATTGCTATATACTACGTGGGCTGGGCAATATACTATGCGGGCTGTGCAATATACTACGCGGGCTGTGCAATATACTACGCGGGCTGTGCAATATACTACGCGGGTTGTGCAATATACTACGCGGGCTGGACAATATACTACGCGGGCTGGGCAATATACTACACGGGCTGTGCAATATACTACGTGCGCTGGGCAATATACAACGCGGGCTGGGCAATAAACTACGCGGGCTGTGCAATATGCTACGCGGGCTGTGCAATATACTACGCGGGCTGGGCATTATACTATGCGGGCTGTGCAATATACTACGCGGGCTGTGCAATATACTACGTGACTGGGCAATATACTACATGGCTGGGCAATATACTACGTGACTGGGCAATATACTACGTGGCTGGGCAATATACTATGTGGCTGGGCAATATGCTACGTGGTTCGGCAATATACTACGTGACTGGGCAATATACTACGTGGTTGGGCAATATACTACGTCGCTGGGCAATATACTACGTGGTTGGGCAATATACTACGTGACTGGGCAATATACTACTTGGCTGGGCAATACACTACATGGACATGCATATTCTAGAATACCCGATGCGTTAGAATCGGACCACCATCTAGTCTACTATATAAATGTCTAAGGGTCACTTCCGTCTGTCTGACTGTCACGGATATTCATTGGTCGCGGCCTCTGTCTGTCATGGAAATCCAAGTCGCTGATTGGCCGTGGCAAAACGCCCACGACCATTGCCACGACCAATCAGCGACGAGTGCAGTCCGGTGGCAACATGGCCGCTCCTTCCTCCCCGCAGTCAGTGCCCACTCCATACTCCCCTCCAGTCAGCGCTCACACAGGGTTAATGGCAGCGCTAATGGACCGTGTTATGCCGCGGTGTAACGCACTCCATTAATGCTATTAACCCTGTGTGACCAACTTTTTTACTATTGATGCTGCCTATGCAGCATCAATAGTAAAAAGATCTAATGTTAAAAATAAAAAAAAAAATAAATCATCATATACTCACCTTCCGGCGCCTTTCCAGCTCCTCTCGATGCTCCGGTGACCGGTCCATGCATTGCGATCTTGCGAGATGATGACATAGCGGTCTCGCGAGACCGCTACGTCATCATCTCGCGAGACCGCATGCACTCTTGAGACTGGAGCGCGCGAGGAGCGTCGGTAAATGCTTCCTGGATTCAGGGGCCAACGGAAGGTGAGTATATAACTATTTTTTATTTTAATTCTTTTTTTTTTTTTTTTTAACAGGGACATGATGCCCACATTGCTATATACTATGTGGGCTGTGCAATATACTACGCGGGCTGGGCAATATACTACTCGCGCTGGGCAATATACTACGTGGGCTGTGCAATATACCACTCGCGATGCACTCTTCAGACTGGAGCGCTCGAGGACCATCGGAAAACGCTTTGCTTGGATCCAGGGGCCAACAGAGGGTGAGTATATAACTATTTTTTATTTTAATTCTTTTTTTAACAGGGATATGATGCCCACATTGCTTCATACTGCATGGGCTGTGCAATATATTACGTGGGCTGTGTTATATACTACGTGGGATGGGCAATATACTACGTGGGCTGTGCAATATACTGCGTGGACTGTGCTATATACTACGTGGGCTGTGCAATATACTACGCGGGCTGTGCAATACACTGCGTGGGCTGTACAATGTACTGTGTGGGCTGTGCAATGTACTGCGTGGGCTGTGCAATATACTACGCGGGCTGTGCAATATACTGCGTGGGCTGTACAATATACTGCGTGGGCTGTGCTATAGACTATGTGGGCTGTGCAATATACTATGTGGGCTGTGCAATGTACTATGTGGGCTGTGCAATGCACTACGTGGGCTGAGCAATGTACTACATGGGCTGTGCAATGTACTACGTGGCCTGTGCAATATACATGGGCTGTGCAATATACTGCGCGGGCTGTGCGATATACTACGTGGGCTGTGCAATGTACTACGTGGGCTGTGCAATGTGCTATGTGGCTGTGCTATATACTACGTGGGCTGTGCGATATACTACATGGCCTGTGTTATATACTACATGGCCTGTGTTATACACTACGTGGCCTGTTATATACTGCGTGTGTGGTACTGTGCGTGCTGTGCAATATACTACGTGGGCTGTGCAATATACTGCGTGGGCTGTGCTATATACTCCGTGGGCTGTGTTATATACTACATGGCTGTGCTATATACTACATGGCTTTGCAATATACTAGGTGGCTGTGTAATTTACTATGTGGGCGGTAATATACTACATGGCTGTGCTATATACTACGTGGCCGGCCGCAAACAATCAGTGACAGGCACAGTCCTGTGTATTCAATGTATTATTCTAAAATCTTCATAAATAACCTACATACATATTCTAGAATACCTGATGCATTAGAATCGTGCTACCATCTAGTTCTATTTATACTTTTTTACTCAGTGGTAACTACATAACATTTTTACTTTAAAAGGCCACTAATCAAATGTGAATGTTAGGGCGTTCCGGGCTTCCTTTGTTGCTTAGAAACAGCACATTATAATATCCTCATTTAGATTCTGAGGCTACTGGGAATGCAGTCGAGGGCTTAAAAATCGATTATAAGGAAAATATAGGGACTATTCCCAACCTTAATGATTAATATGTACAGCCAATGACGGAAAGAGTCACTGATGCCGGTGGGCTAAGCTCATCCTCGATTTTGAGGGTGACAGGTTCCCTTTAAGACATATCAGAAGAGCAGACACGTCATTAGACAGCGGCACTTTAAAAAAATTGACCCATAAAATATTTAATGTAGCATTTAAAGGGAAACTGTCAGGTAAAATATTATTCTCCAGATATGGGGTTAATCTGCAGGTTGATAGCGTTCTGACACCATGTGACCACCACACTAAGAACCTCGCTACCAGGAGGAAATTAACTTTATTCCCCTTGGCAGGCTTGCTATGTCAGTCATAAGGGCGGCACTGGCACAGAGTGTGTGTACAGAGCGGCGGCTGTACCGCCCTGGTACTCACTGACGACTGGTTCAGCATTAGGACCGGTCAGTCAGTGCCAGGGTCCCAGTTTCAGCCACAGCTCTTGAATGCAAAGAGTGGTGGCTGAAACCATGCTGGTGCCCCTATGACTGGAAGAATGAGTCTGCCGGGTGGAATAAAGTTAATTTCCTCCTGGCAGTGGGGCTCTCAGTATGGTATCCGCATGGTGTCACAATGCTATTAAAATGCAGATTAACCCCATATCTGGAGATTATTTTACATGACAGATTCCCTTCAACAGTCTAAGAACAAAAAAAAATTGCACTCAGCCATTCAGATAAGAATAAGTCGGTTACTTGGCTTTCTAGCTCTTTCTTCCGCCTCAGACAGAACGTGACCACTGCTGCCAATCTGAGCCCATGAACTGGCTGCAGTGATCATGTTATGCTGAGGCAGAAAAAAGAGCTAGGAGATAGTTTTTCTTGCTCAAATGAAATGTGACCACTGCAAACAATCAGTACCCACAGAATGGCTGTATCAGTAACCTGGAGCCCTCCATCAAAAAGTGGAAGCAAAGTGACTGACAGAATGTGACCACTGCAGCCAATTCATGGGCTCAAATTGGCAGCAGTGTATCCAACCCCTCTAATTTTTACATAGCAAGCTGGGCAGTACGTGATGATGACATTAATAAAATCACTAAATTCACTGTGCAACACAAGGGAGGAAACAGAAGGAAAATAGTCAAAATTATACGACTAAACAGAAGAAAAAAAACATGGTATATTACTATTTGACATCAATATGTATAGCTGTTATGTGTCGCTGAATTATCAAGAGTCTCAGTTACTTACCGGTAATTGGGATTTTTCGGAGCCCATGACAGCACCACGATGGCGGATGCCCTCTCTCGTGATGCTGTTATGGGGGGTCAAATAAATCATTCATTGCTCCTTGTAATGCTTTTCATGGCATTATATGTGAACTAAAGGAGTTCTCTTCTGCTAAAAGTCTGCAGTCCGCTCATTTCAGGAGACCTAGGAAGAAAATAAAACCCACAGCGAATCAAAAGGAAACGGCGGCAGAAGAGCCATCTGGTGATGTGTGCAAAACTGAAGAAATATGCACGCAAGTCTAAATAATCCACAAAGAGAACCCTGGCGAAAATTATCTGCAGGCCATATTTATAAAAAAAAAAACCTAAAACTCGATACAGCTGGACAGGAAATTGCCAGAGCAGCTAGCAAACCTGTACTCTGAGCATAACAGGATAGAAATGCCAAGAGGAAGAAGTAGAACAAGATTAGGGCTGTTCCAGTTGTTTGCAGCCACCTCCAGGGCTCCTCACAGCAGGTTAGTCCACTTTACTGTTTATGGCCAACAAAAGTAGCCAAAGTGGTCCAATCCACACATATACATACATTAATAAAGTCCCCATATGGCCTTCGCCAGTACTGTAAAATGCTGCATCATTTCCTGCTGGTGAAAACACTGCATGTGAACATGCCCTTAGGAGGTTATTCAGGTCTCTCTGGAAGGTGCGAGGAATGAAGCTTGAGGACTGAACTCCAGTGTTGGCACATAGACATGTGTGCATAAATCACAATGGAGCTGGAGTTGTAGTCTGAACAGACGGCCATTGTGTAAGTCTGGTGATGCACAATTAGAATAAGGAGGAAAAAAAAAAAAAGGAAGCCCTGCTCTAACCTCATCTAAAGCAACATTTGTGTCCATTTTTACACTTGCAAAATGGAGTTTCTCACATCTCATACATGTAAGAATTGAATGAGGTGAAGCATTTGAGGTTTTATTTGTCCAGCTACTCAACATCTGAGAAGGAAGAGAAAAAAAACCCCACACAGCACTTAAGAGGTCTTCAATTCCCCACGCGCCCCATGTTTAAATAGGTCCCCACAGACATTAATGACCACGTCCTAGTGAAGACGACGGCTGTCTAACTCAGAATCGCAGCGCTTGGACTGGCCGACGATTATCCTGCCCAAAACATGAGTTTGTTTTTATATGCAACTGTTACACTGCTGCACATCCAGCTCTACTCTCACCCATCCCTTGTAGATTGTGAGCCCTCGTGGGCAAGGTCCTCTCTCCTACTGTACCAGTTGGTGAAATGTATACCCCTCCTCACATGTAAAAGTGCTGTGGAATAAATGGCGCTATAATAAATCATGGTCAGGGGTAGTGGGGTGGGGTTTAACGGTCGGCCAGTCCGAGCATTGCGTTGCGATCCTCATCCCTAGTTATACAGCCGCCTGACTTCCCTTATTCCCAAAGCAGATGAAAAAGGAACATGCTCTGGGGCTCCTGGATCAGCTTTCAAACTGGATCCTTGTGCGGATCAATGAAGCTCTTTGCTTAATTCTTCTCCCCCCCCCCCCCCCCTGTGCACACACAATGCCTATTTTATTTGGCACCTTTTAATGTATAAACCCCCCATTAGTACATTTTACACTTTATGTATAGTGTAAAATTAACATTTTTTGCTTAGTTTCCCCACTATGAGCAGAATTTGGAGTCACCAATGGATTTTGAATGATCTGCAACTTTTTTTGTTTGCAAAACATGATTCACAGGACCAGCGTTCGTGATATGTACAACCTGTGTGTGAATGTATCCCAAAAACAGACCCCAAGTATTTTGACCAGGTAAAGTCATGTAGATTAGTTACCCATCAAACCATCCTAATTTCCCATACGTCTTATATCAGGGGTGTCAAACTGCATTCCTCCAGGGCTGCAACCAGGTCATGTTTTCAGGATTTCCTTGTACTGCACAGGTGATAATTTAATCACCTACACACATAATGATTCCAGCACCTTGTGCAAAGCTAAGGAAATCTTGAAAACACGCATGGTTTGCGGCCCTCGAGGAATGCAGTTTGACACCTGTCTTATATAATCGTATATCAGCAGTCCCCCCTAATCGTATATCAATCCCCCTTACATTGCCTTGATGTGAAGGAACACGTTTGAATGGAATATGTATGAAGCAGATGTGATATTTGTAATTACATCTTATTACAGGAGTTAAAATGGAAGACGCACTAACGCTCACGACAAATTCAGCACCAGGGAGCCATTGGTTTGTGGCCTTATGTGACTTGTACTGCAAACCTCATCTGCTTTCCACTGGAAATAATCCAATGGAACATTGTAATCTTAACCAGAAATTAAAGAAAAAAATATATATAATAGACGAAGTAATCAAGCAAAATCTCAATAAACAAAATAGTGATTTATTAATAATTTAAAGATCTATAATAAATTCATTTTTAAAACTTTACTCCGTGGACATTCGGGAGTACAATAATCTCCCTTATTGGCAATAAATGTGCAATCTAAGCTTTGCAAGTCACTGGTACATACATACTTCCAGTTTACACAGTCCAGAAAAGAATCTCATACATACAATATAGCATTCGAGGCGAGGCTTCCTAAGGACAGAGGTAATTCACATTAAAAAAGTTCAGATCAATTAAAGGATTAAACATGAAAACCACCATGTGGTTCACAAAGCTCAGGCGTAAGAGCAGAACAAAAACGTTAATATGAAGGAGTATTACACAACTGAAAGTTGACAACCCTACTTGTGTATAGAAGTTACACAACCCTTCTTGCTGCCAATGGACAGCTACCATGAGAAGAAAAAAGTAGAAATGCCAAAACTGGTGGATTCCTCCTCTAACATGACTTCAGCTACACTTGAGAAGCGTTCAGTCCACCTCAGTTTGTAGGTAAAAATATTGACAGTGCTACATATAAAAGTAGATATGTACAGAACTTTGTAAATCTGAAATAAAACAAAGCCAAGTACTTCAAAGTCAGCATAAGTTTTAATGCATTTCTTTGGCTCCTTCAATGTTTCAGGAGAACCAGTCTTCACAGAAGACAGATCTACATGTATAAATGTTCATCCATATCTGTGATGGATTAATACAAGTCCAACGCTACTTTTTTTGGATCTTAAGCCATGGCATTTCTAAGGCAGTGCCCTCAGGTAAGCTTTCCAAGGACTTCTTCATACTTTGGAAACATTAACCCAACCATCTCTCCTACGTGAAAGAATCTTGATTCACAGGTATGACCTCCTGCAAGCAATGACAACTGTCAAAGACTTGACAGATTTAAAAGAGAAACATTTCTTTCAAAATGGGAATGATTATCACCAGAACACCCCATAAACGACATCTCACGTGGACTGCAGAGTATCTACTTTAAAGACATTTTGATTGGCTGGACTTGTGAAATATAACTGCTGAGGTGGGACTCTATTGTCACAAGGACTACTAAGTCCTAATGTCCTTTCAAAATCCAGTAGCTGACCCATGAAGTTAAAGTTGGGGGAGATGTTGGATTTCTTCATCTTGACTATATCATAGGCGTCATTCATAGAAAGATTCAGCTTTTGCATAAGGTAGGCCACGGTGACCGTGACTGATCGACTGATTCCAGCCAGACAGTGGACTAGAACACCACAGCTTTTCCCTCGTGCTTCATCTGGGGAGGGAGAAGAAAAGACAGAAAGGTTAGGTTATGCAAGAGAATGGTCAAAAATACACATTTTAGAAAACTTTTAGGCAAAATGAGGTTACACTCCTTCTAGAATGTAGGCCGCATTACGTACTACCACCCAAGATCTCACTTTGAATATAGACATTTTGGGGTCTTCTAGCCTTATATGTACCAGCATCATGCTGAAGTCTTAAAGGCCTTGATATGAAGGAAAAAAAAAAACCTTAGACTGCAGACAACGTGTTTATTCAGACATGTCGAATGAAAAAGGGAAGTCACAGGGGACAGCCCATTAAGAGGAACAGGATGTCAACATTGCTCTAAAATGGGTTCCTTTGTAAGAGGAAACGGACTACAATGCTTAGAGATTAGGTTCTATGTGGCTTCCAGCCAAAACCTTCTTCCTGCCATGCTCATATTACCATCGCACTATTCTAGGGGGAGAAAGTTCACAGCTCCATGGCTCTGCTGAGCAGTTAAGGAGGGGGGGGGGGGGGGGGAGGATGTCTATACTTGAACGATAAAATCATCGCTAGAATTAGAGAAAAATCGATACTCACCAATAAAGGAGATCGCTTCAGGGAAAAACTGAGAAAGGTTTTGGCTCCAGTGGTCAGATATGGGAATCTGCTTGTATCTGAACTCTCCGGCATTTTCAAACAGATTTGGCAAGTTTGGGGTCACGTTGAGAATGTACTTAATGCCAAATTCTTCTAACACATCCAGGTTGGTGGAATCCTTGGCACATCCGAGGTACAAGTAGGGCAGTATTTCAACTGGGAATGAAGGCTGTGTATTAGAAAGGGGGCTTCCGTCAGAGTCTGTAGCACTGTTGGGGTCCCTATCGATATCAGATTCAATATCTGATGAAGAATCGGAGCTGATGCGGAGACCTCCCAAGCCTAGGACTGGAGGGGAGCTGCTGCTACAAGAACTATCCAGATTGGTTTCACAATGTACGGGGAACTCTGCCTGAAACTTGTTAAAGCCACCTGCAATAAAAAGAAAAGATGGTCAGGATCATGTTAAATCAAGGACCCGAGGTGGTCATCAGCCACCGAAATAACACATGCATGATGCCCCCTCCCCAGCACATGCCTGGTTAACCCTTAGTACCATTGACAAGGCTAATTTCAGCATTCCTATAGATAAGCCTCTGTCCTTCTATTGGGTATTCCACGCAGTGCGTTTTAGATAAGGTTGCACAAGACTTTGAACCATCTCAAGAAAAGTAGCAATCGCTAAGGGTGCGATTAGGAAAGAAATCCACCCCATGCTGATAATTGCCAGGGAAATTATCTCTATACCTTACAAACAATCCATATAGAAAATAAGGGAAGAATCAGCTGTAATGTACAGATAATACGAGGGCATTTAAATGGTAAACAAGGAGGTTAACACACATTTATTGCATTTAGGGTATAAACGTGGCAGTTCTCAATAAGGACTGGTTACCTCAGAGCACAGGCAATTTATAGGAATATTTTATATTTGTAAAGTTACATTAGATCAGAAACATAGGACCTGGATATTCTGAGCGAAGAGGATGATTGCCTGGCTATGAGATCCATATATGTCACAATGGGGAGCCTCTGCAAGCAAGAAATGGACCCCATCAGGGTACCCCAGACATAAGGGTAATGCATTCCTGCTGGAGCCTAGATAGGAAAACCCCAGCAGGTATGAATGGCTCCCCTGTGCATCAGGCTCCCTCTAGTCACGACCCTGTCAGACCCCAAACATAAGGGTAATTGAGTATGGCTATGAGAAGTGCAGCCATGGTGCAGATATGACTGGCCTCCCCTGTGCACCAGGCTCCCTCTGGTCACAACACTGTCAGACCCCAAAAATAAGGGTAATGGATTCCCGCTGGAGCCTGGCTATGAGACCCGCAGCTGGGTGCAGGCATGAATGGCTCCCCCTGGTCACAACACTGTCAGACCCCATATATAAGGGTAATGGATTCCCGCTGGAGCCTGGCAATGAGATCCGCAGTTGGGTGCAGGCATGAATGGCTCCCCCTGGTCACAACACTGTCAGACCCCCATATATAAGGGTAATGGATTCCCGCTGGAGCCTGGCTATGAGACCCGCAGCTGGGTGCAGGTATGAATGGCTCCCCCTGGTCACGACACTGTCAGACCCCCATATATAAGGGTAATGGATTCCCGCTGGAGCCTGGCTATGAGCCCCGCAGCTGGGTGCAGGCATGAATGGCTCCCCCTGGTCACGACACTGTCAGACCCCCATATATAAGGGTAATGGATTCCCGCTGGAGCCTGGCTATGAGACCCGCAGCTGGGTGCAGGTATGAATGGCTCCCCCTGGTCACGACACTGTCAGACCCCCATATATAAGGGTAATGGATTCCCGCTGGAGCCTGGCTATGAGACCCGCAGCTGGGTGCAGGTATGAATGGCTCCCCCTGGTCACGACACTGTCAGACCCCCATACATAAGGGTAATGGATTCCCGCTGAAGCCTGGCCATGAGCCCCGCAGCTGGGTGCAGGCATGAATGGCTCCCCTGGTCACGACACTGTCAGACCCCCATATATAAGGGTAATGGATTCCCGCTGAAGCCTGGCTATGAGACCCGCAGCTGGGTGCAGGTATGAATGGCTCCCCCTGGTCACGACACTGTCAGACCCCCATATATAAGGGTAATGGATTCCCGCTGGAGTCTGGCTATGAGCCCCGCAGCTGGGTGCAGGCATGAATGGCTCCCCTGGTCACGACCCCGGCAGACCCCATATATAAGGGTAATGGATTCCCGCTGAAGCCTGGCTATGAGACCCGCAGCTGGGTGCAGGTATGAATGGCTCCCCCTGGTCACGACACTGTCAGACCCCCATATATAAGGGTAATGGATTCCCGCTGAAGCCTGGCTATGAGACCCGCAGCTGGGTGCAGGTATGAATGGCTCCCCCTGGTCACGACACTGTCAGACCCCCATATATAAGGGTAATGGATTCCCGCTGGAGCCTGGCCATGAGCCCCGCAGCTGGGTGCAGGCATGAGTGGCTCCCCTGGTCACGACCCCGTCAGACACTCACCCTCCAGGTAGTACGCCTTGCAGCCCTCGTCCTTCAGCCTCTTCATCAGCAGCCCCAGCACCGTCTCCCCACCCGTGTTCTCGTTCCACTCGCTGCTGTTCTCGTCGTACAGGATGACGGTGTCGGAGCCGCATCTCCGGGCGAACGTGTCCCGGTCCTCCCCGCGGGCGAACAGAGAGCGGATGGGCAGGTTGCCCTTCTTCAGGCGCCGCAGCATGATGCCGGGGATGGCCACGTTGATGGCCGCCTCGATGTGGGACGACTCGTAGAGCTCCTGCGGTCTGCAGTCCATGAGCAGGAGGCGCTCGGTGGCCAGCTCCAGCTGCTCGTTCAGCCAGGCCACCGACTTGCTGAGCGCCATGTCTGCCGCGGGGTGCACGGGTCTGAGCTTGTCGATCATTGAGGAGCGGGTGCGCTGCCTACAGCGGTGAATGGCGGCTGAGCTCTCCCGCGCCTCGTCCTCTGTGTGATCAATCAGCTCCGCGCGGCCCAGCACAGGCAGCAGCGACTGAATGGATACAAACAGCCGCCGTCTCAATGGCTACATTGTGCGCGCCGACCAATCAGAGCGGCCGCTCAGCTCGTTGCCCTGGAGACGGGCCGGCTGGAACAGGTTGTGTTGATGAATTGTTAATGAGTTTGTCATTCACAAAAACGGAAAGGAATTTCCGCTGTGGATCAGCCGAGTGCAAACAGGCAGCGGAGGGGGAGGGGAGCGGCCGGAGCCAGCACAGCCTGCAGCCGGCACCGGGCCTTTGTCAGCGAGTGTGTGCAGGAATCTCCGCCATTGTCCGGCCACACTTCTGGGGGATCGCTCCCTGCTTAACCCCTTCTATGCTGGAGAGGCAATCACATCCATGATCATTTGCATATACCTATTTCTCTAGTATCATTAATTCCGCAGCACATTATCAGCACTGACCTCATTGGGGCTCACAATCTACAGTCCCGATCAGAGTGAGAGGAAACCCACCCAATCACAGGGCAGATATCATCCCTGGTGGGATTTGAGCCCAGGACCCCAGGGCTAATTACTGAGCCACTGTGTCTCAGCATGAGGTTCTTCCAGATTAGAAAAACATGACTGCATTCTTTAAGAAACAGCGCCACCCCTGCCCATAGGCTGTGTCTGGTATTGCACCTCAGTCCCATAGAAGTGAATGGAGCTTAGAAGCAATACCACATGCAACCTGTGATCAGGGGTGGCGCTGTTTCTTGGAAGCCCTATTAATATTTTGCTCTATTCTGTATATGCCTCTGCCGCACGAGATCAGCACAGTGCCCTGGAGTGGGCTGGATCGAGTAGTCCTGCTTGTTGTACTTGTTGATGGGGTCACATATAGTCTCCCCACCTAGTACCCCCGTTTACCTCCTGCAGTCGTCCCCGGCTAAGGCTGGGGTTGTGGTCTTCCTGCATCCAAGGTGGCCAATGTAGTGGTAGGACTGTTAAAGGGAACCTGTCCCCAGTTTTTTAACTTGTAAACCGATCAGTCCCATCCAAGCTGAGAAAAAACTTGCAGATGACCACTGACTCATTTATTAACAGTGCGGTGTTTCCTCACATTGCACTCGCCTGATTTATACGCTGGTATGAGTGAGCCCTAAAAATATGTGCACTTGTTATTGGCAGCGCTTTGGATGCAGCACGTGTCCGCTCCGTCCAAGCGCAGCCGTCTGTTGAGCGCAGGTGAATCCGCATGTGGTCACTGGACCGTGCGGATTCACCGCGTCCAATACTGTATGGGTGAAATTTATCTTGCGGAGAGTGAGCGTTTCCACAAGATAAATAGACATGCTGCAGTCTGGAAAGACGCGCCGCATGTCCGTCTCCGCGGGTGAGCCGTGGGTATCTGTGCACGCATAGTGGAGCTCTCTGATTCCACTGCGTAGACGTGAGACTCCAGGCGCTGAACACAGACGTCAGCCACTTCCATCCAGAGAGAAGGGCCGGCGTTTAAAGGGACTGGGGCAGTGCTAATCACAACCTGGAGACACGCATCAGACAAGACTGTGCAATTCACATGCAGCGCAGGACATCTATCATATTCAGAGGTATGCAAGGGGCACCACCAATAATGTAAAGAGGTTGTGGGAACCCCAATCACATGATCTTAAAGGTGATGGGCAGGGTTTATTAGCAAAAACAATGGTTACAGGTTCCCTTTAAGTCCACATGACCCCACAGTGCATTCAGGATTATGCTACACTTTGGGGGGGAGAAAGGCATGGTCCCATTTCTTAGGCTGCATTTCCACAGTCATGTCTCCATATAACATCCGCCATGAATGAGGATAGGTGGACGTTTAATAGCCTGTATTTATACAGGCCGACCGCACTTTCATGTTTACACGGAACAAAGTGCTGCCGAGAACACTGATTATAAAGCTTAAACATCATTTCACCTGATGAGCAAGCAGTTTGTTTTTTCATTGGGTGATGGGCAGCCTGTTTAGACCGGGCGACACTCGGGACACGAGCGTTCCTGGGAAGCTCATCCCCAATTACCGGCCACCGTGATATTACCGTCTGAGATACGGCACAAGACTATAGGGGAATTCCACTGTAAAAGTTCCCCTCTATGGCAATTATGGGTCCAATCCAAACAACGAGACCCGTTCATGATGGAAATCAGCCGTGTAAGATAAACATGTTGTCCTCTGCCGCTTCTCTGTGTTAATTGTTTGGGCATGCAAAGCGGTTATGTAAACTGCTGACATTGTAACGTTATGTAAATAAGTAAAAAATATGTAAAAAAACAAACAGCGACTGTAACAATATCACCGATGTAGCCATTGCTTCTTCATGCCTCTTCTCCAGCTATAGCGTGTATCGGTAGAAACCTCCTAATCCGCAGCCTGGCCATTTGCATAACCTGGCAGGAAGTTGTACATTGATACATTAGTGAAATGTTATGAATCGAGAGGAAGAAGCTGCAGATCTTTTGTTCTTGTCGAGACAGGAAATGTCCTAATTTCCAATGTAATAGAAGGAGATAATCGAATGCGCGGCCAAGATAATTGTGTGTTAGTGGATTAGGAGCTGACTGGTCACTTACGCGATTGAAGCTGAATCAAAGGCTCCTTCAATGTAGTATCAGCGTTAATCATTTATACCATAAGAGCACTTGAGCATCAGAAGACTTCTGGCAGACTGACATCTCGCCGGGGAGACAGGGACGTTTTTATAATGGTTGCTGAAGATAACATTGGATCAATAAAATCACGCTGCTTTATAGAGATATTTATAGCTGGTCTGTTTTCTTCTGGACCTGGCAAGACAGGTGACATTCTGAAAAAGTTACTCCGATACTGATAAAGTAAGAAATCCGCTGGTCTAAAGGTCTGTCCGCTCATTTCTCGAGAATTGTGCAGTGTAAACACCCAGAGAACAAACGTTTTGCTTCATTCATTCAGCGGATAAAATGATCTTTTGGTGTGCGCAGAAGATCATCGTATTTGGTGGTGCCTTGTCCTGTGTAACCAATGCAGCTGAGAACAATGGCAGTCTATGTGTCCTGAACAAGCTATTGCAGATCGCAAAGTGTGCATGTAAAGAGCAGCCTTACAATGGGATCCAGTGGATTACTCTCATCTAAGGGTTACCATCTATAAAAGTGAACCAGAGGCAGAGTAAAGGTCGAATAGTCACGTCAAATACAAAATCAAGAGACAAGGGGGTAGTCAAAATTCAACAGTCAGAACATGGGAAATACACATCAGTACACAGGAGCCAAGTCAGAGAGGCCATTACTAGCTAAACCCTAATAACTGACAACTACAGACTATCTGCTGGGGTTTATACAGTTGTACTCAAAAGTTTACATACCCTGGCAGAATTTTTGCTTTCTTGGCCTTTTTTCAGAGAATATGTATGATAACACCAAAACTTTTTCTCCACTCATGGTTAGTGGTTGGGTGAAGTCATTTATTGTCAGACTACTGTGTTTTCTCTTTTTAAATCATAATGACAACCCAAAACATCCAAGTTCACATACCCTGGTGATTTTGGCCTGATAACATGCACAGAAGTTGACACAAATGGGTTTGAATGGCTACTAAAGGTAACATCCTCACCTTTGACCTGTTTGCTTGTAATCAGTGGGTGGATAAAGGCTGAGTGAGTTTCTGGGATCCAGACAGACTCTTGCATCTTTCATCCAGCCACTGACGTTTCTGGATTGTGAGTCATGGGGAAAGCAAAAGAATTGTCAATGGATCTAAAGGTACCGTCACACTAGACGATATCGCTAGCGATCCGTGACGTTGCAGCGTCCTCGCTAGCGATATCGTCCAGTGTGACAGGCAGCATCGATCAGGCCCCTGCTGTGCTGTCGCTGGTCGGGGAAGAAAGTCCAGAACTTTATTTGGTCGCTGGACTCCCCGCAGACATCGCTGAATCGGCGTGTGTGACACCGATTCAGCGATGTCTTCACTGGTAACCAGGGTAAACATCGGGTAACTAAGCGCAGGGCCGCGCTTAGTAACCCCATGTTTACCCTGGTTACCATCCTAAAAGTAAAAAAAACAAACACTACATACTTACCTACAGCCGTCTGTCCTCCAGCTCTGTGCTCTGCACTCCTCCTGTACTGGCTGTGAGTGTCGGTCAGCCGGAAAGCAGAGCGGTGACGTCACCGCTCTGCTTTCCGGCCGCTGTGCTCACACAGACAGTACAGGAGGAGTGCAGAGCACAGCGCTGGAGGACAGACGGCTGTAGGTAAGTATGTACTGTTTGTTTTTTTTACTTTTAGGATGGTAACCAGGGTAAACATCGGGTTACTAAGCGCGGCCCTGCGCTTAGTTACCCGATGTTTACCCTGGTTACCGGCATCGTTGGTCGCTGGAGAGCGGTCTGTGTGACAGCTCTCCAGCGACCAAACAGCGACGCTGCAGCGATCCGGATCGTTGTCGGTATCGCTGCAGCGTCGCTAAGTGTGACGGTACCTTAAGGGAAAAGGTAGTTAAACTGTATAAAACAGGAAAGGGAAACAAAAAGATATCCAAGGAATTGGTAATGCCAGTCTGCAGCGTTCAAACTGTGATTAACAAATGGAAAATCAGAGGCTCTAAAAACAAAACCACGGTCAGGTAGACCAACAAAAATGTCATCTACAACTTCTAGGAAAATTGTTCTGGATGCAAAGAAAAACGCACAAATAACATCAGCTGTAATACAGGACTCTCTGAAAACTAGCGGTGTTGTTGTTTCAAGATGCACAATAAGGAGGTACTTGAAGAAAAATGGGCCTCATGGTCGAATCACCAGAAGAAAGCTATTACTGCGCAAATGCCACAAAGTATCTCGCCTACAATACACAAAACAGCACAAAGACAAGCCTCAAAACTTCTGGAACAAGGTAATTTCGAGCGATGAGACCAAAATTGAACTTTTTGGCCACAATCATAAACGTTACATTTGGAGAGAGGTCAACAAGGCCTATGATGAAAGGAACACCATTCCTACTGTAAAGCATGGAGGTGGATCACTGATGTTTTGGGGATGTGTGAGCTACAAAGGCACAGGAAACTTGGTCAAAGTTGAAGGAAACATAAATGCAGCATGTTATCAGTAGTGTTGAGCGATACCGTCCGATACTTGAAAGTATCGGTATCGGATAGTATCAGCCGATACCCGAAAAGTATCGGATATCGCCGATACCGATACCCGATACCAATACAAGTCAATGGGACACCAAGTATCGGAAGGTATTCTGATGGTTCCCAGGGTCTGAAGGAGAGGAAACTCTCCTTCAGGCCCTGGGATCCATATTAATGTGTAAAGTAAAGAATTAAAATAAAAAATATTGATATACTTACCTCTCCGGAGGCCCCTGGACATCACCGCTGGTAACCGGCAGCCTTCTTTGCTTAAAATGAGCGCGTTTAGAGCCTTCCATGACGTCACGGCTTCTAATTGGTCGCGTGCCGCTCATGTGACCGCCACGCGACCAATCACAAGCCGCAACGTCATTCTCAGGTCCTAAATTCCTAGAATGAGGAGTTTAGGGCCTAAGAATGACGTCGCGGCTTGTGATTGATCGCGTGGCGGTCACATGAGCGGCACACGACCAATCAGAAGCCGTGACGTCATGGAAGGCTCTAAACGCGCTCATTTTAAGCAAAGAAGGCTGCCGGTTACCAGCGGTGATGTCCAGGGGCCTCCGGAGAGGTGAGCATATCAATATTTTTTATTTTAATTCTTTATTTTACACATTAATATGGATCCGATACCGATTCCCGATACCACAAAAGTATCGGAACTCGGTATCGGAATTCCGATACCGCAAGTATCGGCCGATACCCAATACTTGCGGTATCGGAATGCTCAACACTAGTTATCAGCAAATACTTGGGTCAAATTTGCACTCATCAGCCCGGAAGCTGCGCATGGGCTGTACTTGGACATTCCAACATGACAATGATCCAAAACAGAAGGCCAAGACGACCTGTCATTGGCTACAGCAGAACAAAGTGAAGGTTCTGGAGTGGCCATCTTAATCTCCTGACCTCAATATCATTGAGCCACTGTGGGGAGATCTCAAGCGCGCAGTTCATGCTAGACAGCCCAGAAATTTACAGGAACTGGAGGCCAAGAAGAGTGGGCAGCTTTCCCATCCCATTACCTCATCCACAACTACCACAAAAGACTTCAAGCTGTCATTGATGTTAGAGGGGGCAGTCACGGTATTAAGAAATGAGGTATGTAAACTTTTAATCAGGGTCACTTGGATGTTTTGGGTTGTCATTATGATTTAAAAAGAAAAAACACAGTAGTTTGACAATCTTCTACTTCTGTCCTCCATATCTTCAATACACGACATGGACAGTGCCACCGCTCTCTATAACTCCACCCTCACATCAGCCATAGACTCAGTCACCCCTCTCATGCATGGCAAAGTGTGACAATTCAATAAGCAACCCTGGCATAACAATCTCACCAAAAAACTTCGACAAGCATGCAGGGTCGCGGAGCGGCGTTGGAAGATAATACGCCTGCCAGATGACTTCACTGCTTTCAAACAAACTACACTTGCCTTCAAATTAGCCCTCACCTCTGCTAAACAGACCTATTTAACAAACCTTGTATCTTCATTATCCTACAACCCAAAACAACTGTTCAGTACATTTAACTCTCTCCTCCGCCTACCATTGCCACCTCCAACTCCCCTCATCTCTTCCGAGGACTTTGCCACCTACTTCAAAAACAAGATTGACCAAACAAGGCAGACCTTTACTGTTCCACCACCCAAACCACTCCATATACCAGACCTCTGCCCTTCTGTAATAACCTCCCTCTCCAACATCACTGAAGGAGAGCTTACTCACCTCCTTTCCAAATCACACCTCACCACCTGTGCACTTGACCCCATCCATTCCCACCTGCTCCCCAACCTCACTAACATGCTCATTGCAGCCCTAACCCATCTCTTCAACCTATCGCTATCTTCTGGTACTTTTCTCTCTGCCGTCAAACATGCCACCATCACACCCATCCTCAAAAAAACTAACCTTGACCCAACTGCTATGCCCACTTATCGCCCCATATCACTGCTCCAGTTTGCTTCAAAACTCCTTGAGCAGCATGTCCATGCTCAACTTTCCCCCCACCTCTCATCTAACTCTCCTTGACAACCTCCAATCTAGCTTCCGCCCCCACCACTCCACTGAAACTGCCCTGACCAAAATTACTAATGACTTACAACCAAAACTAACAGACAGTTCTCCATCCTCCTCCTTCTTGACCTGTCCTCTACCTTCAACACAGTCGACCATTGTCTACTGCTATAGATTGTTTCTTCCCTTGGCATCAAAGACCTTGCCCTGTCCTGGATTGCCTCATACCTTTCTGACAGCACATTTAGCGCTTCCCACTCCCACACTACCTCCTCATCTCGCCCTCTGTTGGAGTCCCTCAAGGCTCTGTCCTACGGCCCCTACTTTTTTCCATCTATACCCTTGGCCTAGGACAACTCATAAAGTCCCACGGCTTCCAGTACCACCTGTATGCGGATAACACTCAGATCTACCTCTCTGGCCCAGATGTCACCTCTCTGCTGTCCAGAATCCCAGAGTGTCTATCAGCCATATCCTCCTTCTTCACCTCACTTCCTAAAATTCAATGTAGACAAAACCGAACTCATCATCTTTCCTCCATCTCACGTACCTCCCCTATTCGCCCTATCTATCATGGTAAACGGCATCATGCTCTCTCCCGCACCTGAAATCCGCTGCCTCGGGGTAACTCTCAACTCTGCTCTGTCCTTCAAACCGCACATCCAAACTCTTGCCACCTCCTGTCGCCTCCAACTCAAAAATATTGCCAGAATCCATCCCTTCCTCAGCCCACAATCTACTAAAACTCATGTACAGTACATGCCCTCATCATCTCCCACCTCAATTACTGCAACACCCTCCACAGTGGCCTCCCCTCTAACTCTCTTGCACCACTCCAGTCCTCAACTCTGCTGCCCGACTAATCCTCCTCTCTCCTCGCTACTCCCCTGTTTCTCCCCTCTGCAAATCCCTCCACTGGCTTCCATTTCCCCAACAAATCTAGTTCAAACTACTAACACTGACCTACAAAACCATCCACAACCTGTCCCCTCCCTATATCTCTGAACTAATCTCCCAATATCTTCCCTCATGTAATCTTCAATCCTCCCAAGACCTCCTACTCTCCACCACACTTATTCATTCCTCACACAACTGCCTCCAAGATTTTTCTCGAATATCCCCCATCCTCTGGAATTCCACACCTCAACACGTCCGATTATCCACCACCCTCGATCCTTCAGACGGAACCTGAAAACCCATCTCTTCAGGAAAGTCTACAGCCTGCAATAACCATTCTGCCGCCTCACCACTACCTGAGCTATCGCTTCACCACCACTTGCGCTAGCGCCTCACCACCACCCGACCTGCCGCCTCACCACCACCAGAGCTGCCGCCTCACCACCACCAGAGCTGCCGCACCCCTTCTGTCTCTTCCCCATTATCCCGTAGAATGTAAGCCCGCAAGGACAGGGTCCTCTCCCCTTTGGACCAGTCTGCCATTGTAAATTTGTTTACTGTAAACGATATCTATAATTCTGTACATAACCCCTTTCTCATGTACAGCACCATGGAATTAATGGTGCTATATAAATAAATAATAATAGTAACAATAATAATTTGTGTATGACGTAGTGTATACAGGAAAATATGAAAAAATCCATGGCAGATGTGATGGTGGAATTTTATGGAGGCTCCTAAAATTCTATATATGGCAGTGAGAGCTTTTGTTTTAAAATATTTACAAGAACATTTGTTCCCCAGGCATGACATATTTCAAATTATGTCTTTGTAGCTCTATATAGCCACATGCAAAGGGCTAAAGTTTGTCGAAGCCTGTTTTGACTTAGTAAGATGGGAAGCTTATTGCCAAGAACTACATCGTTCAGCACCACAGCCTTTATAGCAATAGAGAAATTAATGTGTGCCTCATGGTTCACATCTAACATAGACCTCCGTATATCAATAGTATAAATGCAATTTTTATTTATTCTACATTCTTCCTAACCTTTATTTCTAATTCATGTACTTTTCCTTCCAGAGGAACTGTCTCTTCATCTCTCTCATAAGGAGGTCTGTTATTCACTTCCTAGACCCTTAATTTTTATAATCACTGTACCTCCCCATTGACTTCCATCTCCTGATGTTCTATGTACATGTCTACTCTCCTTTACCAACTGCTGATTTTTCAGCTCATTACTATTCTGCAATTTTTCTACCTGACATTTGCATCTTCTTGACCTCATTTTCACCTGTGTCTGATCTTTCTCCAATCTCCTAAATTAAGTTTTCGGAAAATGGATGATAATGATTACAATTATTAAGAAGGCAGTAGGAATAAGACGAAAATGTTTAGTATAGCAGAATGTAGCCATACTCATGAGACTGACTTTAAAGGTAAGAAGTGACAACATCTTTGATTTTAATTTTTGTGCGAAGAAGCCTATCATAGCAGAATACTCTATTTTGCCTGCCAAAAACAACAGAAACTTGATGGATAAGAGCAGTTTTGGTTTCAGGTTCCTTGAGCCCATCTTGCATCTAAGCAAAATATGTTCACATATATTTGCATGGTAAATGTTATCATTACACACACAGAATATACCGTAAAGAGATCTAATTGGTCATCCCATAGACCCTATTGGTAAGTGATTGACTTAGCCTATATGAAGAGTTCACTTTGGCTGGATTTTTTAGGCACATTATTGAGTGCTGGTCCACTGAAGGATCCTCCGATAAGAAACTTAAAACAAAGAATGGGGTCTAACCTTAGATGTCATTTCCAACCTAAAATCTACGGTGAACTTAATGAATATGTAACTCTGTTTACTTGAGTAAAAACATAATCAGAGTAGCATAAAGATATTACACCACTGTGAAAAGAATGTAGTCTGGGCCGTCAAACAGTTCTTGTAATATTTCATGAACAGACAATAATGCCCTGTTGCATTATCATATTTGATTTGCATTGTATGCATAGTATTTTATAGCAAGAGGTTGAAGTATTTTATATATATTTTGTCATAATATATAGCTCCCGGGGGGGGGGGGAACAGAGGGTGTTGTGGTCCCGGGCCCCTTGCTCAGAGAGGTCCATTGAGAGCTACTGCCACTGTTAACTATATCGGCGTGCTCAGTGCCAGAGCCAGAATTTTTGCTGGTTGGTATGTAATCAAATACTCAATTTAATTATTTAAAAATCACACAAGTCGTTCTTAGGTCCTGGCTTTCATGTGAGTTAGTAAGAGACTAGCGGGATGCCTACTCACCATAGCTCCACCTCAAGGGTGTGGCTGGGATTTTAAATGTCCGACCAGTGTTTTTTTTTTCTGCCTGTGTTGTGTGGAGGAAAGGAAGCCTCCAAACTGAAGATCCTGCGAGAGCTACCTTATGTGTTTTACTGGGCAGGACGTTATATGAACGATTTACTGTCATTTGAGCCAGAAAGGATTTTTGGTTTATGGTGCAATAAACCTCCCAGAGACTTTAACCAAACGTGTTCCGGTGTCTACCTCGAGGAGCAGCTAAGTGAGCCGACCTTCTACAGTGGATTAAGCACCCGAATGCTGTGGTCAAAAATACTTGTTTGTTGTTTATTACATTTATGTGTATGAAAAAAATTATTGTTGCTCACTAAGTTTGGAATGGAAAGACAAATCATGTGATCTTCCAACCAAATGCAGAATTAGTCTAAATAAAATGAACAACATTTAATTGAGAAATTGAAACAATTAAAAATTAATATTTTTTATATGATTGTTAGGGCTCACCTAGTGAGGTGGATTCACGAAACAACAGATCAAGGTGAACACACAGACCAACAGCAATGGCACAACGGACTGGATTTGTTGGATGTTGGGAACTGGAGAGTGTTTAAGTTGACCTTAAAAGGCCATGTTTGATGATGTCAAAGAGGTATACCGAGTAACTGGTGAAACCCGACGTTGAGCACAGCAATGAGCGGTGGCCATAGGGTAATGGAGCAAAGATCGACTATGCAATCATGCAATCAAGACAGGTGCAATAACATGATTATCCTAACATCTAAATACTTATATGCCATGTAGTAGATCAGAAAATTCAATGTATTCATCTAGATTTGAAATGGACCTTAATGTAGAAAATGTGATTAAATAAACAAAAATCTCTTCATTACCCCAGTGATATCTGGCAGTCATTATTTACTTGTCCTGCTGTGATGATGTCACATACAAAGTGATTGCTAAAGCCAAAACTTTTGTCCTGTACATTATTATTATTATAATACATTTTTATAGCGCCATTTATTCCATGGAGCTTTACATGTGAATACGGGGCAAATATAGACAAATACATTAAACATGAGCAAATAAGGCACACGGGTACATAAGGAGGGAGGACGCTGCCCGCGAGGGCTCACAGTCTGCAGGGGATGGGTGATGAAACACTAGGAGAGGGTAGGGCAGGTTGTGCGGCGGTTCAGTAACAGTACATACAAGCATCATCACCGAAGGCAGCAATTGGTTGAAGTGGTCATGTGGATGTACAACATGTCTTCACTGCAGCCAGGTAAACAGACTATCAGGGAACACCAAAGCATCAGTTCTTGAGCAGCAGAAGATTTAACGTGAATATTGTTTATTGTTTTATTGTATCAACTGCTACACTAGTTTTAAACTACTGGAAACCCCCTTTTAATTATTATTATTATTTATATAGCACCATTAATTCCATGGTGCTGTACATGAGAAGGGGTTACATCAAAATACAAATATCAGTTACGGTAAACAAAACTAACAATGACAGATGGGTACAGAGGGGAGAGGACCCTGCCCTTGCGGGCTTACATTCTACAGGATTATGGGGAAGGAGACAGTAGGTCGAGGGTTGCAGTAGCTCCAATGGTGTTGAGGTAGCCGTGTGGTCTTTACAGGCTGTAAGCTTCCTTGAAGAGGTGGGTTTTCAGGTTTCTTTTGAAGGATCCAAAAGTAGTGAATAACCAGATGTGTTGGGGCACTGAATTCCAGAGGATGGGTGATATTCGGGAGAAGTCTTGGAGGCGATTGAGTGAGGAGCGAATAAGCGTGGAGGAAAGGAGGAGGTCTTGGGAGGACCAAAAATTACGTGAGGGAAGATACTGAGAGATTAGTGTGTAAATATATGGAGGAGAAAGGTTATGGATGGCTTTGTAGGTCAGTGTTAGTAATTTAAACTGGATACGCTGGGAAATTGGGAGCCAGTGAAGGGATTTGCAAAGAGGTGAAGCAGGATTGTTGCGAGAAGAGAGATTAATTAGTCGGGCAGCAGAGTTAAGGATGGACTGGAGGGGTGCGAGAGTGTTAGAAGGTAGGCCACAGAGTAGTATGTTGCAGTAGTCGAGGCGGGAGATGATTAGGCAGAAACAAACGGGTGGAGGGCACCATCATATGATCAAAAAACTGGGATCCACCTGGAGTATGTCAAACCAGAGTCATGAAAAGAGAGAAAAGAGACATACACAACACCAGGGATCACCAAGAAATAATAAATCCTAAATATATAATATAATGAATTTTATTAAGGTCAAGCAAGACACTGCAAACAATGTTGGT
This sequence comes from Ranitomeya imitator, assembly GCF_032444005.1. Classification (NCBI taxonomy): domain Eukaryota; kingdom Metazoa; phylum Chordata; class Amphibia; order Anura; family Dendrobatidae; genus Ranitomeya; species Ranitomeya imitator. The sequence goes on along the minus strand of NC_091285.1, from coordinate 218,662,229 downwards.
TTTTAAATGGTTTTAATTTGTTTGCAGTGTCTTGCTTGACCTTAATAAAATTCATTATATTATATATTTAGGATTTATTATTTCTTGGTGATCCCTGGTGTTGTGTATGTCTCTTTTCTCTCTTTTCATGGCGGGAGATGATTAGGGCATGCACGAGCATTTTGGTAGAGTGTGGGTTGAGGAAAGGACGGATTCTGGAAATATTTTTGAGCTGGAGGCGACAGGAGGTGGTGAGAGCTTGGATGTGCGGTTTGAAGGACAGGGCAGAGTCAAGGGTTACTCCGAGGCAGCGGATTTTGGGGACAGGGGAAAGTGTTATTTCATTTGTTTTGATAAATAGATCAGGTAAGGAAGATATGCGTGATGGAGGAAAGATAATTAGTTCAGATTTGTCCACATTGAGCTTGAGGAAGCGAGAGGAGAAGAAGGAGGATATGGCCGATAGACACTCTGGGATTCTGGAGCGCAGAGAGGTGACATCTGGGCCAGAGAGGTAGAGCTGAGTGTCATTGGCATTTGATGGTACTGGAAGCCATAGGACCTTATGAGTTGTCCCAGGCCGAGTGTATAGATTGAGAAGAGTAAGGGTCCTAGGACAGAGCCTTGGGGGACTCCAACAGAGAGGGGGCGAGATGAGGAGGTAGTATGGGAGTAGGAAACGCTAAATGTGTGGTTGGCAAGGTATGAGGAGATCCAAGATAGGGCAAGGTCTTTGACCCCAAAGGAAGAGAGGATCTGTAGTAGGAGGCAGTGGTCAACTGTGTCGAAGGCAGAGGACAGGTCTAGGAGGAGGAGTATAGAGAATTGTCTGTTAGCTTTGGCTGTAAGTAAGCCATTAGTAATTTTGGTCAGGGCAGTCTCAGTGGAATGGTGGGGATGGAAGCCAGATTGTAGGTTGTCGAAGAGAGAGTTAGATGCAAAGTGAGAGGAAAGTTCAGCATGGACATGCTGCTCAAGGAGTTTGGAAGCAAATGGGAGCAAAGATATGGGGCGATAGCTGGACATAGCGCTTGGGTCAAGGGATGGCTTTTTGAGGATAGGTGTGATTGTGGCATGTTTGAAGGCAGAAGGGAAGGTACCAGAAGTTAGTGAAAGGTTGAAGAGATGGGTTAGGGATGGGATTAGTGTGGTGGTGAGGTTGGGAAAGAGGTGGGATGGGATGGGGTCAAGTGCACAAGTGGTGAGGTTTGATTTGGAGAGAAGATGAGCAAGCTCCCCTTTAGAGATTTTGGAGAGCGAAGTTATGGGGTTTGGGCATTGGTCTGGCATTCAAAGGGGTTGTGGTGGTTGGACAACAAAGACTTGCCTTGTTTGGTCTATCTTATTTTTGAAGTGCGTGGCAAAGTCCTCGGCAACGATTAGGGAACTTGGAGGGGGCAGTGGTGGGCGGAGGGGGGAGTTAAAAGTGTTGAACAACCGTTTGGGGTTGTGGGATAAGGAAGATACGAGGGTTGTGAAGTAGGTTTGTTTAGCAGAGGTGAGAGCTGATTTGAATGCCAGTGTTGCTTGTTTGAGTGCAGTGAAATCATCTTGTGAATGCGTTTTCTTCCAACGCCATTCTGCAATTCTGGATGCTTGCTGAAACTTTTTAGTGATGTTATTGTGCCAGGGTTGTCTATTGGTTCGTCGCACTCTGCTATGCATGACAGGGGCGACCGTGTCAATAGCTGATGCAAGAGTGGCATTGTAGAAAGCAGTGGCACTGTCTGTGTCGTGGAGAGAGGATATAAAGGCCAGTGGTAGGATAGAGTCAGAGAGTGTGTTGGTGTCTAGGTGTGCGAGGTTCCTGCGTGGGTGCGCATGGTGCTGGACATGGGTGACAGGTGAGGAGGACAGTGATGAGAAAGTGAGTAGATGGTGGTAAGATAGAGGGAGAGGGGAGGTTGTGAAGTTAGATAGGGAGCATAAACGGGTGAAGACCAGGTCTAATGTGTGTCCGTCTGTGTGGGTGGCTGAGGAGGACCACTGAGTAAGTCCAAAGGATGTAGTAAGGGACAGGAGTTTGGAGGCTGCTGACTGGTAGGTGTCAATGGGGATGTTGAAGTCACCCATGATGATGGTGGGAATGTCAGCAGACAGAAAGTGAAGGAGCCAGGTGGAGAATTGGTCAATAAAGGCAGTTGTTGGGCCCGGAGGTTGGTATATGATGGCCATTTGGAGGTTGTAGGGGGAGTAGATGCGGACAGAGTGGATTTCAAAAGAGGGGAGGATAAGGGAGGGTAGAGGTGGGATTGGGTTAAAGGTACAGTTGGAAGAAAGGAGAAGGCCCACTCCTCCACCATGTTTGTTGCCAGGGCGAGGAGTGTGGGTGAAGTGGAGGCCACCGTAACATACTGCAGCAGGGGAGGCTGTGTCAGAGGGTGTCAGCCATGTTTCGGTGATGCCCAGAAAGAAAAGATTATGAGAGGTAAAGGGGTCGTGAATCACGTGGAGTTTATTGCAAATGGAGCGGGCATTCCATAGTGATCCAGAGAGAGGGTACATGGGGGTGGGCGTCATGGGCACGGATTTGAGGTGGGCAAGATTTCGGGTGTTTATATTGGTTTGGGAGCGATAGGAGGGGGTAGTAATAGGAGGTATGAGCTTTGGGGGCCCAGGATTGGGAGATATGTCTCCAGCAGTGAGGAGAAGCAGAGAGAGACAGAGCAGGTGGGAGAAAGAGATTGGGCGGATTGTTTTGTGTTTTATTAGGAGAGATCTGAGGTTGAGGAGCAGGTCAGCAGAGGAGGTCAGGTGGGGAGGCAGGAGGGAGGGAAGGAGAGATTATTACTTGGTTAGGGGGTGCTGGGGTTTGAGGATAGCGAAGGAGAGTGAAGAGTAAGGGAGCCAAAACTGTTAGAGCGTATGTCAGCATGATGAGGGAAAGGGAAAAAAGTTTAGCACAGTTATTAACAGTGGTTATTCTTACCTTCTGTTCACTTCTGGCTCATTTCTGGCATATTTCTGCTGTAATATTTTCTGTTATCCTTTTAGAGACAGACCAAGGTGCAGACAGACCTGTGTCACTGAATTTATAACAGGCTAAAGGTACCGTCACACTTAGCGACGCTGCAGAGATACCGACAATGATCCGGATCGCTGCAGCGTCGCTGTTTGGTCGCTGGAGAGCTGTCACACAGACAGCTCTCCAGCGACCAACTATGCCGGTAACCAGGGTAAACATCGGGTTACTAAGCGCAGGGCCGCGCTTAGTAACCCGATGTTTACCCTGGTTACCAGCGTAAAAGTAAAAAAAAAAAAAAACACTACATACTTACCTTCCGCTGTCTGTCCCTCGGCGCTCTGCTTCTCTGCCCTGTGTAAGCACAGCGGCCGGAAAGCACAGCGGTGATGTCTCTTGTTATAGGACAACACCCAAAGTAAATATAGGTCTGTTCATATTATTTTGATATTATTTGACATCAAAATAATGTTAAATCTATTTAGTGGATACCTCCAAATTCTGAACCTACACACAAATATGAATATTGTTTACATTATTTTTATAGGAAAGAATATGAAATTGAAATAAAAAACTCTAAAGAGAATCATCATAAGATTTAAAATTCACATACAAAAATCTTTATTCCTGAAGTTTTACTTAAGTCAATAAGACGATAAGAGAGAGGTCTCTGCCCAGTTTGTGCAACTCTGGCTATAGTTAAAATAAAGTAATGGGATTTAGGTCTCCTCAAAGAAATTAGTTTTCAAAGCATGCTTAACCCCTTCACCCCGCAGCCTGTTTTCACCTTCCTGACCAGGCCAATTTTTACAATTCTTACCACTGTCCCTTTATGAGGTCTTAACTCTGAAACTCTTCAACGGATCCGGGTCATTCTAGCATGGTTTTCTCATGACATATTGTACTTCATGATAGTGGTAAAAATTATTTGATATGACTTGTGTTTATATGTGAAAAATTCGGAAATTTGTTGAAAATTTTGTAAATGCTACAATTTTCACATTTTTAATTTTTATGCCCTTAAATCAGAGTCATATCTGATTTAATTTTTGAAACTTTTTTTTTTTTGCTAGGACGTTATAAGGGTCAAAAGTTGACCAGCGATTTCTCATTTTTACAACAAAATTAGCAAAATCATTTTTTAGGGACCACCTCACATTCTTCAACTATATCAATAGTAAAAGAATAAAAACTGAAAATGTAGGCCCCTTAAAAAATTGTGAGGAAAGTATGGTTGTAGATGACGAGGAAAAAGCTAACATATTAAACACCTTCTTCTCCACGGTATTTACGGTGGAAAATGAAATGCTAGGTGAAATCCCAAGAAACAATGAAAACCCTATATTAAGGGTCACCAATCTAACCCAAGAAGAGGTGCGAAACCGGCTAAATAAGATTAAAATAGATAAATCTCCGGGTCCGGATGGCATACACCCACGAGTACTAAGAGAACTAAGTAATGTAATAGATAAACCATTATTTCTTATTTTTAGGGTCTGTTCCGCAGGACTGGCGCATAGCAAATGTGGTGCCAATATTCAAAAAGGGCTCTAAAAGTGAACCTGGAAATTATAGGCCAGTAAGTCTAACCTCTATTGTTGGTAAAATATTTGAAGGGTTTCTGAAGGATGTTATTCTGGATTATCTCAATGAGAATAACTGTTTAACTCCATATCAGCATGGGTTTATGAGAAATCGCTCCTGTCAAACTAATCTAATCAGTTTTTATGAAGAGGTAAGCTATAGGCTGGACCACGGTGAGTCATTGGACGTGGTATATCTTGATTTTTCCAAAGCGTTTGATACCATGCCGCACAAGAGGTTGGTACACAAAATGAGAATGCTTGGTCTGGGGGAAAATTTGTGTAAATGGGTTAGTAACTGGCTTAGTGATAGAAAGCAGAGGGTGGTTATAAATGGTATAGTCTCCAACTGGGTCGCTGTGACCAGTGGGGTACCGCAGGGGTCGGTATTGGGACCTGTTCTCTTCAACATATTCATTAATGATCTGGTAGAAGGTTTACACAGTAAAATATCGATATTTGCAGATGATACAAAACTATGTAAAGCAGTTAATACAAGAGAAGATAGTATTCTGCTACAGATGGATCTGGATAAGTTGGAAACTTGGGCTGAAAGGTGGCAGATGAGGTTTAACAATGATAAATGTAAGGTTATACACATGGAAAGAAGGAATCAATATCACCATTACTGTCATGATCTGGTGGCCTAGGAGCAGCATGTGATGTACTCTGGAGAAGGTGGTACCTGTACTGACCGCAGACCCTGAACTTAGCACTGCAACTAGAAGTAGCCGTGGGATGTACCTAACACTCCCTAGACACCTCGACACAGCCTAAGGACTAACTTTCCCTAAAGAAAGAAACGGGAAAACTAACTTGCCTCAGAGAAAATCCTCAAAGGATAGACAGCCCCCCACAAATATTGACTGTGAGAGGAGAGGGAAATGACATACGCAGACAGAAATCAGGATTAAGCAAAGGAGGCCTTTCTAGCTAAAAAGAAAGAATAGGACAGAGAACTATGCGGTCAGTATTAAAACACTAGAAAATATCCACCACAGAAAATACAAAACTCCACATCTGACTAAAGACCTGGAGGGTATATCTGCATCTCCAGAGATACAGCTTGGCTGCAAAAAATCTTTACACAGACAAAGCTGGACAAGACAAAATATGAAAATGCACAGAACTATAAGGCCCACAGCATGTGGACAGCAAAAACAAAGCCAGAACTTATCTTTGTTGAAAAGAACAGCAAAACAGGAGAGACCAGTCAGGGATGTGAATCCTCCAAAAACAATGGACAACTGGCACTGACTAAAGGATAAAGCAAGACTAAATAGCCCAGTCCAAATTGCAATTTGTCCAAGTGGACACACCTGATAAATGCTGCGATCCAAAGACAGCAGCACTACCACTCATAACCACCGGAGGGAGCCCAAGAGCAGAATTCACAACAGTACCCCCCCTTGAGGAGGGGTCACCGAACCCTCACCAGAGCCCCCAGGCCGATCAGGATGAGCCAAATGAAAGGCACGAACCAAATCGTCAGCATGACCATCGGAGGCAACAACCCAAGAATTATCCTCCTGGCCATAACCCTTCCATTTGACAAGATACTGAAGCTTCCGCCTTGAAAAATGAGAATCCAAAATCTTCTCAACCACATACTCCAACTCCCCATCAATCAACACCGGAGCCGGAGGATCAACAGAGGGAACAACGGGCACCACATACTTCCGCAACAAAGATCTATCGAAAACATTATGGATGGAAAAAGAGGCTGGAAGGGACAAACGAAAAGACACTGGATTGATAATCTCAGAAATCCTATAAGGACCAATAAACCGAGGCTTGAACTTAGGGGAAGAAACCTTCATAGGAACATGAAGGGAAGACAACCAGACCAAATCCCCAACCCGAAGCCGGGAACCAACACACCGACGACGGTTAGCAAAACGAGCCTCCTCCTGAGACAACACCAAACTGTCCACCAAATGAGCCCAAATTTGCTGCAGCCTGTCAACCACAGAATCCACACCAGGACAATCAGAAGGCTCAACCTGCCCTGAAGAAAAACAAGGATGAAAACCAAAATTACAAAAGAAAGGCGAAACCAAGGTAGCAGAACTAGCCCGATTATTAAGGGCAAACTCGGCCAATGGCAAGAAAGCTACCCAATCATCCTGATCAGCAGACACAAAGCATCTCAAATAAGTTTCCAAAGTCTGATTAGTTCGCTCGGTTTGGCCATTTGTCTGAGGATGAAATGCGGAAGAAAAAGACAAATCAATGCCCAGCCTTGCACAAAAGGCCCGCCAAAACCTAGAAACAAACTGGGAACCTCTATCGGACACAATATTCTCCGGAATGCCATGCAAACGAACCACATGCTGAAAAAACAACGGAACCAAATCAGAAGAGGAAGGCAATTTAGGCAAAGGTACCAAATGAACCATCTTAGAAAACCGATCACAAACCACCCAGATAACCGACATCCTCTGGGAAACCGGAAGATCTGAAATAAAATCCATAGAAATATGCGTCCAAGGCCTCTCAGGGACTGGCAAAGGCAGAAGCAACCCACTAGCACGGGAACAACAAGGCTTGGCCCACGCACAAGTCCCACAGGACTGCACAAAAGAACGCACATCCCGCGACAAAGGCCACCAAAAGGACCTACCAACCAAATCTCTGGTACCAAAAATCCCAGGATGGCCAGCCAACACAGAACAATGAACTTCAGAAATCACTTTACTAGTCCATCTATCAGGAACAAACAGTTTCCCCACTGGACAGCGGTCAGGTTTATCAGCCTGAAATTCCTGAAGAACCCGTCGTAAATCAGGGGAGATGGCAGAAAGAATCACCCCTTCCTTCAGAATGCCGACCGGCTCAAGGACCCCAGGAGAATCAGGCAAAAAACTCCTAGAGAGGGCATCAGCCTTAACATTCTTAGAACCCGGAAGATACGAGACCACAAAATCAAAATAGTAGAAAAACAGGGACCATCGAGCCTGTCTAGGCTTCAGTCGTTTGGCAGACTCGAGGTAAATCAGATTTTTATGATCGGTCAGGACCACAATACGGTGCTTGGCCCCCTCAAGCCAATGTCGCCACTCCTCAAATGCCCATTTTATAGCCAACAACTCCCGATTGCCGACATCATAATTGCGTTCTGCAGGCGAAAACTTCCGAGAAAAGAAGGCACACGGTTTCAACAAGGAACCATCAGAATAGTTCTGAGACAGAACGGCCCCTGCCCCAATCTCAGACGCGTCAACCTGAACCTGAAATGGAAGAGAAACATCCGGCTGACGCAACACAGGGGCAGAAGTAAATCGGCGTTTAAGCTCCTGAAAGACAGTAACAGCCGCGGAGGACCAATTCGTCACATCAGCGCCTTTCTTCGTTAAATCGGTCAGAGGTTTAACCACACTGGAGAAGTTGGCAATGAAACGATGATAAAAATTAGCAAAGCCCAATAATTTCTGAAGGCTTTTCACAGATGTGGGCTGAATCCAATCATGAATTGCCTGAACCTTAACCGGATCCATTTCTATAGATGAGGGAGAAAAAATGAAGCCCAGAAAAGAAACCTTCTGCACTCCAAAGAAGCACTTAGACCCCTTCACAAATAAAGCATTCTCACGGAGGATCTGAAATACCACCCTGACCTGTTTCACATGAGACTCCCAATCATCGGAAAAAATCAAAATATCATCCAAATATACAATCAGGAATTTATCAAGATAACTCCGGAAGATATCATGCATGAAAGACTGGAACACAGATGGGGCATTAGAGAGTCCGAATGGCATCACAAGGTATTCAAAATGGCCTTCGGGCGTATTAAATGCAGTTTTCCATTCGTCACCATGCTTAATACGAACAAGATTATATGCCCCTCGAAGGTCAATCTTAGTAAACCAACTAGCCCCCTTAATCCTAGCAAACAAATCAGTAAGCAAAGGCAAAGGATATTGAAATTTGACCGTGATCTTATTCAAGAGGCGATAATCAATACAGGGTCTCAAGGAGCCATCCTTCATGGCAACAAAAAAAAACCTGCTCCCAATGGTGAAGAAGATGGCCGAATATGCCCCTTCTCTAAAGACTCCTTAATATAGCTCCGCATGGCGGCATGTTCTGGCACAGACAGGTTGAAAAGTCGGCCCTTAGGGAATTTACAACCTGGAATCAAGTCAATAGCACAATCACAGTCCCTATGCGGTGGAAGGGAACTGGATTTGGGCTCATCGAATACATCCTGGAAATCTGACAAAAACTCAGGAATTTCAGAAGATGGGGAAGAGGAAATTGACATCAAAGGAACGTGACCATGAACCCCCTAACAGCCCCAACTAGTCACAGACATAGATTTCCAATCTAACACCGGATTATGTACCTGTAACCATGGAAAACCCAGCACAATAGGATCATGCAAATTATGCAACACCAGAAAACGACAATCTTCCTGATGGGCTGGCGCCATGCACATGGTCAGCTGTGTCCAAAACTGAGGTTTATTTTTAGCCAACGGTGTAGCATCAATGCCCCTTAAAGGAATAGGGTTCTGCAAAGGCTGCAAGGGGAAACCACAACGTCTGGCAAATTCTAAGTCCATTAAGTTCAGAGCGGCACCTGAATCCACAAATGCCATGACAGAAAATGATGATAATGAGCAGATCTAGGTCACAGATAACAGAAATTTAGGTTGTACAGTACTGATCGTAACAGAACTAGCGATTCTCTTTGTACGCTTAGGGCAATCAGAAATAACATGAGCAGAATCGCCGGAGTAAAAACACAACCTATTCTGACGCCTGAATCTTTGTCGTTCAGCTCTAGGCAAAATCCTATCACACTGCATAGGCTCGGGGCTCCACTCGGAGGACAACGCCACAGTGTGCACAACTCTGCGCTCGCGCAAGCGCCGATCAATCTGAATGGCCAGAAACATAGAATCACTCAGACCAGCAGGAGTGAGGAACCCCACCATAACATCCTTAACGGATTCAGAAAGACCCTTTCTGAAAATTGCCGCCAAGGCATCCTCATTCCATTTAGTCAATACAGACCATTTTCTAAATTTCTGGCAATACGATTCTGCCGCTTCTTGACCCTGACACAGGGCCAACAAGGTCTTCTCTGCATGATCCACTGAATTAGGTTCATCATACAATAAACCTAGCGCCTGAAAAAAGGTGTCTACATTAAGCAAAGCAGGATTCCCAGATTCCAGGGAAAATGCCCAATCCTGAGGATCACCACGCAGCAGGGAAATAACAATTTTAACCTGCTGAATGGGATCACCAGAAGAATGGGGTTTCAGAGCAAAAAACAGTTTACAGTTATTTTTAAAGCTCAAAAATTTGGACCTGTCCCCAAAAAACAAATCAGGAGTAGGAGTTCTAGGCTCTAAAACCAGAGTCTGAACGATATAATCAGAAATACCCTGTACTCTAGCAGCAAGTTGGTCCACACAAGAAACCAATTCCTGAACCTCCATGCCAGCGCCTAACTCCTGAGCCACCCAGAGGAAAAGAGGAAAGGAAAGACACAACAGACTACAGAAAAAAAAATGGCTCAGCACTTTCCTTCCCTTCTTCTGAGATGCGTTTAACTCATTGTCGGCCAGTTGTACTGTTATGATCTGGTGGCCTAGGAGCAGCATGTGACGTACTCTGGAGAAGGTGGTACCTGTACTGACCGCAGACCCTGAACTTAGCACCGCAACCAGAAGTAGCCGTGGGATGTACCTAACACTCCCTAGACACCTCGACACAGCCTAAGGACTAACTTCCCCTAAAGAAAGAAACGGGAAAACTATCTTGCCTCAGAGAAAATCCCCAAAGGATAGACAGCCCCCCACAAATATTGACTGTGAGAGGAGAGGGAAATGACATACGCAGACAGAAATCAGGATTAAGCAAAGGAGGCCTTGCTAGCTAAAAAGAAAGAATAGGACAGAGAACTATGCGGTCAGTATTAAAACACTAGAAAATATCCACCACAGAAAATACAAAACTCCACATCTGACTAAAGACATGGAGGGTATATCTGCATCTCCAGAGATACAGCTTGGCTGCAAAAAATCTTTACACAGACAAAGCTGGACAAGACAAAACATGAAAATACACAGAACTATAAGGCCCACAGCATGTGGACAGCAAAAACAAAGCCAGAACTTATCTTTGTTGAAAAGAACAGCAAAACAGGAGAGACCAGTCAGGGATGTGAATCCTCCAAAAACAATGGACAACTGGCACTGACTAAAGGATAAAGCAAGACTAAATAGCCCAGTCCAAATTGCAATTTGTCCAAGTGGACACACTTGATAAATGCTGCGATCCAAAGACAGCAGCACTACCACTCATAACCACCGGAGGGAGCCCAAGAGCAGAATTCACAACAAATTACACACTGAACGGAAAACCACTGGGTAAATCTGACAGGGAGAAGGACTTGGGGATCCTAGTTAATGATAAACTTACCTGGAGCAGCCAGTGCCAGGCAGCAGCTGCCAAGGCAAACAGGATCATGGGGTGCATTAAGAGGTCTGGATACACATGATGAGAGCATTATACTGCCTCTGTACAAATCCCTAGTTAGACCGCACATGGAGTACTGTGTCCAGTTTTGGGCACCGGTGCTCTGGAAGGATATAATGGAACTAGAGAGAGTACAAAGTAGGGCAACAAAATTAATAAAGGGATGGGAGAACTACAATACCCAGATAGATTAGCGAAATTAGGATTATTTAGTCTAGAAAAAAGACGACTGAGGGGCGATCTAATAACCATGTATAAGTATATAAGGGGACAATACAAATATCTCGCTGAGGATCTGTTTATACCAAGGAAGGTGACGGGCACAAGGGGGCATTCTTTGCGTCTGGAGGATAGAAGGTTTTTCCACCAACATAGAAGAGGATTCTTTACTGTTAGGGTGGTGAGAATCTGGAATTGCTTGCCTGAGGAGGTGGTGATGGCGAACTCAGTCGAGGGGTTCAATAGAGGCCTGGATGTCTTCCTGGAGCAGAACAATATTGTATCATACAATTATTAGGTTCTGTAGAAGGACTGTTATGTACTGGTGGTTTAGGAACAACATGGGACGAGCTCTGAAGGAGGTGGAACCTGTACTGACCGCAGTCCCTAAGCTCAACACAACACTAGAAGTAGCCGTAGGATGCTCCTTTCACTCCCTAGGTACCTCGTCACAGCCTGAGAACTAACTACCCCTAAAGATAGAAACAGGAAAACTATCTTGCCTCAGAGAAAATCCCCAAAGGATAGATAGCCCCCCACAAGTAATGACTGTGAGTAGAGAGGGAAAAGACATACGTAGAATGAAACCAGGATGTAGCACAGGAGGCCAGTCTAGCTAAATAGATAGGACAGGACGAAATACTGTGCGGTCAGTATTAAAAACTACAAAAATCCACACAGAGTTTACAAAAATCTCCACACCTGACTAAAGGTGTGGAGGGTAAATCTGCTTCCCAGAGCTTCCAGCTTAACTGAAATTAATCCATACTGACAAGCTGGACAAAACATAGAATGCACAGAACGAATAAGTCCACAACATGTGGACAGAAAAGAGCAAAGAAAGGACTTATCTTTGCTGAACTGGTCAGGATATCAGGGAAATCCAAGAGAGATGTGAATCCAACCAGGAACCATTGACAAGTGGCACTGGCTGAAGAGAAGAGCCAGGCATAAATAGCCGAGCAGAAAGACAATCAGTGGAAGCAGCTGCAGACTGCTAAATCCAAGGAGCAGCCATTCCACTTAAAACCACCGGGGGGAGCCCAAGAGCAGAACTCACAAAAGTGCCACTTACAACCACCGGAGGGAGCCCAAGAGTGGAATTCACAACAGTACCCCCCCTTGAGGAGGGATCACCGAACACTCACCAGAGCCCCCAGGCCGAGCAGGACGAGCCAAGTGAAAAGCACGAACCAAATCGGTGGCATGGACATCGGAGGCAACAACCCAAGAATTATCCTCCTGGCCATAACCCTTCCACTTGACAAGATACTGAAGCCTCCGCCTCGAAAAACTAGAAATCAAAATTTTCTCAACCTCATATTCCAACTCTCCCTTAACCAACACCGGGGCAGGAGGATCAACCGAGGGAACAACGGGCACCACTTATCTCCGCAACAAAGATCTATGGAAAACTTTATGAATGGCAAAAGAGGCTGGAAGAGCCAAACGAAAAGACACCGGATTGATAATTTCAGAAATCTTATATGGACCAATAAACCGAGGCTTAAACTTAGGGGAAGAAACCTTCATAGGAACATGACGAGAAGACAAACAAACCAAATCCCCCACACGGAGCCGGGGACCAACACACCGACGGCAGTTAGCAAAACGTTGAGCCTTTTCCTGAGACAACGTCAAATTGTCCACCACATGAGTCCAAATCTGCTGCAGCCTGTCCACCACAGAATCCACACCAGGACAATCAGAAGGCTCAACCTGCCCCAAAGAAAAACGAGGATGAAAACCAAAATTACAAAATCAAAAAAAAAAAAAATCATCCTGATCAGCAGACACAAAGCATCTCAAATAGGTTTCCAAGGTCTGATTAGTTCGCTCAGTTTGGCCATTAGTCTGAGGATGAAACACCAAAGAAAAAGACAAATCAATGCCCATCCTAGCACAAAAGGCCCGCCAAAACCTAGAGACAAACTGAGAACCTCTGTCAGACACAATATTCTCCGGAATGCCATGCAAACGAACCACATGCTGAAAAAACAATGGAACCAAATCTGAGGAGGAACGCAACTTAGGCAAAGGTACCAGATGGACCATTTTAGAGAACCGGTCACAAACAACCCAGATAACAGACATCTTCTGGGAAACAGGAAGATCCTAAATAAAATCCATGGAAATATGCGTCCAGGGCCTCTCAGGGATCGGCAAAGGCAAAAGCAACCCACTAGCGCGGGAACAGCAAGGCTTGGCCCGTGCGCAAGTCCCACAGGACTGCACAAAAGCACGCACATCCCGCGACAAAGAAGGCCACCAAAAGGACCTAGCAGCCAAATCTCTGGTACCAAAAATCCCAGGATGACCAGCCAACACTGAACAATGAACCTCAGAAATTACCTTACTTGTCCATCTATCAGGAACAAACAGCTTTCCCACTGGACAGCGGTCAGGCCTATCAGCCTGAAACTCCCGAAGCACCCGCCGCAAATCAGGGGAGATGGCAGAAAGAATCACCCCTTCCTTAAGAATGCCAACCGGCTCAAGGACTCCAGGAGAATCAGGCAAAAAACTCCTAGAGAGGGCATCAGCCTTAACAATCTTAGATCCCGGAAGATACGAGACCACAAAATCAAAATGGGAGAAAAATAGGGACCATCGAGCCTGTCTAGGATTCAGCCGCTTGGCCGACTCGAGGTAAATCAGATTCTTATGATCAGTCAAGACCACAACGCGGTGCTTAGCTCCCTCAAGCCAATGTCGCCACTCCTCAAACGCCCACTTCATAGCCAACAACTCCCGATTGCCGACATCATAATTGCGTTCCGCAGGCGAAACCTTTCTGGAAAAAAAACACACGGTTTCAACAAAGAACCATCAGAATCCCTCTGAGACAAAACGGCCCCTGCCCCAATCTCAGAAGCGTCAACCTCAACCTGAAAAGGAAGAGAAACATCCGGCTGACGCAACACAGGGGCAGAAGTAAATCGGCGTTTAAGCTCCCGAAAGGCCTCAACAGCCGCAGAGGACCAATTCGTCACATCAGCGCCTTTCTTCGTCAAATCAGTAAAGGGCTTAACCACACTGGAAAAGTTGGCAATGAAACGACGATAGAAATTAGCAAAGCCCAAAAATTTTTGAAGGCTCTTCACAGATGTGGGTAGAATCCAGTCATGAATAGCTTGGACCTTAACAGGATCCATTTCCATAGACGAGGGAGAAAAAATAAAACCCAAAAAAGAGACCTTCTGAACTCCGAATAGGCACTTAGACCCCTTCACAAATAAAGCATTATCACGAAGGATCTGGAATACCATCCTGACCTGCTTCACATGAGACTCCCAATCATCGGAGAAAATCAAAATATCATCCAAATATACAACCATGAATTTATCAAGATAATTGCGGAAAATATCATGCATGAAAGATTGGAACACAGATGGAGCATTAGAGAGACCGAATGGCATCACAAGGTATTCAAAATGGCCTTTGGGCGTATTAAATGCAGTTTTCCATTTGTCACGCTGTTTAATACGAACAAGATTATATGCCCCTCGAAGGTCAATCTTAGTAAACCAACTAGCCCCCTTAATCTGAGCAAACAAATCAGAAAGCAAAGGCAATGGGTATTGGAATTTGACCGTGATCTTATTAAGAAGACGATAATCTATACAGGGTCTCAAGGAGCCATCCTTCTTAGCAACAAAAAAGAAACCCGCTCCCAATTGTGATGAAGATGGCCGAATATGCCCCTTCTCCAAAGATTCCTTAACATAACTCCGCATGGCGGCATGCTCTGGCACAGACAGATTGAAAAGTCGGCCCTTAGGGAACTTACAACCTGGAATCAAGTTAATAGCACAATCACAGTCCCTATGTGGAGGAAGGGAACTGGACTTGGGCTCATCAAATACATCCTGGAAATCCGACAAAAACTCAGGGACCTCAGAAGAGGGGGAAGAGGAAATTGACATCAAAGGAACGTCACTATGTACCCCCTGACAACCCCAACTAGTCGCAGACATAGTTTTCCAATCCAGCACCGGATTATGCTCCTGTAACCATGGAAAACCCAGTACAACAACATCATGCAGGTTATGCAACACCAGAAAACGGCAATCTTCCTGATGTGCTGGAGCTATGTACATGGTGTAGCATCACTGTCCCTCAAAGGAATAGGGCTCTGCAAAGGCTGCAAGGAAAAACCACAGCGCCTGGCGAATTCTAAGTCCATTAAGTTCAGGGCAGCGCCTGAATCCACAAATGCCATGACAGAAAAGGACGACAATGAGCAAATCAGGGTCACAGATAAAAGAAATTTAGGCTGTACAGTACTGATGGTAACAGACCTAGCGACCCTCCTAGTACGCTTAGGGCAATCAGAAATAACATGAGCAGAATCACCACAGTAAAAACACAGCCTATTCTGACGTCTGAATTCCTGCCGTTCTGTTCTAGTCAAAATCCTATCATATTGCATAGGCTCAGGACTCTGCTCAGATGACACTGCCATTTGGTGTACAGCTTTGCGCTCGCGCAGACGCCGATCAATCTAAATGGCTAGAGACATAGATTCGCTCAAACCAGCAGGCGTAGGGAAGCCCACCATAACATCTTTAAGGGTTTCAGAAAGACCTTTTCTGAAAATAGCAGCCAGAGCATCCTCATTCCATTTAGTGAGCACAGACCATTTCCTAAATTTCTGGCAGTATAATTCTGCCGCTTCCTGACCTTGACAGAGAGCCAACAGGGTTTTTTCTGCATGATCCACAGAATTAGGTTCGTCATACAACAATCCGAGCGCTTGAAAAAATGCGTCTACATTCAGCAATGCCGGATCCCCTGATTCAAGGGAGAATGCCCAGTCCTGAGGGTCACCACGCAGCAAGGATATGATAATTTTAACTTGCTGAATGGGATCACCAGAAGAACGGGGTTTCAAAGCAAAAAACAATTTGCAGTTATTTTTAAAGTTCAAAAACTTGGATCTGTCCCCAAAAAACAAATCAGGAGTAGGAATTTTAGGCTCCAAAGCCGGAGTCTGGACAACATAATCTTGGATACTCTGTACTCTTGCAGCAAGTTGATCCACACGAGAAAATAAACCCTGAACATCCATGCCAGAGCATAAATCCTGAACCACCCAGAGATCAAGAAGAAAAAAAAGACAAAGCATAGCACAGAAAAAAAAATGGCTCAGAATTTTTTTTTCCTTCTTTTGAGATGCATTTAATTCATTTTTGGCCACTTGTACTGTTATGAACTGGTGGTTTAGGAACAACATGGGACGAGCTCTGAAGGAGGTGGAACCTGTACTGACCGCAGTCCCTAAGCTCAACACAACACTAGAAGTAGCCGTGGGATGCTCCTGTCACTCCCTAGGCACCTCGTCACAGCCTGAGAACTAACTACCCCTAAAGATAGAAACAGGAAAACTATCTTGCTTCAGAGAAAATCCCCAAAGGATAGATAGCCCCCCACAAGTAATGACTGTGAGTGGAGAGGGAAAAGACATACGTAGAATGAAACCAGGATGTAGCACAGGAGGCCAGTCTAGCTAGATAGATAGGACAGGACGGAATACTGTGCGGTCAGTATTAAAAACTACAAAAATCCACACAGAGTTTACAAAAATCTCCACACCTGACTAAAGGTGTGGAGGGTAAATCTGCTTCCCAGAGCTTCCAGCTTAACTGAATTAATCCATACTGACAAGCTGGACAAAACATAGAATACACAGAACGAATAAGTCCACAACATGTGGACAGAAAAGAGCAAAGAAAGGACTTATCTTTGCTGAACTGGTCAGGATATCAGGGAAATCCAAGAGAGATGTGAATCCAACCAGGAACCATTGACAAGTGGCACTGGCTGAAGAGAAGAGCCAGGCATAAATAGCCGAGCAGAAAGACAATCAGTGGAAGCAGCTGCAGACTGCTAAATCCAAGGAGCAGCCATTCCACTTAAAACCACCGGAGGGAGCCCAAGAGCAGAACTCAGAAAAGTGCCACTTACAACCACCGGAGGGAGCCCAAGAGCGGAATTCACAACAAAGGACGTAGATCTGGGGATTTATTATGATGGAATATAGGCTGAACTGGATGGGCAAATGTCTTTTTTTGGCCTTACTAACTACCGTATATACTCGAGTATAAGCCGACCCGAGTATAAGCCGACCCCCCTAATTTTGCCACAAAAAACTGGGAAAACTTATTGACTCGAGTATAAGCCTAGGGTAAAAATGCAGCATTTACCGGTGAATTTCAAAAATAAAAATAGATCATTATTTCCCCATAGCTGTGCCATATAGTGCTCTGCACCGTTCATTATTTCCCCATAGCTGTGCCATATAGTGCTCTGCATGTTCATTATTTCCCCATAGCTGTGCCCCATATAGTGCTCTGCACTGTTCATTATTGCCCCATAACTGTGCCATATAGTGCTCTGCACCGTTCATATTTCCCCATAGCTGTGCCATATAGTGCTTGCACCGTTCATTATTGCCCCATAGCTGTGCCATATAGTGCTCTGCACCGTTCATATTTCCCCATAGCTGTGCCATATAGTGCTCTGCACCGTTCATATTTCCCCATAGCTGCCATATAGTGCTCTGCACAGTTCATATTACCCCATATAAATCTGTGCCGCTGCTGCTGCAGTAAAAAAAAAAAATGCCATACTCACCTCTCTTGCTTTCAGCTCCCAGCGTCTGGTCCCGGTGTCTCTCCGCACTGACTGATCAGGCAGAGGGCGCCGCGCACACTATATGCGTCATCGCGCCCTCTGACCTGCACAGTCAGAGCGGATAGACGCCGGGAAGATGGAGCGGCGCCCGGCGGCTGGAACGGGGACAGGTAAATATGCGATACTTACCTGGTCCCGGCGTACAGCTCCTTCTCCCGGACAGCTGTCTTCGGTGCCGCAGCTTCTTCCTCTATCAGCGGTCACCGGCACCGCTGATTAGAGAAATGACTATGTGGCTCCACCCCTATGGGAGGTGGAGCCACATATTAATTTCTCTAATCAGCGGTCCCACGTGACCGCTGAACAGTGGAAGAACTGCAGCACCGAAGACCGTGGGACAGGCGGGGGGCGTCAGGATCACTGGAAGCAGGTAAGTATGCCTCAGCGCCCTCACCCCCTCACCCGCAGACCCTGCCACCCACCTTGACTCGAGTATAAGCCGATTGGGGCACTTTAAGCCCAAATATTTGGGCTGAAAATCTCGGCTTATACTCGAGTATATACGGTATGTTACTATGTTACTATTGAGGGGCATATATGACAGAAAATGCCCCAAAAGTGACACCATTGTAAAACTGCACCCCACAAGGTGCTCAAAATCACATTCAAGATGTTTATTAACCCTTCAGGTGCCTCACAGGAATTAATGGAATGTGGAAGGAAAAAATAAACATTTACTTTTCTTTCACAAAAATGTTCCTTTAGACCTATTTTGTTTACTTTTGCAATGGTATCAGGAGAAAATGGACCATAGAATTTGTTGTGCAATTTCTCCTGAGTATGCCGATATCCTATATGTGGTGGAAAACCAATGACTGGGCACATGGCAGGGCTCGGAAGGGACGGATCTCCGTTTCACTTTTTGAATATAAAATTTGCTGTCATAATTAGTGGACACCATGTTGTGTTTGAAGAGCCCCTGATGCACCTAAACAGTGGAAACCCCCACAAATGACACCATTTTGGAAACTAGACCCCTCAGGGAACTTATCTAAATGTGTATTGAGCACCTTGAAACCCTAGGTGCTTCACAGAAGTTTATAATGTCAAGCTGTGAAAATAAATAATAAATCGCATTTTTCACACATAAATGTATTTTAGCTCAAAATTTTGCATTTTCATAAGGGTAACAGGATAAATTGCTCCATACAATTTGTTGTGCAATTTCTTCTGAGTAAGCTGATCCCCAATATGTGGAGAAAAACCACTGTTTGGGCACACGGCAGGGCTTGGAAGGGAAGGAGCGCCATTTGACTTTAGCGGACACCATGTCACTATTGTAGAGCCCCTGATGTGCCTAAACAGAGGAAACCCCCCACAAGTGACACCATTTTGGAAACTAGACCTCTTAGGGAACTTATGTAGATGTGTATTGAGCACCCTGAACCCACAGGTCTTCACAGAAGTTCATAAAGTTAAGCCGTGAAGATAAAAAAAAAATAATATTTTTCCCACAAAAATCTTTTTTAGCTCCAAATTTTGTATTTTCACAAGGGTAACAATAGAAAATGGACCCCAAAATTTGTTGTGCAATTTCTGCTGAATGGGGCCACAACAGGATGACATTGAGACCCCCACATGGGTAAGCAACTTGCTGATAGCACTATTTGTGGCACTTTATCTTTGGATGGTATCCTTGGATGGTGTTTGTGGGGTTTTGTGGGGTTGTCCCCTATCCCAACTACATTGGGGTGCAGTTTAAAGCCTCTAGGATCACCTTATGTTTTACTATAATAAGGTAAGGGCATATTCTATAGATCCACCACCATCCGATCACAATAAGCTGATACAATCATCATGGCTGCCCCTCAGATTTACCGCCACAATCCTGCACTGTGGTCTATGTGTGCATGCCACTAGACACTTGCAGTATCCAGTGTACCTGTCATTTGTCTTTGTCTGTCACCTCAATCATCTAGTTTATTACATGTGATACATTTGTATTTATATGATGTGTGTATGTCGCTAATAAACTTTTTTGATATGATCATAATGAGACACTAGTGGTCAATTTTCTTACCTATCCAGACATTACACAATTGTTTAAGGGCGTTTAACTCAGTTTTTTTTTATAGGTTTTTCAATTTCTGCTTAATGTAGAAATACCCCATTTGTGGATGTACAGTACTGCTTACCCATATGGAGAGACTTGGGAGGGACGGAGCGCTATTTGCCTCCTGGAGCGCAGACTTCCTAGAATACTTTGTGGATTCCATATAAAGAGCCCCTAAGTGCTAGAAAAGCAGAATTCCCCCTCAAGTGACCCCATTTTGGAAATTATAACCCTTTGGGAATTTATCCACAGATGTTCTAACCCCATGGATGTTTTCCAGAAACAGGGAGCAGTGGATGTTGCTAAATTAAAATTGAAAACTGCCATTGTAGTGACCAGTACATTATGCCCAGCTCATACTTCTGGAAATATGTGACGGTCCCGGTCGTCACAGAGGCGTTGCTTTCCTCATGGGGAGATTGATGTCATGCTTCGAGGCAAGGAAGGATAACTTTCACCAGGTAAACACAAACATGCAACATGTTCACACTCCAGGCCACAAGGGGGGGCTTTTGATCCTATTGCTAGGTAACTCCCCTATATATATTGCGAATTGGAGGGAAAATTAAATGCAGGAGCACAGACTGGAGCTGTCTGAGGCAGGAAGAACGTATGAGGAGTCGTGCAGCCACAAGAAAGTGCTGCAGCTCCTGGAATGAGATAATACCGGAAGCAGAACAGATTGTAGCAAGCATGAAGGAGAGCGAAGCGCAGGAGAGTGATATCAGAGGAGGACAGCTGCGAGTGAGTGATCCCCCTCTGAAGCGCAGATAACCGGTAGCCGGAACACCGAGGCTGTAAGGAAATCTAAGACTTACAGCAGAGACCGGCAGGACAGCTGAACTGCAAGTTACCTGTCCGCCTCAATACCTAGGAGGCACAGTGACACATAGAGCCCGGGTCATGATAGAGACCCTGTAAAAAGGCTCGAGTCACCTGTCATACGGGTTGTGTCCTATCCTTTATGAGGGACAGAGAGAAGAACTGTGAGGACCTTATCAGAAGCCATAGGCAGTAAGGGACTACAACACCACCGCGCTAGAGGAAGGCTTTCATCTCCATCTGGAAAAGGGGACTCCCAACTTGCCTCCAAGCCGGCTGGACTCTGCCTATCCTGTGATCTGGTGCCCTGGATTGTGGCTGCCTGAAGTCTGCAGTAAACAAGGTAAAGAGACTGCAAACCTGTGTCCTCGTTCCTTACTGCACCGTTCACCATCATCTTCCATCTACACACTGGGAGTCCTGGGAATATACTTCACCTGTGGGAAGTTATACCATGTAGCTGCTATAACATCACCCCAGAGGACCCCTTAAAGCAGCGTCGGTCCCCACTGACCGATTACCACAGGTGGCGTCACAAACAAACTATATTCAATCTCCCTTTTACATGGGCGCCCAGGGCCACGGATCGGGTCGCCACCGTGACATCCCCCTGTGACCACTGGACCCGGTACCAGGTACCCCATGGCCCTGGCGGGTGACTCAAATACACAACTGTAAATTAGGCAAGCTCTCATCACTACAAAAATGCCAAACATGTGTGCGCTAAATGTGGTTTAGGCACACTGGGGCTCAGAAGGGAGAGGGCAATTGGATTTAAGAGCGCATAATTTGATGAATTTCTTTTGTGGGGTGAGGAGCCATTTTGCTTTTCAGAGCCTTTGTTTTACCAGTATTGTGGAACCCCACTGTAGTTGCATTAACAGGTGACAGACCTGAGTGGGGACTTGCTTTTATTGTGGATTAAGTTGAAACTTTTATTGGAAACATTTTACATAACATTTGGAATCACATTTATCCGGCGCTCCATGCTGAGCACTTACTTTGGGGGTTTCCATCGAAATCTCTGAGTGACGTGACAGATGAAACCCCTGAGGTATCCATTCACTATAATGAGGCAGCAGAGCAGAGTTACTGTGGACTCTGTCTGGCCTCTGTGCAGCGGTGTTCTTTTCAGAAGTAAACAAAACTGTGGCAGATGGCACTTTTATGCAATCCTAAAAAGACAGACACCGCCGGATCACAGGTCCTATGGCGTCAACAGTGCCTCCATCTGCTGCCATTATAGGGAATCTTCTGCCAGAGGTTCCGTCTGATTCACGTATTTCAGAGATTTACACAGAAACCAAAATGTAAGCGCAGCTTCCTGTGATCTTTGGAGGCAGAATGAAAATATCAACAGCAGGTGAAGAATTGGTTTTATTTTTTACACCGTTCCTCATGTGGTATAAGTGATTAGACAACTTTATTCTTTCGGGTCGGTGTGATTACAGCGTTACCAGATTTATATCGGGTTTTTATGTTTGGCTACTGTCACACACTAAAAGACGCTTTTTATTGCAAAAACAAGATATTGTATCGCAATATTTAGAGAGCTATAATTTTTCCATATTTTGGCCAACAGAGTCGAGTGATGGTTTGATTTTTTTGTGGGACGAGCTGATGTTTTTATTGATACCATTTTTGGGCACATGACATTTTTTGATCACTTTCTATTCATATTTTTGAGAGAAAGAAGAATAAACAAAAACCAGCAATTCAGGAATTGCTTTTTGTGGTTTTTTTTATTGTTTTTATACCATTCTACGTGTGGTAAAATTGGTAAGGCAGCTTTATTCTTCGGGTCAGTATGATTACAGCGATACCCAATTTATATCTTTTTGCATGTTTTGCCGCTTTTACACAATAAAACACTTTTCTAGAAAAAATATTTTTACACTTTTTAATAATTTTTTTAAACTTTTCCCAGGATGGGACATTACTGTGTAGCATCAAATCGCTGATCTGATGCTTTGCAATGCTTCTGCACTGCACAGAATAACATCAGTGTCTGACAGGCAGGGGAGGAGGCTTCTCAGGTCTTGCTCTGAGCAGGCACTGACATTTCACCTTCCCTGAAGGACCCCATGGCCATCTTGCTGCCGGGGTTCTCCATGGACACCATCAGGACAATGCAATTTCATCTCATTGTCCTGATGAAATCACGCAGGGAGCTTATTCCCTGTACGATGCTCCTCTATGTCGCTGTCACTACTGACTGCAGCATCAGAGGGGTTAAATGCCTGTAATCGGTGCCAGCTCCAATCTTGGGTGTTGCTGCCGGGTGTTAGCTCTCACACAGAGTTGACACCCTCACCCGATCGCTGCGGTGCTCAGCGTGAGGCCGCGTGATCACAGCACTGTACCTATACTGCTGTTTGCGGGAACAGTATATTTACGGCACATGTCAGGAAGGGATTAAAACTAGTGATGAAATTAGTAAATCTATTGTTCCGAGCTAGTAGGTCCCATAAAATAGTATGAGAGTGAGAGATTGTAATGGTTAAGAGTCATAAGTCATTGGCTGACAGAAGATCTTGAGTAAGTTGATAGAGAGGAAAACTAATGTATGACACCACAATATTGTGGAGAGTTTTGTAGACTAGGAGAAGAATTTTGGACTTGGAGTTTTCGAATTCTACAAAACAAAATGGCAGCATTTTAGTCAGTATTTGGAAGTAGCCAAAACAAACACCAAGAGTGTAACAAAGATCAATAATACGGTAACTATTAGGCTGGGTGCAGACCCCTGTGCATTCTTTGGGCAGCACGGTGTCGCAGTGGTTAGCACAGCAGCCTTGCAGCGCTGGAGTCCTGGGTTCAAACCCCACGAAGGACAACATCTGCAAAGAGTTTGTATGTTCTCTCCGTGTTTGCGTGGGTTTCCTCCGGGCACTCCGGTTTCCTCCCACATTCCAAAGACATACTGATAGGGAATTTAGATTGTGAGCCCCATCGGGGACAGCGATGATAATGTGTGTAAAGCGCTGCGGAATATGTTAGCGCTATATAAAAAATAAAGATTATTATTATTCTTTAATCTGAGAGAATCAAGTCGATTATGCAAATCATGATCTGATTAAATTCTGATCACAGTTTCATCACAGTGTGATCATAGTGTGGTCCAATTTCGCCATCTTCTTTATTCTGTCAGTCTGTGAACATCAGACTGTACTCAGCCTAATAGACTTGCATGGCTGAGTGCGATCCGAATATTGTATCAAACTCGAGCATGAAGCAATTGTTTCCTTGGGCTGGCTGACGTGCTTGGCTCCATAGACTAACATCGGTTCAAATGCGATCCATTGTTTTGTCAGATGCACTTGGAGTGAAAATACAACTGTCTACACTTGCCCTAATAGAAAGATTCACAGCTCTTCTTTTATTTTGTATCCACATTTGGTTTTGGCTTATTAATGCTGTTTCTAAATATTGACCAAAACACACCTACTATAAAGGGGTTGAGCAGGGAACTCCTATCCTACTCTGTGACATCCATATGCCAAGTTATGACAACACTTTTCATACAATAATCTTATATATAATTGCCTAGAATACTACTTCCTGCAATTTGTGCCAACTTCCGTCCGGAGCTAATGTCCGGAGCTAATGTCCGGAGCTAATGTCCGGAGATAAGTGACGTCAACAGTGTCCAGTGTCTGATTGGTTGCCGCCTGCTGCGAGCGACCAATCAGAAACGTGCCGTACTGTGACACACTCCGCCCGCCATTTTGGTGTGATTTTTGAATTTTTACCTCACAGCAAGTTTCTACTGCGTGGAGGCGGGCCCAGTGACGTTGCTCTTCAAGCTCCTGCCGAATTTCAAGTATATATGGATTCTAGACTCCCGATTCTTTAGAATCGGGCTGCCATCTAGCATGTCATAATAGCATTAGCAACATGCAAAATAAACTGAACTTTTTGCTCCGAAGACTAATGTCAATTCTCCAATATTGAAGAGTACGGGAAGTACAATTTTATAATGGGCTGTTCTCTTAAGCTCAATGTAGAACCTGTGCCCTACATGTGTAAAGGTCATTACTAGCAAATAGCACTGATATCTCCATTAAGAAATGTAATTGGTTAATAAACAATATCATTAATGAGTTTAACATGGTTAATCATTACAGGAAAAATCTGCAATCCCATTAAATACTGACGTTAGTTTATTGTGAATTTGGTTCAAATGCACCTTAGCCCACTTGAACCGAGGCACTTATTATAGAGATTACCCACCTTTACATCTCTAAAATCAGTGTATTTCTCTTGTCTTCTCTCCACATTTTTATCATTGTTCCAGAGGAGGTAGTTCGTGTTCAAATCTTCTTTCATAATTTCTGGCAGTTAATCAAAACAAGATCTTCACAATGTGACAAATGTTAAATGTAAAAACACAAAAAGGAGGTAATTTCTAGTCTTTCTAATTTAAGCGTTCTGACGTTAGAAGCTAAAGTTAAACTTCTGATTATAAGAAAGTCTGGTTTGTCCTTAGAAGGGAAGTTTAAGAATTAGATTCTTATGCCAGAAAGGACAAAATGTTCTAGATAGCAGTTTGGAAGTAAAAGTACAATGAGTTTAATCAAAACATGCAGTGGTGGAGTATCAAGGAATGCAAGATTGTCCAGTGACCTGTACTTTAGCAATATTAATTGTCATAACAGGTTCCTTTTATACAGGTAAAATATTATTTATGTTGCTTGCTTATCTAGCACCATTGATTCTGTAACACTTAACAGATGTTGTTATCACAATCTAAAGTCCCTATCAGTATGTCTTTGGAATGTGGGAGGAGACCAGAGAACCCGGAGGAAACCCACGCAAACACGGGGAAAACATACAAACTCCTTGCAGATGTTGTCCTTCGTGAGATTTGAACCCAGGACCTCAGTGCTGCATGGCTGCAGTGCTATCCACTGAGCCACCCTGCTAGTACAACTCCAAACCAGTTATGAGTTATGATTTCATGGAGTTAGATAAACAAAATGGATTCATGGATCAAAATATTTCAACCATTGTTGTCAGCCATGATTGAGCTGTATATTTAATATCTGGAAGGATATACAGTCATGTTTCAAGGGTTCCTCCAGCACCACCTACTTTAGTATCAAAAGGTGAGTGAAGCTGATGACAAGCCATAGATAGGTACCTGCCTGTAATTGGACAGGTGTACAATACATTCCCACTGTTCATGGGACATCATCAGCAGAAATGAGTGATGCTGGAGCAAGCCTTCAAATATGGTGTCCAGCAGCTAAGTATCTTATCTTAGAAAAGAGAAAAAAAAGGTCAATCAGAATAACCCTCCATTTCGCATTGCATTTTTACGGTCGGCAGTAGTTTCTTTTTCTGGTAGTTCTACCTGTCGTGGTCATTCGATTGATGTTCAAGTGATGGTGGACTGTGGTTCTGCACTTAATTTGATTGATCAACAATTTCTAGACAAGTATAAGATTGATTCTGTACCTTTATCATGCCCTTTTCCTGTAGTGGCGATTGATAACAGTCCTCTAGAGCATGGGTGCGTTTCTCGAAAGATCACCAGGTTTCCACTCACTGTGAATATGGAGCACCAGAAATCTTTAGATTTGTTTGTACTTGATAAATTGCATTTTCCAGTTCTGGGGTTACCCTGGTTAAAAATGCACAATCCTGTACTGGACTGGTCGTCAAGTATGATAAGATCCTGGAGTCAGGAGTGTTTTGGGAAATGTTGTGATGTACACATTGCTGCTTTTGTGAAAAATGAGCTACCTGAAGCCATTCAGGAATTCTGGAAAGTATTTTCAGAAGTGGAGTCACAAGCTCTTCCACCTCATAGAGATTACGATTGCGCTATTGAGTTCGTCCCAGGTGCTACTCTCCCTAAGAGTCTTTTATTTAATCTGACGATTCCCGAGAGGGAAGCTTTAAAGGAATACTTACAGATTAAGGTACCTTCACACATAACGATATTATTAACGATATCGTTGCTATTTGTGACGTAGCAACGATATCGTTAATGAAATCGTTCCGTGTGACAGCGACCAACGATCAGGCCCCTGCTGGGAGATCGTTGGTCGCTGAACAAAGTCCAGAACTTTATTTCGTCGCTGGACTCCCTGGAGACATCGCTGGATCGGCGTGTGTGACACCGATCCAGCGATGTCTTCACTGGTAACCAGGGTAAACATCGGGTAACTAAGCACAGGGCCGCGCTTAGTAACCCGATGTTTACCCTGGTTACCATGCTAAAAGTAAAAAGAAACAAACACTACATACCTACCTACAGCTGTCTGTCCTCCAGCGCTGTGCTCTGCACTCCTCCTGTACTGGCTGTGAACCGGAAAGCAGAGCGGTGACGTCACCGCTCTGCTTTCCGGCTCACAGACAGTACAGGAGGAGAGCAGAGAAGCAGAGCGCAGCGCTGGAGGACAGACAGCGGTAGGTAAGTATCTAGTGTTTGTTTTTTTTTACTTTTAGCATGGTATCCAGCGTAAACATCGGGTTACTAAGCGCGGCCCTGCGCTTAGTTACCCGATGTTTACCCTGGTTACCGGCATCGTTGGTCGCTGGAGAGCTGTCTGTGTGACAGCTCTCCAGCGACCAAACAGCGACGCTGCAGCGATCCGAATCGTTGTCGGTATCGCTGCAGCGTCGCTTAGTGTGAAGGGGCCTTTAGTCTTGCTGCAGGTCACATAAGACCCTCTAAATCCCCTGTGGAAGTGGGGTTTTTTTTTGTAAAAAAAAAGATGGGGGTCTTAGGCCGTGTCTGGATTTCAGGGAGATTAATAAGATCACTGTGCGCAATCCTTACCCCTTGCGCTAATTCCTGATTTGTTTAACCAATTAGTTGGAGCCAAGTGGTTCACTAAGATCAATCTCCATGGGACATATAATTTGATGCAGGTTAAAGAAGGCGATGAATGGAAGACAGCCTTTAATACCCCAGAAGGTCATTTTGAGTGTCTAGTTATGCCTTTCGGCCATACAAATGCTCCGGCGTTCTTTCAAAATTTCATTAACGACATCCGGAGGCCATTGATCGGTAGGAGTGTGATTGTATATTTGGATGATATTTTGATCTATTCGCCCGATCTGGAGTCGCATTGGCAGAGAGTCTATGAGGTTCTGCAGATTCTGAGAGAAAACACACTCTTTGCTAAACTGGAGAAATGCGAGTTTACAGTACAGAAAATTAGTTTTTTGGGGTACTTTGTTTCCAGTGATGGTTTTGAGATGGACCCGGTGAAGGTTCAGGCGGTATTGGAGTGGCCTACAGTAGACCTGAATGCTTGAAGTCGATTCAGAGATTTTTGGGGTTTGCTAATTATTATAGAAAATTCATAAAGATTTTTTCTGTTATCGCAAAACGCCTTCCTGATCTTACTAAGAAGGGGTCCAATACTGTCCAATGGTTCCCTGAGGCTGTTAAGGCTTTTTAGCATCTCAAGGAGAGGTTTGGCTCTGCTCCTGTTTTGATCCAGACAGATGAGACTAAGCCCTTTCTGGTAGAGGTGGACGCCTCATCAGTAGGAGTGGGGTTTGTTCTGTCCCAGGAGGGAGAGGATGGGGTGCATCCCTGTGCTTTCTTTTCTAATACATTTTCAGAGGCGGAGCTCAACTATGATGTTGGCAACCGAGAATTGCTGGCTATTAAGCTTGCGTTTGAGCATTGGCAACATTTTTTGGAGGGTGCTAGACATCCTATACAAGTCTTTACTGATCATAAGATCCTGATCTATCTGGATGCTGCTAAACGTTTGAATGCCCGTCAAGCTAGGTAGGCACTGTTTTTTTCCCGGTTCCATTTCTCTGTGACATATATCCCTGGGACAAAAATGTTAAAGCTGATGCTTTGTCTCAAAGTTTCTCCCCAGCGGTTAATACTGAAAAGGAAGAATCTATTCTGCAGAGAGGGGTGGTGGTGGCAGCATTATCTTCTGAGTTGGAAAATAGCATTCTTACAGCCCAGGATGTGGCACCAACTAACACTCCGTATGGGAAATTATTTGTGCCTAACGCCCTGAGGAGAGCTTTGTTTACGGAATGTCATGAGTCTTGTATGGCGGGTCTTCCAAGGATTGCCAAAACAAAAAAGTTGATCGGTCAGAGTTTCTGGTGGCCGGGGGGACTAAGAGAAATTGTCAAGTGGGTGCGTCAGTGTACCGTGTGCACTAGTTCTAAGGCTTCTCATGTTCCGGCGGCAGGGTTGCTTTGCCCGTTAGAGGTTCCTAGTTCTCCATGGACGCATCTTGCAATGGATTTTATCACCGACCTGCCGGTCTCTGAGGGTTTTTCTGTTATCTGGGTTGTTGTGGACTGGTTTAGTGGGATGTGTCATCTGGTCCTGTTCAATAAATTACCCTGCGTTAAGACACTTGCCAGGGCAATTGTGAAAGAGTTTGTCAGACTCCATGGCGTTCCCTCGGACATTGTCTCCGATAGGGGACCACAGTTTGTGGCTCACTTTTGGCGTGCTTTTAGTGACAGACTTAAGGTTCATTTGTAATTTTCGTCAGGCTATTTTCCCCAGTCCAATGGACAGACCGAGAGGAAGAACCAGGACGTTGAGCAGTTTTTGAGATGTTTTGTAACAGACAATCAGGAGATGTGGTCGGAATATCTACCATTAGCTGAGTTTGCTCTCAATAATCATACGTCTTCTTCATCTGGGTGTTCTCCTTTCTTTTGTTGTACTGGGAAGAATCCATCTTTCGGTCCCTTTTCTAGGATTGGGGCGGTGGTGCCTGAGGAGGAGAGTTTTTGTGGAAATTTGGAAAGGGTTTGTACCAGTGTGTGCCATAATCTTAAAGAGGCTAACCTACATGGTGAGCTGCAGCATGTGCTACATGTTCACAGATTGACCAGAAAAAGAATCCAATTTCACCTGTCAGAAGTGTAGACTAGTGGCCCTTTTAGAAGAAAAGGTGCGGGGTCTGGAAGAAAGAATAGCAACTTTGAAACTCATCAAAGAGAATGAAGACTTTCTAGACAGAACAGAAGCATCTCTACTGGTCACAGAAGGTGCAAAAAGTGTCAGAGAACCTCCAAAAGCAGATGAGTGGAAGCATGTGACCAAAAGAAGCAAGAAGACCATGGAGAAATCACCAACCACACAACTGAAGAACCGATATCAAATCTTTGTAGAGGATGAAGATGGCACACCTAAGAATGAAGCAATACCAGCAAGCAAAAAAGAAAAGGGCACACAGCAACAAGTGACAGCAAAAAGTACAGCCAAGAAGCAACGAAGAGTGGTGGTGGTGGGAGACTCACTACTGAGAGGCACCGAAGCAGCCATCTGCAGACCGGACATAACTGCAAGAGAAGTATGCTGCCTTCCAGGTGCGATGATCAAGGATGTGACCGATAGGATACCAAAGCTCTTCAGCTCCAAGGACGTCCACCCATTTCTTCTGATACATGTTGGCACCAATGACACGGCAAGGAAGGACCTACCGACAATCTGCAAGGACTTTGAAGAGTTGGGGAAGAAAGTAAAAGAACTGGATGAACAGGTAGTTTTTTCTTCTATCCTTCCAGTAGACGGGCATGGCACCAGGAGATGGAACAGGATCCTTGATGCAAACAACTGGCTAAGACGATGGTGCAGACAACAAGGATTTGGATTCCTGGACCACGGTGTGAATTACTGGTATGATGGACTCCTCGCCAGAGACGGACTACACCTCAACAAACCTGGGAAACACACATTCGCCAGAAGACTCGCTACACTCATCAGGAGGGCGTTAAACTAGAAGAAGAGGGGACGGGAAGAAAAACATTAGACTCGAACAAAGACGACCCAGGAAAACATACTCAGAAGGGAGGTAAGAACATTTCTAAAACAATCCACAGTGAGGAGATTGGAACAAAACAAAATCCTCTAAACTGCATGCTCGCAAACGCCAGAAGCCTGACAAACAAGATGGAAGAACTAGAAGCAGAAATATCTACAGGTAACTTTGACATAGTGGGAATAACCGAGACATGGTTAGATGAAAGCTATGACTGGGCAGTTAACTTACAGGGTTACAGTCTGTTTAGAAAGGATCGTAAAAATCGGAGAGGAGGAGGGGTTTGTCTCTATGTAAAGTCTTGTCTAAAGTCCACTTTAAGGGAGGATATTAGCGAAGGGAATGAGGATGTCGAGTCCATATGGGTTGAAATTCATGGAGGGAAAAATGGTAACAAAATTCTCATTGGGGTCTGTTACAAACCCCCAAATATAACAGAAAGCATGGAAAGTCTACTTCTAAAGCAGATAGATGAAGCTGCAACCCATAATGAGGTCCTGGTTATGGGGGACTTTAACTACCCGGATATTAACTGGGAAACAGAAACCTGTGAAACCCATAAAGGCAACAGGTTTCTGCTAATAACCAAGAAAAATTATCTTTCACAATTGGTGCAGAATCCAACCAGAGGAGCAGCACTTTTAGACCTAATACTATCTAATAGACCTGACAGAATAACAAATCTGCAGTTGGTTGGGCATTTAGGAAATAGCGACCACAATATTGTGCAGTTTCACCTGTCTTTCACTAGTGGGACTTGTCAGGGAGTCACAAAAACATTGAACTTTAGGAAGGCAAAGTTTGAACAGCTTAGAGATGCCCTTAATCTGGTAGACTGGGACAATATCCTCAGAAATGAGAATACAGATAATAAATGGGAAATGTTTAAGAACATCCTAAATAGGCAGTGTAAGCGGTTTATACCTTGTGGGAATAAAAGGACTAGAAATAGGAAAAACCCAATGTGGCTAAACAAAGAAGTAAGACAGGCAATTAACAGTAAAAAGAAAGCATTTGCACTACTAAAGCAGGATGGCACCATTGAAGCTCTAAAAAACTATAGGGAGAAAAATACTTTATCTAAAAAACTAATTAAAGCTGCCAAAAAGGAAACAGAGAAGCACATTGCTAAGGAGAGTAAAACTAATCCCAAACTGTTCTTCAACTATATCAATAGTAAAAGAATAAAAACTGAAAATGTAGGCCCCTTAAAAAATAGTGAGGAAAGAATGGTTGTAGATGACGAGGAAAAAGCTAACATATTAAACACCTTCTTCTCCACGGTATTCACGGTGGAAAATGAAATGCTAGGTGAAATCCCAAGAAACAATGAAAACCCTATATTAAGGGTCACCAATCTAACCCAAGAAGAGGTGCGAAACCGGCTAAATAAGATTAAAATAGAAAAATCTCCGGGTCCGGATGGCATACACCCACGAGTACTAAGAGAACTAAGTAATGTAATAGATAAACCATTATTTCTTATTTTTAGGGACTCTATAGCGACAGGGTCTGTTCCGCAGGACTGGCGCATAGCAAATGTGGTGCCAATATTCAAAAAGGGCTCTAAAAGTGAACCTGGAAATTATAGGCCAGTAAGTCTAACCTCTATTGTTGGTAAAATATTTGAAGGGTTTCTGAGGGATGTTATTCTGGATTATCTCAATGAGAATAACTGTTTAACTCCATATCAGCATGGGTTTATGAGAAATCGCTCCTGTCAAACCAATCTAATCAGTTTTTATGAAGAGGTAAGCTATAGACTGGACCACGGTGAGTCATTGGACGTGGTATATCTCGATTTTTCCAAAGCGTTTGATACCGTGCCGCACAAGAGGTTGGTACACAAAATGAGAATGCTTGGTCTGGGGGAAAATGTGTGTAAATGGGTTAGTAACTGGCTTAGTGATAGAAAGCAGAGGGTGGTTATAAATGGTATAGTCTCTAACTGGGTCGCTGTGGCCAGTGGGGTACCGCAGGGGTCGGTATTGGGACCTGTTCTCTTCAACATATTCATTAATGATCTGGTAGAAGGTTTACACAGTAAAATATCGATATTTGCAGATGATACAAAACTATGTAAAGCAGTTAATACAAGAGAAGATAGTATTCTGCTACAGATGGATCTGGATAAGTTGGAAACTTGGGCTGAAAGGTGGCAGATGAGGTTTAACAATGATAAATGTAAGGTTATACACATGGGAAGAGGGAATCAATATCACCATTACACACTGAACGGGAAACCACTGGGTAAATCTGACAGGGAGAAGGACTTGGGGATCCTAGTTAATGATAAACTTACCTGGAGCAGCCAGTGCCAGGCAGCAGCTGCCAAGGCAAACAGGATCATGGGGTGCATTAAAAGAGGTCTGGATACACATGATGAGAGCATTATACTGCCTCTGTACAAATCCCTAGTTAGACCGCACATGGAGTACTGTGTCCAGTTTTGGGCACCGGTGCTCAGGAAGGATATAATGGAACTAGAGAGAGTACAAAGGAGGGCAACAAAATTAATAAAGGGGATGGGAGAACTACAATACCCAGATAGATTAGCGAAATTAGGATTATTTAGTCTAGAAAAAAGACGACTGAGGGGCGATCTAATAACCATGTATAAGTATATAAGGGGACAATACAAATATCTCGCTGAGGATCTGTTTATACCAAGGAAGGTGACGGGCACAAGGGGGCATTCTTTGCGTCTGGAGGAGAGAAGGTTTTTCCACCAACATAGAAGAGGATTCTTTACTGTTAGGGCAGTGAGAATCTGGAATTGCTTGCCTGAGGAGGTGGTGATGGCGAACTCAGTCGAGGGGTTCAAGAGAGGCCTGGATGTCTTCCTGGAGCAGAACAATATTGTATCATACAATTATTAGGTTCTGTAGAAGGACGTAGATCTGGGGATTTATTATGATGGAATATAGGCTGAACTGGATGGACAAATGTCTTTTTTCGGCCTTACTAACTATGTTACTATGTTACTATGTTACTATGTCTAAGAAATATTTTGACAAGAGAAGAAGGGAGGCAAGGTTTGTTGTTGTGGACATGGTTTGGTTGTCCTCTAGGAATCTGCGTTTGAAGATCCCTTCAAAAAAGTTGGGGCCGAAGTTTGTAGGACCTTTCAAAGTGGTTCACATTGTCAACTTGGCAGCGGTGAGATTAGACATTCTGGAAGATTAATTCAGTTTTTCATGTATCTTTGTTGAAGAAGGTTGACACTTCAATTGATGAGGACTGCGAGTTTGAGATTTCACGCATTCTTGATTCCAGGTGGCATAGAGGAGGGTTACAGTATCTTGTGTCCTGGAAGGGTTTCGGTCCCGAGGACAATTCCTGGGTGAAAGCTGTGGACGTCTCAGCCTCAAGGTTAATTAAGGATTTTCACAGGAGATTTCCGAAAAAGGCCCGGCCTAGAGGATCCAGGGGATCCTCGTTAAAGGGGAGGTATACTTATACTGTTAGAATCTGTTTAGTTTGTGACTATCCACCAATTTCTTGTGGAGTTCTGGCTGCCTGTCTTTTTCCTTTGGTGCTGGGTTTGTCTTGGGTCAAATGTTTGTATCACTCTTTATTAACCAGCACCTGCCTCCCAGTCCTTGCTGGAAAACAGTGTCTGCTTGAGCTCTAGCTTGGTGCTTTGCTTTGTGTTCTGTGTGTGTTATTTGTGCAGTGCTGGTACCTCTAGTTCTGCTAGCCTTCGTTTCTGTTTTCTATTGGTTTCTGCAGCCTTCTCTGTGTTTTCTTTTAGGAGGTGACCCGTTTTTGTACGCAGTCCTTAGTTCTTTTAGGGAACCCCTTCACTTTATCTATAGGTCTTTGCTTGAGATTAACCTAGGATCGTTGGTGGGTCTCTTCCCAAGGAATGGGTCGCCCACTCCATCGTAGGGTTTCAGCCTAGTCATAGTGCAGGGTCAGTTTTCCACCTTAGTCCTGTGTTGCAGATCCGTACATAATCAGGAGGAAGTGATAGCTGCAGCTGGACACTAAATCCCTCACTTGGAAACTTGAGTGCTGACACCTCTGTAACAGCGTTGGCACGGGAGGTGACTATAGATCTTTTTATTTTAACGGAGCCAAACATTGGGAACCAAGAGAAGATTGATAAAGTAGTGGTTAACTCCTTTAACTTGATACATTTGAAGCAATTGAAGAATATGGTTTGCAAGACCAGTCTTTTTTTTTAAAACAATATTGAATTAATTAGATTGAAATTTTTTTTTTCTAGCTTATTGGCATACCCACACTTGGTTCAATGAAGGGACTGATTAGAGGGAATTGGGCTTATCCGATCTACCAGGCACAGCCACATATACAGATAAGTTGGTGTGTTAGAGCACGAGCTAACCCTTACGCTTAGGGTTGAGCGAAACGGATCGTTCATTTTCAAAAGTCGCCGACTTTTGGCAAAGTCGGGTTTCATGAAACCCGACCCGATCCCTGTGTGGGGTCGGCCATGCGGTACGCGACTTTCGCGCCAAAGTCGCGTTTCGTATGACGCGCTTGGCGCCATTTTTTTCAGCCAATGAAGGGGCGTGGGCAGAGTGATGACATAGGTCTTAGGGGCGTGGACGCCTATCGCCATGTTGTCGCTTGTGCGCTGTAGCGATTTGCACTGTGTAACACCAGCTTTTCAGTTCAGGGAGAGAGAGAAAAAAAAAAAAAAGGAAAAAAAAAAAAATCCCATTGCCTTTGCATTGGGTTTCGTGTTTCGGTCGATCCTCGACTTTTCGCCATAATCGGCCGATTTCACTCGACTCGACTTTTGAGATAGTCGGGTTTCGCGAAACCTGGCTCGACCCTAAAAAAGTCAAGGTCGCTCAACCCTACTTACGCTGTTGAGTTTCAGCAAGTGGATTGCTGAAGGTTCAACATAGATGACTAATCCTGAGGTAAGACCATCGACATTATACTTCAAAAAGACCTCTTTAAAAAAAAAACTATCAAATTAATTTTAAAATATGGCCTTATGTAGGAAATAATAACTAATATGGATACAAATAATCCGTTACAAAGAATTGCGAAATGGAGGGTTAACCTAACTGCGTGACAGTATTTAGTTTCTTAAATACATAGAATAAATGAACACACACAAAGAGTATGCAAAATGCAATAAATATCCAAAAAATGAAGTGAACTTATTAACATATTTATATCCAAAAATCTACATCAAAACATCAACCAAAGAAACATTTCTTGTACTATAGATGGTTAAATGACAGATCTCAAGAGTGCACAAGGATTAATAATGTCATGCCTTAGTGGCAGTGAGACACAAATGGATATAGAAGCTCAAATGATAGATTTTGAATAATTTGGTATAAAAAAACAACTGTGAAAATAAATCTGACATTTTCATTAATAAATCTCACTGACCTGGCTCTTGAATGAGTCATTTCTTGCAAAACTGAAGTTTCATGGCACTTTCTTCGTAAAGGTTAAATGAGGTAGAAGGATGAAAAAGACAAAATTGAACAAGATAATTAGCACATCCTGGTACAGTATTTTGTCATTTTACCCCCAGAAATCTATGAAGATCTAAGGCTGCACTAAATGTGTACTAAATTTATATTCATTGCCCAATGAAAACAAATCACATCTTTGTCTTGACATGCTCTTACGGATACTAGTACTTCATGACATGGAAAACAGATTTGCATAAGAGATTAATTTTGCTAATTGTGGCCATACATAACTAGATACTAATCATATTTCGTAGCATATATTGAGATCCTACCTAACACTTAGTTACCTTTTGACCACGCATCACATTGTATACTATACATTGATAGGTTAAGACTGTTGAGATGACTTGAGATGTCTGACGTAAATCGAGATAAGCAGATCTTTTGAAATTTGAATTGGACCACTTCGCAAATTTTTCCGCAAACTTTGATTTGTGGCAAAAAAATTGCACCAATCTCAATACTGAAAAGCTTGTAATAGCTCAGAAAATACAGAGGGGAGAGGAGAGTCAGAGAGAGAACCCCACTGATCATAAGGTTTACACACCATATGATAGAGAGAACCCTACTGACCATAAGAGCTGGCATACTATATGAGAGAGAGAACCCTGCTAATCATAAGAGCTTACACACCATATGATAGAGAGAACCCCACTATCCATAACAGCTAGCATACTATATGAGAGAGAGAACCACATTGATCATAAGAGCTTACTCACTATATGAGAGAGAGAACCCTGCTAATCATAAGAGCTTACACACCATATGAAAGAGAGAACCCTACTGACCATAAGAGCTGGCATACTATATGAGAGAGAGAACCCGCTGACCAGAAGAGCTAACATACTATATGATAGAGAGAAACCCATTGAACATAAGAGCTTACACACTATATAAGAGAACCCCACTGACTATAACATCTTACACATTATGTAAGAGAGAGAACCCCTCTTACCATAACAACTTACACACTATATGAGAGAGAACCCCACTGACCATAAGAGCTTACTCACTATATGATAGAGAGAACCCTGCTAATCATAACAGCTTACACACTATATGAGGACCCCACTGATCATAAGGGAATGTGCACACGTATAGAGCTCCTCTGTGGATTTTTCCGCAGCGGAATTGATAAATCCGCAGGGGAAAACCGCTGCGGTTTTTACTGCGGATTTATCGCGTTTTCTATTGCGGATTCCGCTGCGTATTTACATATGCAGTTTTCTATTGGAGCAGATGTAAAAATGCTGCGGATTCCGCAAAAAGAATTGACATGCTGTGGAAAATAAAACGCTGCGTTTCCACGCATTTTTTTCCGCAGCATGGGCACAGCGTTTTTGGTTTCCCATAGGTTTACATTGTACTGGGAAACTGCTGCGGATCCAAAGCTGCGGAAACGCTGCAGATCCACAGCAAAATCCACATCGTGGCACGTGACGGCGGCAGGAAGTAGGACCCACATAGGACATTAGGGAAGCTTAGGGATAGGTACAGGTTGGTGTCAGGAGGTGTCCCATCCCTCTCTCCCTACCGCTAGGACCTTCTTCTCCCTTTATCATCCCATTGTACCTATATGTTGCGTCATCCTCTGGACGTACCCATGTGTAGCCTTGACAATAAAAGAACCTTATTGAGCATAAGAGCTTACACACTATATGAGAGAGAGAACCCCGCTGACCATAAGAGCTTACACACTACATGAGAGAGAGAACCCCGCTGACCATAAGAGCTTATACACTACATGAGAGAGAGAACCCTGCTGACCATAAGAGCTTATACACGACATGAGAGAGAGAACCCCGCTGACCATAAGAGCTTATACACTACATGAGAGAGAGGACCCCGCTGACCATAAGAGCTTATACACTACATGAGAGAGAACCCTACTGACCATAAGAGCTTACACACTATATGAGAAAGAACCCCGCTGACCATAAGAGCTTATACACGACATGAGAGAGAGAACCCCGCTGACCATAAGAGCTTATACACTACATGAGAGAGAGGACCCCGCTGACCATAAGAGCTTATACACTACATGAGAGAGAACCCTACTGACCATAAGAGCTTACACACTATATGAGAGAGAACCCCGCTGACCATAAGAGCTAATACACTACATGAGAGAGAGAACCCCGCTGACCATAAGAGCTTACACACTCTATGAGAGAGAGAACCCCACTGACCATAAGTGCTTACACACTATATGAGAGAGAACCCCGCTGACCATAAGAGCTTATACACTACATGAGAGAGAGGACCCCGCTGACCATAAGAGCTTACACACTCTATGAGAGAGAGAACCCCACTGACCATAAGTGCTTACACACTATATGAGAGAGAACCCTGCTGACCATAAGAGCTTATACACTACATGAGAGAGAGAACCCCACTGACCATAAGTGCTTACACACTATATGAGAGAGAACCCCACTGACCATAAGAGCTTATACACTACATGAGAGAGAGAACCCCGCTGACCATAAGAGCTTATACTCTACATGAGAGAGAGGACCCCGCTGACCATAAGAGCTTATACACTACATGAGAGAGAGAACCCCACTGACCATAAGAGCTTATACATTACATGAGAGAGAGAACCCCGCTGACCATAAGAGCTTATACACTACATGAGAGAGAGAACCCTGCTGACCATAAGAGTTTATACACTACATGAGAGAGAGAACCCCGCTGACCATAAGAGCTTATACACTACATGAGAGAGAGAACCCCGCTGACCATAAAAGCTTACACACTACATGAGAGAGAGAACCCCGCTGACCATAAGAGCTTATACACTACATGAGAGAGAGAACCCCGCTGACCATAAGAGCTTACACACTACATGAGAGAGAGAACCCCGCTGACCATAAGAGCTTATACACTACATGAGAGAGAGAACCCCGCTGACCATAAGAGCTTATACACTACATGAGAGAGAGAACCCCGCTGACCATAAGAGCATACACACTACATGAGAGAGAGAACCCCGCTGACCATAAGAGCTTATACACTACATGAGAGAGAGAACCCCGCTGACCATAAGAGCTTATACACTACATGAGAGAGAGAACCCCGCTGACCATAAGAGCTTATACACTACATGAGAGAGAGAACCCCGCTGACCATAAGAGCTTATACACTACATGAGAGAGAGAACCCCGCTGACCATAAGAGCTTATACACTACATGAGAGAGAGAACCCCGCTGACCATAAGAGCATACACACTACATAAGAAAGAGAGAACCCCACTGACCATAAGAGCTTACACACTATATGAGAGAGAGAACCCTGCTGACCATAAGAGCTTATACACCACATGAGAGAGAGAACCCCACTGACCATAAGAGCTTACACACTATATGAGAGAGAGAACCCTGCTGACCATAAGAGCTGACATACTATATGAGAGAGAGAACCCCACTGACCATAAGAGCTTATACACTACATAAGAGAAAGAGAACCCCACTGACCATAAGAGCTTATACACTACATGAGAGAGAGAACCCCGCTGACCATAAGAGCTTATACACTACATGAGAGAGAGAACCCCGCTGACCATAAGAGCTTATACACTACATGAGAGAGAGAACCCCGCTGACCATAAGAGCTTATACACTACATGAGAGAGAGAACCCCGCTGACCATAAGAGCATACACACTACATAAGAAAGAGAGAACCCCACTGACCATAAGAGCTTACACACTATATGAGAGAGAGAACCCTGCTGACCATAAGAGCTTATACACCACATGAGAGAGAGAACCCCACTGACCATAAGAGCTTACACACTATATGAGAGAGAGAACCCTGCTGACCATAAGAGCTGACATACTATATGAGAGAGAGAACCCCACTGACCATAAGAGCTTATACACTACATAAGAGAAAGAGAACCCCACTGACCATAAGAGCTTATACACTACATAAGAGAAAGAGAACCCTGCTGACCTTAAGAGCTTACACACCACATAAGAGAGAGAGAACCCTACTGACCATAAGAGCTTACACACTATATGAGAGAGAGAACCCTACTGACCATAAGAGCTTATACACTACATGAGAGAGAACCCCGCTGACCATAAGAGCTTACACACTACATGAGAGAGAGAACCCCGCTGACCATAAGAGCTTACACTTTACAAAAAAAAAAGCAAGAGGACCCCACTGATCTTAGAGTTTGCACACTACAGGGGAGAGAGAGGACTGTGCTAACGATAAGATGTGACATTTTCCAGGTGAGCAAGAGAGGGGACTCTGCTGACCGTAGAGCTTGCACTTTACAGGGTTGTTATATATCACAGGTATGTTCATTTTCTTTCGCTTCCAATGGCCTGGCATTGAGTACTAGGTATAATAGTATGGTGCCATCTACATTTATAATAGCTAGAGCGTTTGAAGAAATTAAGGTTTTTGGCTTAAAAAAAAGACAAAAAAACAAAACAGAAACAAAGGAGTAAACAAAATGTAATTAGTTCAGATGCAATCTACTTTGAATGTTATGAATATACAATAAATATGCAGCATGCCAACATACCAGCAGATAAATACATAAGACGAGGTTGTCACAGAGTTTACTAAAACCACACTCAATATACCTGCTTTAGCTTAGACTACACTTTAAAGAAAAATGTAACTTGTCTCATGAGGCAGTGCCATGTATTGTAGAGACTGATATGTGGGCAGCTTTGGTAGGCCTTGAAAGCTATGTAATCTGATCTCACAGGAAATCACTAATTGCAGACAGCTGGCTGTGCCGCGAAATTAACAGGATACCTCTAGGGATTAGGAAGCGCCTGGCACACCAAGAATTACATGGCAAGTGAGCCTTCAGAGAACTGCATGTTGATTTTACCAATGCCTAGAAGGTACTGAATACTGATTGTACTCCTGTCTACTATTTTTTACCATATTATTACTGTTGCCACCTGTTGTTTTGTTGTTGCAAAAATAATTTTTTTCATTGTCTTTTTCTGTCTTCTTTAAATGTGCACTTTGGATCTATAGGTCGATGAGCAACAAAATTGTCTTTGTTAATGACTTAAGTTGGCCTTAGACATTAAAGCTAAGGTTAGTTGAATACACTGACTTTGTTGGGACCTGTAAATGACTTAATATGTGTTAAGGCACATATGGACATTACACCAACATTGGCTGAAATCACCTATATCGGAGTGTTTGACCAACAGTCTATTGTGTATGGGTGCCGCTAACAGTTGTTGGTAGAAAAAAGAATCCAGCAGGTCTCATTTTGGAAGGCCAATTCTGTTGTTCCCCAAGAGATAAGCCTTTGCATCCATAAGGCTTACAAAGTCGGAGGAAATCTAGCCCTTGCTCAATTTTAGAAGAGTCAGCCTATCTGCATTTTCCATTGACAGCCGTGTGTCTCTATCTGTTATGATTGCATCACACGAGCTAAAAACCCGCTCAGACAACACACTTGCAGCAGGGCATGGCAGCATCTCAAAGATATATAAAGAGAGGTCGGGCCAAGTGTGCAGCTTGGACAACCAATAGTTAATGGGCACTGAAGAATCAGGGAGGATGCTGGTATGGTCATTTAAGTATTCCTTCAGCTTCTTGGTAAACTTCTCCCTCGTTATAGTTACACTCACAGATAGCCCTAGCTGACGTGTCAGTTTCATGAAAATGGCCAGATGATGGACATCCCCCCCTCTGAGTTGCACCTGGTGTGTGTGTGGCCCTCACCTATAATCCTTGAGGGTAAAAAGAGCCGGTACCTCTGCCAGCAGCATTGTCTGAGGGTAATCGTTTTATCAAGTCTTCCACAACGATCCTCTGGCATGCATGCACTGAAAATGGCAAGTCTGCTCTGACATGAGAGAAGCAAATTTCTCCTTGTACCATAGGTCAAGAAAGGTGCACAGCCAGGATTTCATGTTGGACAAAATGTGTTTCACACGAGGTTCTTGGGAAAGGCATCTGTACATAAAATCTGCCATGTGTGGCAAAGTACAAAGAGTCAAACGTTCAGTATCCTTCAGGCCATCCATGCTGGACAGGCATGAAGCTGGGATTGGGAGTCCCCTCTGTAGCACAGACCAAAAACTCTTGTTCCTTCTCTTCCTCCTCCTGTTCATCGTCATCACCCAATGTGACCTGAGAGTATTGTGTGAGCCTGGGCTGTGTGGAATCAGCCACTGTAAAATCTTAAGGCCCCTTCACATTAAGCGACGCTGCAGCGATACCGACAACGATTCGGATCGCTGCAGCGTCGCTGTTTGGTCGCTGGAGAGCTGTCACACAGACCGCTCTCCAGCGACCAACGATGCCGGTAACCAGGGTAAATATCGGGTAACTAAGCGCAGGGCCGCGCTTAGTAACCCGATGTTTACCCTGGATACCATGCTAAAAGTAAAAAAAAACAAACACTACATACTTACCTAACGCTGTCTGTCCTCCAGCGCTGCGCTCTGCTTCTCTGCTCTCCTCCTGTACTGGCTGTGAGCCGGAAAGCAGAGCGGTGACGTCACCGCTCTGCTTTCCGGCTCACAGACAGTACAGGAGGAGTGCAGAGCACAGCGCTGGAGGACAGACAGCGTTAGGTAAGTATCTAGTGTTTGTTTTTTTTTACTTTTAGCATGGTATCCAGGGTAAACATCGGGTTACTAAGTGCGGCCCTGCGCTTAGTTACCCGATGTTTACCCTGGTTACCAGTGAAGACATCGCTGGATCGGTGTCACAAACGCCGATCCAGCGATGTCAGCAGGAGTCCAGCGACGAAATAAAGTTCTGGACTTTATTCAGCGACCAACGATCTCCCAGCAGGGGCCTGATCGTTGGTCGCTGTCACACAGAAC
Source organism: Ranitomeya imitator (assembly GCF_032444005.1). Lineage (NCBI taxonomy): Eukaryota > Metazoa > Chordata > Amphibia > Anura > Dendrobatidae > Ranitomeya > Ranitomeya imitator. The sequence goes on along the minus strand of NC_091285.1, from coordinate 218,619,354 downwards.
GATTTCATTAACGATATCGTTGCTACGTCACAAATAGCAACGATATCGTTAACAATATCGTTATGTGTGAAGGTACCTTTACTCCATAGCCACCTACTCAGCATTCAAAGCTTCCTCTTTGAGATTATTTAGCAAACTCTTTAATAGACAGAGTAGCAGGATGGTTACGCTGATAATAGCGTCATCAGTGCTCACCATCTTGGTGCAGTACTCAAAGTTTTGAAGAACCTCACATATGTCAGCGATCCACACCCACTCGGCAGTTGTTATGTGTGTGGGCTGAGTGTGATTGGATGGCTAGTTCCGCTTTGGATGAAGAGGAGGAGAGAGAGAGGAACTGGAATACAAGGAGACTGAAACCCTGATGGAAGTTGGGACCACTATTCTTGGTGTGGGTAAGATGTGTGATGTCCCAGCGTCTCAATCTGTCCCAGATTCCACCAGGTTAACCAAGTGTGCCATCAGGGAAATGTAGCATCCCTGTCCACAAGACCTTGTCCAAGTGTCTGTGGTTAGGTGGATCTTTCCTGTGACTGCTTCGGCCAGAGCACGGATGATATTGTTTAACACGTGCTTATGTAAGGCGGGGACAGCACACTGGGAAAAGTAGTGGTGGCTGGGAATCCAATACCGTGGGGCTGCCACCTCCAAGAGGCCATGGAAAGATTCCATTCCACAAGTCGAAACGGCAACATTTCCAGGGCTAGCAATCTGGCATTGTGGGTGTTTAGTGTTTGGGCCTGTGAGTGGTTGTGTAGATATTTCTGTTTTCTGTTAAACGTCTGGGACATGGACAACTGAACACTGGGACAACGAACTGGACGTGGTTGCTGACTGTTGTGTCTGTGCAACTGCAGGTTGTGGGAAGGAGGCATCAGTGCTCAGTTGAGAGGCCTGACAAATTACAGGGGAACGAAAATAGTTCCTCAGACTGGCCAGCATTGGGGTCATATGTCTCCTGGGACTCTTGATGGTGGGAGGAAGGAGGACCAGGTTGAGAATTCAGAAGCCCAACCTCTTGGCTACTGAGACTGGACAATGTGGAGGAGTTCATGGTGCTGCATGTCAACACACTGGAGCATTTGTCAGCCATCCAACCCATAACATCCTTGCACTTGTCTGGGTTTGTCAGTCATGTAGCGCACTGACCAAATTTTGACAGGAAGCTAGAACAAGATACAGTCACCTTCTGATCTATCACATGGCCTTGGTGGGCACCACCACATCCATGTCCCTTAACGTCACCCTTTCTCATATTGAATGCATTATGCTTATAAAAAAAAATTCCTGGCTTTATTTTTCACAAGTACCCTCACAGAGGTGTTATGTACAAATTCATTGTATCTAGCAATGTGTGGCAATTTTTTTTTAAGATATCAGCAATATTACAGACGGCAAAAGCAGACTCACTAAAATTAGAGGTAAATAGTCACGTTTGCGTATCTCAGAAGGCTTTGCGCCAGTCGCACAACTGCTAGATAATGATACACTATTTATTAAACCAATAGAAAGTTATTTTTATTTTTAGATCAATTTGCTGACACACTGCAACAGCGGACTAATGAAAATTATTGCCATTGCTAATTTGCGATGTTTGTATCTCTCTGCCTGGATTGTGCCAGTCACACAACTGCTAGATAAAGATCTGCTATTTAATAAACCAATAGAAAATTATTTTTACTTTTAATATTGCCTTGCTGACACTCTGCAACAGCGGACTAATGAAAATTATTGCCACTGCTAAATTGTGACATTTGCTTATCTCTACTCGGATTGCGCCAGTCGCACAACTGCTAGATAAAGATACGCTATTTATTAAACCAGTAGAAAATTATTTTTACTTTTAATATTGCCTTGCTGACTCACTGCAACAGCGGACTAATGAAAATTATTGCCCCTGGTAAATTGTGACATTTGCTTCTCTCTGCAAGGATTTCACCAGTTGCACAACTGCTAGATATAAATACGTTATTTATTGAACCAATAGAAGTTTTGGGGGGATTTTTTAGATCGCATTTATGAGACACGCCAACAGCAGACTCAGGGAAATTACTGCTAAATAGTGACGTATCCATAGCTCAATAGGTTTTGCGCCAGTCGCACAACTGCTAGATAAATATTAACTATTTAAGCAATGGACAAGGAAGGAATATTATTTAGCAATTAGCTTTTAAAATGGATATTACTATATGCTGGCACTGAGGAATATTATTTAGCTGTAAAAAAAAAATCATCTTTTATAGGCTGGTATACAGGAATATTATGCATCTGAAAAAAATTGGTTTTGCATATGCTGGTGCTACCTAATATTATTTGCCTCTAAAAAGAGCTGATTTTGTATTTTATGGTAGTGGATGAAACCCTACCAATCTCTCCATAATCCCACAAGTCTGTTCCTAATACTAAACTATAGAATGGAAAATAGATCTGCAGCATGTTCTTGCAATGATGATAACACCTAGGTGCTTGCCTTTTACTCTTCTCCTATTAAATCTCTCCTTACACTATCTCCACCTAACAAAGAACTAGTCTTCACAATCTACAGCTCTTGAAAGAGCTTTTTGGAATGAATAACTCACCCTATATGCTCCTATCACACTCCCTATGCTCACACTCTACGCTCTCTCTACGCTGTTTCCTGCTGCAATGTGTGCAAGATGGCGCAAGCAGCCAGTAAATGTCCTCTATGATGCTGTAAAACCAGCCAATCACAGTAATGCGATACCAAAGATGGTGCCAACATTACTGTGATTGGCAAGCCAGCCCAGCATGTTCATTGGCTGCAAATAAAATGCCAAATATGCTGGGCGGGTCACTCGAATATACTGAGGCGAATACTGTTGTGAATTCTGTTGTCGAACTCCCTCCTGTGGTCGTGAATGGTACTTCGATGAGTTCTGTCCATGGACTCCCTCTGGTGGCTGTGAGTGGAGCTGCTGCTTCTGAGGTTCCTTACACAGGTGACGTGGTTTATCCTTTGGCTGGCTGCTCTATTTAACTCCACTTAGATCGTTACTCCATGCCAGCTAGCAATGTTTCTGCATTGGTTCAGTTCGCTCTTGGATCTTTCTGGTGACCTGTCTACTCCAGCAGAAGCTAAGTTCCTGATAGTATCTAATTTGTTCATTGTTTTCTTGTCCAGCTGGATATCATAATTTTGTCTTGCTAGCTGGAAGCTCTGGGATGCAGAGTGGCGTCTCCGCACCGTTAGTCGGTGCGGAGGTCTTTTTGCACACTCTGCGTGGTCTTTTGTAGTTATTTGTGCTGATCGCAAAGCTACCTTTCCTATCCTCTGTCTGTTTGAGAAGTCTGGCCTCCCTTTGCTGAAACCTGTTTCATTTCTGCGTTTGTGACTTTCATCTTTACTCACAGTCAATATATGTGGGGGGCTGCCTTTTCCTTTGGGGAATTTCTCTGAGGCAAGGTAGGCTTTATTTTCTATCTCTAGGGCTAGCTAGCTCTTAGGCTGTGACGAGGCGCCTAGGTAGCGTCAGGAGCGCTCCACGGCTATTTCTAGTGTGTGTGAAAGGATTAGGGGTTGCGGTCAGCAGAGCTCCCACATCCCAGAGCTTGTCCTGTGTGAGTTTTAACTATCAGGTCTTTCCGGGTGCTCCTAACCACCAGGTCATACCAGTACAGCTGGCCCAAAGTATTAATGCATCTCAATAGAGGGATAAGAGAAGTTCTGAGACCATTTTTTTTTCTTTACACTGTGTTTTGTCTTTCTTTTCCCCTAAACCTTTGGGTGGTTCAGGACACAGGTATAGATATGGACATTCAAGGTCTGTCCTCTTGTGTGGATCATCTCACTGCAAGGGTACAAAACATTCAAGATTTTGTAGTTCAGAATCCGATGTTAGAGCCTAGAATTCCTATTCCTGATTTATTTTCTGGAAATAGATCTAAGTTTCTGAATTTCAAAAATAATTGTAAACTATTTCTAGCTTTGAAACCCCGCTCCTCTGGTGACCCCGCTCAACAAGTAAAAACCATTATTTCTTTGTTGCGTGGTGACCCTCAAGACTGGGCATTTTCCCTTGCGCCAGGAGATCCTGCATTGCGTGATGTTGATGCGTTTTTTCTGGCGCTTGGATTGCTTTGTGATGAACCAAATTCAGTGGATCAGGCAGAGAAAATCTTGCTGGCTTTGTGTCAGGGTCAGGATGAAGCGGAGGTGTACTGTCAGAAGTTTAGAAAATGGTCTGTGCTTACTCAATGGAATGAATGTGCCCTGGCGGCAATTTTCAGAAAGGGTCTTTCTGAAGCCCTTAAGGATGTCATGGTGGGATTTCCCACGCCTGCTGGTCTGAATGAGTCTATGTCCTTGGCCATTCAGATCGATCGGCGCTTGTGTGAGCGCAAAGCTGTGCACCATTTGGCGGTGTTCTCTGAGAATAGGCCTGAGCCTATGCAGTGTGACAGGACTTTGACCAGAGCTGAACGGCAAGAACACAGACGTCGGAATGGACTGTGTTTTTACTGTGGTGAATCCACTCATGCTATCTCCGATTGTCCTAAGCGCACTAAGCGGTTCGCTAGCTCTGCCAACATTGGTACGGTACAGTCTAAATTTCTTTTGTCCGTTACTCTGATTTGCTCTTTGTCGTCCTATTCTATTATGGCATTTGTGGATTCAGGCGCTGCCCTGAATTTGATGGACTTGGAGTTTGCCAGGCGCTGTGGTTTTTCCTTGGAGCCCTTGCAGTATCCTATTCCATTGAGAGGAATTGATGCTACGCCTTTGGCCAAGAATAAACCTCGGTACTGGATGCAATTGACCATGTGCATGGCTCCTGCACATCAGGAGGATATTCGCTTTTTGGTGTTGCATAATCTGCATGATGTGGTCGTTTTGGGGTTGCCATGGCTACATGTCCATAATCCAGTATTGGATTGGAAATCTATGTCTGTGTCAGGCTGGGGTTGTCAAGGGGTACATGGTGATGTCCCATTGTTGTCAATTTCGCCTTCCACTCCTTCTGAAGTCCCTGAGTTTTTATCAGATTACCGGGATGTATTTGAGGAGCCCAAATCCGGTGCCCTACCTCCTCATAGGGATTGCGATTGTGCTATTAATTTGATTCCCGGTAGTAAGTTTCCTAAGGGCCGACTGTTTAATTTATCTGTGCCAGAGCACGCTGCTATGCGGAGTTATATAAATGAATCCTTGGAGAAGGGTCATATTCGCCCGTCGTTGTCACCATTGGGAGCAGGGTTCTTTTTTGTGGCCAAGAAGGATGGCTCTTTAAGACCTTGTATTGATTACCACCTTCTTAATAAGATCACAGTCAAATTTCAGTATCCTTTGCCGCTGCTGTCTGATTTGTTTGCTCGGATTAAGGGGGCTAGTTGGTTCACCAAGATAGATCTTCGAGGGGTGTATAATCTTGTGCGAATTAAACAGGGCGATGAATGGAAAACAGCATTTAATACGCCCGAGGGCCATTTTGAGTACCTGGTTATGCCATTCGGGCTTTCTAATGCTCCATCTGTGTTTCAGTCCTTTATGCATGACATCTTCCGAGAGTACCTGGATAGATTCATGATTGTATATTTGGATGACATTTTGGTCTTCTCGGATGATTGGGAGTCTCATGTGAAGCAGGTCAGAATGGTGTTCCAGATCCTTCGTGTTAATTCCTTGTTTGTGAAGGGGTCAAAGTGTCTCTTTGGAGTTCAGAAGGTTTCATTTTTGGGTTTCATTTTTTCCCCTTCTACTATCGAGATGGACCCTGTTAAAGTTCAGGCCATTTATGATTCGACTCAGCCGACATCTGTGAAGAGCCTACAGAAGTTCCTGGGCTTTGCTAATTTTTACCATCGCTTCATCGCTAATTTTTCTAGTATTGCTAAACCGTTGACTGATTTGACCAAGAAAGGTGCTGATGTGGTCAATTGGTCCTCTGCGGCTGTAGAGGCTTTTCAGGAGTTGAAGCGTCGTTTTTCTTCTGCCCCTGTGCTGTGCCAGACAGATGTTTCGCTCCCGTTTCAGGTCGAGGTTGATGCTTCTGAGATTGGAGCAGGGGCTGTTTTGTCGCAAAGAAGTTCTGATGGCTCGGTGATGAAACCCTGTGCCTTCTTTTCTAGAAAATTCTCGCCTGCTGAGCGCAATTATGATGTTGGCAATCGAGAGTTGTTGCCCATGAAGTGGGCATTCGAGGAGTGGCGACATTGGCTTGAAGGAGCTAAACATCGCGTGGTGTTCTTGACGGATCACAAGAATTTGACTTATCTCGAGTCTGCCAAACGGTTGAATCCTAGACAGGCTCGATAGTCGCTCTTTTTCGCCCGTTTTGATTTTGTGGTTTCTTACCTTCCGGGATCTAAGAATGTGAAGGCTGATGCCCTGTCAAGGAGTTTTGTGCCTGACTCTCCGGGTGTTCCGGAGCCGGCGGGTATTCTTAAAGAGGGGGTAATTTTGTCTGCCTTCTCCCCTGATTTGCGGCGCGTGCTGCAGAAGTTTCAGGCTGATAGACCTGACCGTTGTCCAACGGAGAAACTGTCCCTGATAGATGGACTAGTAGAGTTATCTCTGAGTTTCATTGTTCGGTGTTGGCTGGTCATCCTGGAATCTTTGGTACCAGAGATTTGGTGGCTAGATCCTTTTGGTGGCCTTCTTTGTCACAGGATGTGTGTTCTTTTGTGCAGTCCTGTGGGACTTGTGCTCGGGCTAAGCCCTGCTGTTCTCGTGCCAGTGGGTTGCTTTTGCCCTTGCCGGTCCCGAAGAGGCCCTGGACGCATATTTCCATGGATTTTATTTCTGATCTCCCTGTTTCTCAAAGGATGTCGGTCATTTGGTTGGTTTGTGATCGCTTCTCTAAGATGGTCCATTTGGTACCCTTATCTAAATTGCCTTCCTCCTCTGATTTGGTGCCATTGTTTTTCCAGCATGTGGTTCGTTTGCATGGCATTCCGGAGAACATCGTCTCGGACAGAGTTTCCCAGTTTGTTTCAAGGTTTTGGCTGTCCTTTTGTGCTAAGATGGGCATTGAGTTGTCTTTTTCTTCGGCTTTCCATCCTCAGACTAGTGGCCAAACCGAACGAACTAATCAGACTTTGGAAACATATCTGAGATGCTTTGTTTCTGCTGATCAGGATGATTGGGTGTCCTTCTTGCCTTTGGCTGAGTTCGCCCTTAATAATCGGGCCAGCTCAGCTACTTTGGTTTCTCCTTTTTTCTGCAATTCTGGTTTCCATCCTCGTTTCTCTTCAGGGGAGGTTGAGCCTTCGGACTGTCCTGGTGTGGATACTGTGGTGGACAGGTTGCAGCAGATTTGGACTCATGTGGTGGACAATTTGACATTGTCCCAGGAGAAGGCTCAACGTTTCGCTAACCGCCGGCGCTGTGTTGGTCCCTGACTTCGGGTTGGGGATTTGGTTTGGTTGTCATCTCATCATGTTCCTATGAAGGTTTCCTCTCCTAAGTTTAAGCCTCGTTTCATTGGGCCATATAAGATTTCTGAAGTTCTTAATCCTGTGTCATTTCGTTTGGACCTTCCAGCTTCTTTTGCCATCCATAATGTGTTCCATAGGGCGTTGTTGTGGAGATACGTGGCGCCTATGGTTCCCTCCGTTGATCCTCCTGCCCCGGTGTTGGTCGAGGGGGAGTTGGAGTATGTGGTGGAGAAGATTTTGGATTCTCGTGTTTCAAGACGGAAACTCCAGTACCTGGTCAAGTGGAAGGGTTATGGTCAGGAAGATAATTCCTGGGTTTTTGCCTCTGATGTTCATGCTGCCGATCTAGTTCGTGCCTTTCATTTGGCTCATCCTGATCGGCCTGGGGGCTCTGGTTAGGGTTTGGTAACCCCTCCTCAAGGGGGGGTACTGTTGTGAATTCTGTTGTCGAACTCCCTCCTGTGGTCGTGAATGGTACTTTGGTGAGTTCTGTCCATGGACTCCCTCTGGTGGCTGTGAGTGGAGCTGCTGCTTCTGAGGTTCCTTACACAGGTGACGTGGTTTATCCTTTGGCTGGCTGCTCTATTTAACTCCACTTAGATCGTTACTCCATGCCAGCTGGCAATGTTTCTGCATTGGTTCAGTTTGCTCTTGGATCTTTCTGGTGACCTGTCTACTCCAGCAGAAGCTAAGTTCCTGATAGTATCTAATTTGTTCATTGTTTTCTTGTCCAGCTGGATATCATGATTTTGTCTTGCTAGCTGGAAGCTCTGGGATGCAGAGTGGCGTCTCGGCACCATTAGTCGGTGCGGAGGTCTTTTTGCACACTCTGCGTGGTCTTTTGTAGTTTTTTGTGCTGATCGCTAAGCTACCTTTCCTATCCTCTGTCTATTTAGTAAGTCTGGCCTCCCTTTGCTGAAACCTGTTTCATTTCTGCGTTTGTGACTTTCATCTTTACTCACAGTCAATATATGTGGGGGGCTGCCTTTTCCTTTGGGGAATTTCTCTGAGGCAAGGTAGGCTTTATTTTCTATCTCTAGGGCTAGCTAGCTCTTAGGCTGTGACAAAGCGCCTAGGTAGCGTCAGGAGCGCTCCACGGCTATTTCTAGTGTGTGTGAAAGGATTAGGGGTTGCGGTCAGCAGAGCTCCCACATCCCAGAGCTTGTCCTGTGTGAGTTTTAACTATCAGGTCTTTCCGGGTGCTCCTAACCACCAGGTCATAACAGAATACCAAATTACTCGCCGAGTAACGAATTGCCCAAATAGTGTACTATTTGTGCGAGTAACGAATAGTGCCGAATGTATTCACTCATCACTATTAATCACATAATTCTCATAAAGGTATTTGCATACATGGTGTTTAATAATTTGTTCAAAATCTTTCCTGGTATAGAAGTAAGGCTCACTGGCCCATAGTTCCCTGAGTCCACTTTCTTCCCCTTTTTGAAGATAGGGCCAACATTCGCTCTTCTCCAGTCTTCTGGGATTTCTGTTCTCCAATAATTTTCAAAGATAATGGAGAGTGGTTCAATAATTTCCTCTGCTATCTCCTTCAATACTCTGAAATTTAATTAATCTGGACTTAGAGGCTTGAATTAATTTATGTTAGCTAAGTGTTCCCTCACTATCTCTATGTTAATAGATAGTGTGGATTCTTCTATTCTTTCAATAGTACACTGAAGATCAGTTGATGTTACACTTACTTTCTGAGAGTAAACCGATGCAAAATAGGAATTTAAAAGTTCGGCTTTCTCAACCTAACTTTTCACCACTTTACCACTTTCCCATCCTTCCTGGACATCTCTCTCCTTAAGCACATCCAGCCACTGGAACCCTCCTATCCTCTTTCTGAGTCCCTTAAAATCTGCCTTTCTGAAATCCAATCTTGACGTCTGAGTCTTCACAGGTCTTTTCTCTAGTTATCCAAAATTCTATGATAGCATGATAGCTTCCTCCTAGGGACCCAGCCATCCTTACCTCCTCAACCATTTCCTCCCTGTTTAGAAGGATAAGAACCAATGTAGCAAATTTTCTTGTTTTCTCTTCTACCTTTTGGAAGATAAAGTTGTCAGCAAGATAGGATAAGAATTTGCTGGAACCTGTCAGTTTTGCCTGAAAGAGATCCCTAACAAATGTCTGGCTAGTTGAAATCTCCCATGATCACTGTGTCAATTTTTTTTTGATAACTTGGCCATCTGATGCATAAAGAGTTCATCCATATCTTTAGCTTGCCAGGTGGCCTATAGTAAACACCTATAATGGTGTCCTTTCCGTTGTTCTCTCCTTTTATTCTAATCTGGAATAAACAAACAGTTTCCACAGAGCTCCCAGTCTCTGAAGCTTCAATCTGTGTGGAGATATACGCTTTTCTAATATACAATGCGACACCTCCTCCCCATTTATTAAGACTTTTTCTTAGAAATAAGTTGTATCCTTCTAGCCTTGTATTCCAAACCTGTGTATCTTTCCACAAGTTTCAGTAATGCCAATCACATCATATTTCTTTTCTGCGTTAGTAGCTCCAATTCTCCTCGTTTGTTGCCCATGATCTGTGCATTTGTATAGAAACATCTTAGCTTGTGATTGGTTCTTTTTTCTCCAATATTTTTATTATTCTGACTTTTTTTGTCTTTTGTTCTTTCTTTCCACTTCTAATTGCAGAGTCTTTGTTCGCTATATGGCTTTCTCTGGCCTTTTGCTTCCCTTCCCACAATGTTTTAGTTTAAAGCTCTCCTGATGAATGCAGCAAGGCAACTTCCAAAAATGTGTTTTCCTGTCTTGGTGAAGGCCCGTTCACATTAAGCGACGCTGCAGCGATACCAACAACAATCCGGATCGCTGCAGCGTCGCTGTTTGGTCGCTGGAGAGCTGTCACACAGACAGCTCTCCAGCGACCAACGATCCCGAAGTCCGCGGGTAACCAGGGTAAACATCGGGTTACTAAGCGCAGGGCCGCGCTTAGTAACCCGATGTTTACCCTGGTTACCAGCGTAAAAGTAAAAAAAAACAACCACTACATACTTACCTACCGCTGTCTGTCCCCGGCGCTCTGCTTCTCTGCACTCCTCCTGTACTGGCTGTGAGCACAGCGGCCGGAAAGCAGAGCAGTGACGTCACCGCTCTGCTTTCCGGCTGACCGACGCTCACAGCCAGTGCAGGAGGAGAGCAGAGCACAGCGCCGGGGACAGACAGCGGTAGGTAAGTATGTAGTGTTTGTTTTTTTTTACTTTTACGCTGGTAACCAGGGTAAACATCGGGTTACTAAGCGCGGCCCTGCGCTTAGTTACCCGATGTTTACCCTGGTTACCAGTGAAGACATCGCTGGATCGGTGTCACACACGCCGATCCAGCGATGTCCACGGGAGATCCAGCGACGAAATAAAGTTCTGGACTTTGTTCAGCGACCAACGATCTCCCAGCAGGGGCCTGATCGTTGGTCGCTGTCACACATAACGATTTCCTTAACGATATCGTTGCTACGTCACAAAAAGCAACGATATCGTTCATGATATCATTAAGTGTGAAGGTACCTTAAGGTGCAGCCCGTCTCTATCAGGTAGTCCATCATATAGGTAATGCACTCTGTGATCCAGAAATCCAAATCATTGCTATCCGCACTATCAATGTAGCCAGTTGTTCACCTGTAAAATCTTGTTCTACCTCCTTGTTCTATGGCAATCCACTGAGAGGATGGATGAGAAGACCACCTGCGCTCCCAGTTCTTTAATTGTTTTTACCTAAAGGTACTGTCACACTAGACGATATCGCTAGCGATCCGTGACGTTGCAGCGTCCTCGCTAGCGATATCGTCCAGTGTGACAGGCAGCAGCGATCAGGCCCCTGCTGGGAGATCGCTGGTCGGGGAAGAAAGTCCAGAACTTTATTTCGTCGCTGGACTCCCCGTAGACATCGCTGAATCGGCGTGTGTGACACCGATTCAGCGATGTCTTTGCTGGTAACCAGGGTAAACATCGGGTAACTAAGCGCAGGGCCGCGCTTAGTAACCCGATGTTTACCCTGGTTACCATCCTAAAAGTAAAAAAACAAACACTACATACTTACCTACAGCCGTCTGTCCTCCAGCGCTGTGCTCTGCTCTCCTCCTGCTCTGGCTGTGAGCGTCGGTCAGCCGGAAAGCAGAGCGGTGACGTCACCGCTCTGCTTTCTGGCTGCCCGGCGCTCACAGCCAGACCAGAGAAGCAGAGCGCCGAGGACAGACAGCAGAAGGTAAGTATGTAGCGTTTGTTTTTTTACTTTTTAGGATGGTAACCAGGGTAAACATCAGGTTACTAAGCGCGGCCCTGCTCTTAGTTACCCGATGTTTACCCTGGTTACCGGCATCGTTGGTCGCTGGAGAGCTGTCTGTGTGACAGCTCTCCAGCGACCAAACAGCGACGCTGCAGCGATCCGGATCGTTGTCGGTATCGCTGCAGCGTCGCTATGTGTGACGGTACCTTAAGTCTTTAAAGTCACTGGAAATTAATTCCAGGTCTTTTCTTGCGGTGTCATTTGTCCGCACATGTATTAGCAGGAATGAGTCTGTAGGTCTGAAGAGTCCTGATATACTGTCAGGCACATACCTGGAAGACAACACATTTCTCTTGAAGTTATATCTGGTCTGCAGATAGTGGCCTCTGATCCTCTCAACAGGGAATCCCCCTTGACCACCACTCTCCATTTCTTCTTCACATCGTTTTTCTTTCTCCATCCAAGAGGACTCTGAATGTTTACAAGGTTCTTCTTTGTAGGCAAAATCATATCTTGATGTATTTGATCATCATTTTCCTGCGTGAGAGCCTGGTACTGGTTCCTGAGCAGTATGGGTGCTGACTGTGTTCCAATCCTCCTGCTTCACATGCTTCCGTTCTTCTGTTTCTTCATGTGCACTACAAGTTTCTTCTCTTTCTGCATTCTGAAGAGATACTTCTGATCTGTGTAATAATTCCTCACCTTCCTTAATCATTTTCAATGTAGCTATTCTCTATTCAAGACCTTGCAACTTTTCTGCCAAGAGGGACACAAGCTTGCCTCTTCCATGTTCTAAATGTTTATATGATGTCAAAACGTTGAAGATCGTGCCAAAATTTACATGGTTTTCCAATGTCCTCCTTTCTCTTGCAACAGCCAAAATACAATGTTCCTTGAGTTCACGGAGATTCTTCACTTATCCCAGAATGCACTGGGAATATGCAAATGATATTTGCATGATTCCTCCCCAAAACAAATTTCTGTGGAATCACTGCAAAGGTTTGACGATTTGCATTGGTACAGCGACCAAAAAAAGCCATAATTGGGGTGTTTTGCCTTTTTTTTTTAGCTACGACGTTTACCCATCAGAATAATTATTTTTTTAGCTTGATAGATCGAGTGATTCTGAACACGGCGATACCAAATATGTGTATTTTTATTGTTTTATTTTAAATGGGGCGAATGGGGGATGGTTTGAACTTTTATTTTTTTAAATTTTGCTTCATATTTTTAAAAACTTTTTTTGTTTCAATTTAGAAGAAGTTGCGATCATCCAATCGCTTGTGCTTGTGCTATGTAGCAGAAATGCTCACTTGCTATGAGTGCTGACTTCTGAGCGGCGCTCATAGCAATCTGTCAATGAGAACCACAAGTATCTCCTGCAAACCACAGGTTGTCATACCAACCTATCGGCGACCTGCAGTCACGTGAAATGGACGCCGATGGGCGAAATTACGAATGTGCTTCCAGCGCCATCACGTTAAATGCCGCTGTCAAAGATTGACTGCGGCATTTAGTAGGTCAACAGCCACGGATGGATTGCGATTCGACCTGTGGCTGTTACGGGCACATGCCAGCTGTTCAAAACAGCTGATGTGCCTGCAAAAATGTGGGCTCAGCGCCGGAGACCACATTACAGGGGAGAGACATAACATGCGCCATACATGTAGGGGTTAAACTCCATGAAGAGGGGAATGAGAGTAAAGTGACAAAATAGTCAAAGAGGGACAGAGAAATATTGTGCTGAACTGTCTTACAAGTTTCACCTCTAGCCCTGTATTCACATTTACACTGATCATTTCTGCCATATATTGTCCTCCATACCTCTGCTGCTATTATGTGCTAACTAAACAAGTAAGAGCAGGAATACTTCTCTGTGAGCTCTGCTGGGTGTAAAAGATGATCAGTGCACAGTTACCCTTTAAGAATTCAATCTAAGCTTATTTCTCTCATCCACAAAGCAGTGTTTTGCCTTCTTATGTCTTCTACAATCTTGTCACCATCCTACGCATCTTACACATTTTGTCAACAATCTAAAATAATCTTTCTCCATAATTTCAACCTTCATATATTCATGAGCTACACCAGTTCTCTGGAATGCTTTACCTTGAATTATTAGATTAAAGGGAATTTGTCAGCAGTTATTTGTCATGTAATCTGAAAGCAGCATAATATAGAGCAAGCGAGTCTGATTCCAAGGGTGTGTCACTTTTTGGACTGTTTGGTGTAGTTTTGATAGAAACCCTGTTTTATTTGTTGTAGATATAGCAGTGGTCATAATGCTAAACTATGCATAACGCCGCCCACCACCCTGATTGGCAGCTTCCTGTGTATACTTTACATTATCAGTAAGGCCTCTTTCACACTTTTGTCTTTGTAGTCCCGTCGAGATACGTCGTTTTTTGAGAAAACAGGATCCTGCAAAAAACTTTGCAGGATCCTGCATTTTCTCATAGACTTGTATTAGCGACGGATGGCCACACGTTTCGTCCGTTGTGCACTGGGTCCTGCGGAATTTGACGGCCTGTCTTTTCCAAAAAACGTTCCATGGAACGTTTTTTGTCTGCAGTGGAAAAAAGTTCCCCGACACCTCCTGCGGAATACGTCATTGCACAGAATGGGAGCCTATGGACACTGGATCCTGCGCACACTGTAAAATGCAGGAATCCAGTGACAGATGCAGTTTTTACATCTAAATCATAAATTGTCAAGAGACCAGAGAGATTTTTCGAATAGGAGGATCTACAAATGGCGTAAACACAATCCTAACGGAGATGGTCGGGATAGGAACTTCTCTACTTCATCTAATCCAGCTGTGGGTGACATTTCCGGTGCCTCCTCTTCCGCCTCTGCACTAACTTCAATTGCCTCAACTCCTAAACGTAAACGGGAACCCCGTTACGCACCAGCAAAACGCAATCTTTTGGAGAATCCTAGGAGTAGCTTAAAGGTGATTAATCTGAGTATGCATGTTTTATCTGAGACTGAGAATGATATTTTGCAGAGATGGCTTATGTTCTGTCCAACAGCCCAATTTGATAAATTTAATGCAATTAAGGATTTACATCTTTTTGCTAGGAAATTAATATTCAAACGGCATTTTCATAATGAAAATACATCACAATTATTCCCTACAGAGGCGGAACAGGAGGCACTAGCAGCCCTGGAGGACATGGCTCAGGAACATCAGGACACTATAGGAGGTAAGATACCACCTTCAATCCAACCAAGATCACGTAAATTTCCCCCCCCACCCACCCCGTCGGCATATCCGACAATTGAGGTATTCGTAAAGACAGAGTGAGTATGGATTTTGCGAATATCCCACGTTTTCCTGCAGTAGACAATTTGAACAAAGAGGAAAAACTAGCCTTAAAGAAGCTACAAGGGTTATCTGATGTAATATTTAAACCAGCTGACAAAGGGGGAAATGTGGTTATATGGCTGCAAGAGCTGTATGAGAATGAGGTTTTTCGCCAATTAAGAGACAAGACATGTTATAAAAAATGACTTTTAATCCACTGGCTAAATTTCAGGCGGAACTTAAGAAAATCCTCCGCGAGGACCATAAGACAAATGTCATCACTAAAGAATTGTTCTTGGCCCTTCAAATGCCCGAACCTACAATACCAACCCTTTATCTGCTGCCGAAAGTCCACAAAAATCAAATCAATCCTCCTGGCAGACCCATAATCTCGGGTTGCGGTAATTATCTGGAGAAGATTAATAAATTTGTGGCCCTAAGCTGCAGCCGATGGTTGCGGAGTTACCATCGTTCATAAAAGATACTAATGAATTCCTGAAGAAAATTGATGGCCTACAGATTGGTGTCAATACCCTTTTGGTATCATGTGATGTAGAAAGTCTATGCGCCAACATCCACCATAGTGATGGAGTCCAGGCAGTTGAATACTTTTTGAGATCATCATACCTGAATCAATGAGACAGTTTATTATCCAGTTATTGGAGTTCTCACTATCAAAAATGTATTTCCTATTCAATGGGTCCTTCTACCTACAGCTCCAGGGTACAGCAATGGGTGCTTCTTTTGCACCAGCTTACGCAAATTTATTCCTGGGGCTGAGGGAGAGGGTCCGCTTCCTGTCTGAACTCATGCCTTCAGTGGACCGCATCCCTGTGTGGGTGTGGTTTATTGATGACATATTCTTCATCTGGCAAGGCTCGGTGGAATCCCTTCAGGACTTTATGTCGTATTTGAATCAGAACTCTCGTAACCTGCATCTCACTTACAAATGTGATGTGGAAAAAATGGAGTTCCTGGATGTAAGTGTCTTTAGAGAAGATGATAATTGTCTTCATACCAACATCTTTCATAAGGCAACAGCAGTGAATTCTCTCCTACGTGCAACATCTTCTCGTCCTCCTGCGATGATAAATTCAATCCCCATAGGGCAGTTCTTGCGGTTGCGGAGGATCTGCTCAGATGAAATAGAATTTGCAAAACAAGCCATAAATTTGAAAGAGAGATTTTTAGAATGGGGATTTAGTCGAAGATCAATGAAAAGAGGCTATAATCGAGCAAAAAACACCACTTGACACTAGGCCCTGTATGGCATTAGACCATCTAAATCAAACCAGATAGTTAGATTTATCATCCAACATCTGCAGTGGAAAAAAGTTCCCCGACACCTCTTGCAGCATACGTCATTGCACGGAATGGGAGCCTATGGACACTGGATCCTGCGCACACTGTGAAAGGAAGGAATCCAGTGATGGATGTAGTTTTTACATCTGAGCATGACTGGAAGCAAATTCCAACCCGGGGAAAAAGAGTCTCTCTCTCTCCAGAATCTCATATTATAAATTTCAGCCAGGAACTCAGACGACGCATCCGTCATAATACTGGATCCGTCACACACGTTTTCCTCTATTTTCACGACGTCCGTCGACGCGTCATTTCACTGCACTATGATGCACAGCCAACGACGGAAGTGTGAAAGAGGCCTAAGCTGCTAATCAGTTGTGTGGGTTGGGGTTACACAGAGTAGCCTGAGTTCTGTACATGTGAGTCTTAGTCATGTAGTGATAATCTCCTGCTGATAAAACACTGATTGTATTGAAACTACAACAGGAGAGCAGTCAGTCACTAAATGTATCACACTGGTAACTTCCCCCTTCATTTAAAATAATCTCTGGAGGCAGCTTCTCATGCAAATCAGTGTCCAGCCCATAGATAATAAAAGCTAATTTCTGTATTTAGAAAAATGTGGAATTCTCTGGTATAAGATATTGGATCGCAGATATCAAGATATGATTTAATTCAGCTCCCTTTGACCTACATGTCACTGTAGACAGCTCAGGAGTAGGGTTGAGCGAAACGGATCGGACAAATTCAAAAGTCCCCGACTTTCGGCAAAGTCGGGTTTTGTGAAACCCGACCCGATCCTAGTGTGGGATCGGCCATGAGGTCGGCGATCTTCTCGCCAAAGTCACGTTTCGTATGACGCTTTCAGCGCCATTTCTCATCCAATGAAGGAGGATGCAGAGTGTGGGCAGCGTGATGACATAGGTCTCGGTCCCCACCATCTTAGAGAAGGGCATTACAGTGATTGGCTTGCTTTCTGCGGAGTCACAGGGGCTATAAAGGAGCGTGTACGCCGACCGCCATCTTACTTCTGCCGATCTTAGCATAGGGAGAGGTTGCTGCAGCTTCATCAAAAGAAGGGATATAGTTAGGGAGGGAAGATTAACTTCGAAACTGCTTGTGCTGTAGCGATTTCCACTGTCCAACACCACCTTTTCTTTGCAGGGACAGTGGAGTTTATATTTTTGTGCATCAGCGCTGTAGCTTATTAGGCTGCCTTATAAGGCTCCCTGATAGCTGCATTGCTGTTTGCACGCCGCTGTGTAAACCAACTGCTTTTTTAAAAGCAAAAATCCTGTTGCTCCTTTCTGCACAGTTCTCTTGTTTCTTTGTCCACATTTTTGTGTGCAGCAGCAGTTTTGGTGCAGTCTCCCCCCCAAAAAAAGGGAGATTTAAATTGGCACTAAGTGGATCTACGTCATAGTTCTGTTAGTTTGTCGTGCATTTCCAGCCACGTTCTGCCACTTACATTGTGTAGTGTAATACACTGGGCCTGAGTTTTGGTGCAGTCTCTCCCAAATAAAAGGGAGATTTAGGCTTCTTTCACACTAGCGTCGGGCTCGGCCCGTCGCAGTGCGTCGGGCCGAGGTTACCGACGCTAGCGTTGTAAGCGCCGCACAACGGGCGCAGCGGATGCAGATTTTCATCGCATCCGCTGCCCCATTGTGAGGTGCCGGGAGGTGGGGGAGGAGTTCCGGCCGCGCATGGAAAAAGCGGTCCGTCGGCAGCAAAAAATGTTACATGTAGTGTTTTTTTGTGCCGACGGTCCGCCAAAGCACGACGCATCCGTCGCAAGACGGATGCGACGTTTGGCAATCCGTTGTTAATACAAGTCTATGGGGAAAAAACGCATCCTGCAAGCACTTTTGCAGGATGCGTTTTTTCTGCAAAACGACGCATTGTGACGGATTGCAGTTAACGCTGTGAAAGTAGCCTTAAATTGGCAATAAGTGGATCTACGTCATAGTTATGTTAGTTTGTCGTGCATCTTCCAGCCACGTTCTGCCACATACATTGTGTAGTGTAATACACTGGGCCTGAGTTTTGTTGCAGTCTCCCCCAAATAAAAGGGAGATTTAAATTGGCACTAAGTGGATCTACGTCACAGTTCTGTTAGTTTGTCATATATCTTCCAGCCACGTTCTGCCACTTACATTGTGTAGGTAATACACTGGGCCTGAGTTTTGTTGCAGTCTCCCCCAAATAAAAGGGAGATTTAAATTGGCACTAAGTGGAACTACGTGTCATGTCGGACGCTATGCACAGTAGGGCGTCCGACAGACAGCGGTAATTCCGCATTCATCCACTATGCGCTCAGTGGCGCCGGCTAGATTTTATCTAGGTTGTCCGGGGTTAATCTAGCTGGTACTCAGATTGGAGGCTGGGTCACGCCCTAGATCACCACTCCAGACGGAGATCACAAGACACAAGCTATAATCGGCAATGCCAAAAGTTCAGCAGAACTATTTAAAGGCAGCTTTTAATACTCCTGAGGGTCATTTTGAAAATTTGGCGATGCCATTTGGGTTGACAAACGCACCTGCAGTATTTCAACATTTCATTAATAATGTGTTCTCGCATGTTTTGGGGAAGTTCGTTATTGTGTACCTAGATGACATTCTCATTTATTCGTGCGACCGTGATTTAGAGCATGTCAGGCAGGTGTTACAGCTTCTCAGAGAGAATAAGCTCTATGCAAAACTTGAGAAATGTGTATTTTCGGTAGAGGAGTTGCCTTTCTTGGGTTATATTGTGTCCGCTTCAGGGTTTAAAATGGACGCCGCTAAGGTGCAAGCGGTGCTGCATTGGGAACGGCCTGATAACCTAAAAGCGCTTCAGCGGTTCCTTGGGTTTTCTAACTACTATAGGAAGTTTATCAAAGATTTTTCTACCATTGCTAAACCGCTTACTGGCATGACGAAAAAGGGTACCAATTTCTCCGCCTGGCCTGAGGCTGCTGTGCGCGCATTCGAATTTCTGAAGAATAGTTTTGCTTTGGCCCCCATTCTGGTGCAGCCGGACGTATCGAAACTATTTACCGTGGAAGTCGATGCGTCTGAGGTTGGATTGGGGGCGGTGCTGTCACAAGGCTCATCCTTGAGCGAGTTGCGTCCATGCGCCTATTTCTCCAAGAAACTGTCGCCCGCCGAACGTAACTACGATATCGGCAACAGGGAGTTATTGGCTATCAAGTTGGCTTTTGAGGACTGGCGACACTTTTTCGAGGGGTCGGTTCACCAGGTTACTGTTATTACTGACCATAAGAATTTGCTTTATTTGGAGTCAGCCAAGTGTCTGTCCCCCAGGCAGGCTCGCTGGGCGTTGTTTTTCACGCAGTTCAACTTTTTTGTTACTTACCGACCTGGGTCTAAGAACACTAAGGCGGTTTGTCCAGGTGTTTTCCGGGGGGAGAACCTCGGGAAGAACACATACCCATCCTCCAAAAGGGTGTAGTGATCTCGGCTCTCACAACTGAGGTTGAGGCTGAGATTACCGAGGCTCAGGAGGAGGTACCACCTGAGCTTCCCTTTAAAAAATCGTTTGTACCGCTCCATCTTCGCCTAAAGGTATTGGCGGAGCATCATGATGCTGTCCTGGCTGGCCACCCAGGGTTTAGAGGTACTTTGGAGTTGGTGTCGCGTCGGTTTTGGTGGCCCAAAATCCGACAGGATGTGCGCTAGGGCTAAGGCGCCCTGCTCCCGTCCGGCTGGCACACTACTTCCTCTCGAGGTACCCAGTAGGCCATGGACGGAGATCTCCATGGATTTTATCACAGACTTGCCCTCTTCAGCTGGGAACACGGTCATCTTGGTGATTGTTGATCATTTCTCAAAGATGTCTCTCTTTGTGTCTTTGCCTTCGTTGCCTAACGCTAAGACTCTGGCTCAGGTATTTGTGCAGGAGGTGGTCAGACTTCATGGGGTCCCATCTGACATCGTGTCTGATAGGGGTTCTCAGTTTGTGGCAAAATTTTGGAAAGCATTCTGCTCACGGCTGGGGATCAAGTTGTCGCATTCTTCGGCGTTTCATTCTCAGTCAAATGGTCAGACCGATCGTATGAACCAAAATTTGGAGCAGTATTTACGCTGCTTTGTTTCTGACAACCAGGAGGAGTGGTTGACGTTCCTTCCTTTGGCTGAGTTTGCCATAAATAATCACTGCCAGGAATGTTCTGGAGTCTCCGTTTTTTTGTGTTTACGGGCACCATCCTCAATTTTGTACTTTGAGTCAGGGGGACTCTTCCGGCGTCCCAGAGGAGGACCACTTAGGAGCACAACTGTCATCAGTCTGGAGGAGACTTAAACAGCGTCTGTTGAGCGTGGGGGCAAGGTACAAACGTGTGGCTGACAGTAGACATGTGCCAGGTCCGGACCTGAGTGTGGGTGACTGGGTGTGGTTGTCCACAAAAAACATAAGACTCAAAATACCATCCCTTAAATTGGGTCCAAGGTTTATTGGTCCGTTTAGGGTCGCTGAAATCATTAACCCGGTAGCCTACCAATTGGAGCTCCCTATGGTATATAAGATTCACAACGTGTTCCACAGGTCTTTATTAAAAAAGGTGATGGGTTCTGTGGACGCTGCGCCAATGCCACCTCCTGTCTTGTTGGATGGCAATTTAGAGTTTGAAGTCTCCAAGGTGGTTGACTCTCGAGTACTGCACCGCACTTTACAGTACCTGGTACACTGGCGTGGTTATGGGCCTGAGGAGAGGTCTTGGGTACCAGCCTCGGACATTCATGCGGACTGGCAGGTCAGTATGTGTCACCGCTGCCATCCAGACAAGTCGGGTCCTATAAGTCGTGAGGGCCCTGGGGTCCCTCGTAGAAGGCAGGGTACTGTCATGTCGGACGCTATTCACACTAGGGCATCTGACAGACAGCGGTAATTCCGCATTCGTCCACTATGCGCTCAGTGGTGCCGGCTAGATTTTATCTAGGTTGTCCAGGGTTAATCTAGCTGGTACTTGGATTGGAGGCTGGGTCACGCCCTCTGCCTTTAAATAGTTCTGTTAAACTTTGGGCGTCGCCGATTATAGCATGTCTTGTGCCTGGTGATCTCGGTCTGGAGTGGTGGTCTAGGAGAAGGAATATCGTATCTGATGGTGTATTATCCTTTGTCATATTTCTCCTTCCTATATTTGTATTTGTTTTGCCTTGTGCACATTTTCGTGTATTCCTGTGTGACTGCGGCGTGGTGCGTTTTTCAGTTTTCCCTGTCTGTGCTTTCTGTGGGGATTGGTGTGTGGTCTCTTCACTGGGTGGTGGGAGGTGGTTTCAGCTAAGGGCTGAAACAGGAGACAGGGTCAGGCCTGGCGGCCCAGACATGCACACCTTTAGAGTAACTTCTGGGAGAGGGTCAGACAGGGTTTTCCTAGATTGAGGGATATCACAGGGGCCCGGGTAACCAGCCTTAGTCTACCCACTACTCCCGTGACACTACGTCACAGTTCTGTTAGTTTGTTGTACATCTTCCAGCCACGTTCTGCCACTTACATTGCGTAGCGTAATACACTGGGCCTGAGTTTTGTTGCAGTCTCCCCAAATAAAAGGGAGATTTAAATTGGCACTAAGTGGATCTACGTCACAGTTCTGTTAGTTTGTTGTACATATTCCAGCCACGTTTTGCCACTTACATTGTTTAATGTAATACACTACGCCTGAGTTTTGTTGCAGTCTCCCCCAAATAAAAGGGAGATATAAATTCTCCACAAATTTATATAGTGGATGCTTTCCTGAAACGGAAAGTACTTGCAAGCAGCATAATACAAAGAATAGCAGGTTTACCCAGAATCCTTTGCAGTAGGCGGAGCTATGCAAATCATCTCTTTCCACCCCTGTCTAATCCACAGCGCTTGGGATTAGACAGGGGTGGAAAGAGATGATTTGCATAGCTCCGCCTACTGCAAAGGATTCTGGGTAAACCTGCTATTCTTTGTATTATGCTGCTTGCAAGTACTTTCTGTTTCAGGAAAGCATCCACTATGTATTTCCTTTAAGTAGAGGGCTTTTCGGTCTCCTTCGTCCCGCTACATTTAGCCCAACTTGGGTCTCTCCCTAAGGTGGCTAGCATGTATGTACCACAAATTTATATACACCTTCTACCTTGTTTCACAGTACCATATAACGGTTGTTATTTTGGTTAGATTTTTCCAAATATGAGGAAAGTCTGGTGGAAGAGGCCATGGGCGGGCGTTGCCAGCTGGTACTGATGGTGGTGGTGGTGGAGCATCTGGTGGTAGTGGGAAAAGCAAAATAGCAAACAAGGCTCGAGGTGTTGAGCCAGCATCATCATCTGGCTATACAAAGCCTCGAAGGCTCCCTTATCTGGGAGTAGGCAAACAAGTTTTAAAGCCGGAGCAGCAGGAAAAATTTTGGCTTTCCTTGCTGACTCAGCCTCTAGCTCTTTTGCCTCCTCTTCAGAAGGTTCGAAATCTAAAAGCAGCGAGTCGTCAGTGGATGCTCCTGGTCAGGAATAAGTTGCTTCCTTGTGTCCTTCACCCAAACCAAAAGTGAAGGATGCGGCAGGCGAAACTACAGTTTACTCCATGGAGCTCTTTACACATACCGTGCCTGGGTTAGAGAGGGAAATTGTTAAAAGCCCATTACAAGATGAATCGGACATGGAGTGCACAGATGCACAGCCACAGCTAGATTATTATGCTGTTCCATTGACTCAGATCACTACATTGCCCTCATAGTGTACTGAGCCAGAATCTGACCCTGATGAGACTATGGTGCCCCGTCACGAACGCTATAGCACCTTACATGGTGACACAGAGGAAGGTGCACATGAAATTGAAGAGGAGGTGATAGATGACCCAGTTGTTGACCCAGATTGGCAGCCATTGGGGGAAGAGGGTGCCACTGCCAGTAGCTCAGAAGTGGAGGAGGATGATCCGCAGCAGCCATCTACATCGCAACAGCTGTCATCTGGCAGGCCCGTATCTGGCCAAAAATGTTTGTCAAAACCAAAAACAGTTTTAGGACAGCGTGGCCATCCGGTGAAAGTAGCACAGCGTGCAATGCCTGAAAAGGTAATCCATAGTAGGAAGAGTGCAGTGAGGGCATTTTTTAACCAAGATCCGAGTGATCAGTGCAAAGTTATCTGTAAGAAGTGCTCAAAGACCTTTAGCAGAGAGAAGAATCTCCTAAATTTAAATACAATGTGTATGCGTAGGCATTTAACCAGCATGCACTTGCAAGCCTGGACTAACTACCAAACGTCCAGTACCGTTGGTGCACCTGCTCAGAATGAAGGTAGTCAGCAGCGCTACATTGCTTCCCTCACAGTAAGCCCACCAGTTAGGACACCACCAGCAGCAAGTGTGGAGGTATCATCACAAGGCCAAAGCAGTCAGGGAATCACAAGGTTCTTGGTAGGAAACACTGTAGGTAGGCCAACATCAAGAATACCATCACCAACCCTCTCTCAATCTGCCATGTCCACCACCACCCCCGCTAGCTCCACCATATGCAGCTCTCCAGTCCACCTCACCCTACAAGAGACTCTCGTTAGGAAAAGAAAGTACTCATCCTGTCATCCGTGTACACAGGGTTTGAACGCCCACATTGCTAGACTAATCTCATTAGAGATAATGCCCTACCGGCTGGTTGAAAGCAAAGCTTTCAAAGCCCTGATGGCCTACGCAGTACCACGCTATGACCTACCCAGTCGACACTTCTTTGCAAGAAAAGCCATCCCAGCCCTCCACCAGCATGTCAAAGACCGCATTGTCCATGCACTGAGGCAATCAGTCAGTAGAAAGGTGCACCTCACCCTCACAACAGATGCATGGACCAGTAGGCATGGCCAGGGAAGTTACGTATCCATCACAAATGAAGTGTTTGGGTGACAACAGACAGTACTTGCAGCAAGAAACTCAGTCATGGCTGGGCAGTGTACATCTTGAGGCAGGCAAGGTAGTCAGTGATAACGGAAGGAATTTTATGGCTGCCATAGCCCTTTCACAACTGAAACACATTCCTTGCCTGGCTCACACCCTGAACCTGGTGGTGCAGTGCTCGCACATCCACCGGTCGCCTGTACACTCCAGCCATAAGCAGAACCATCAGCGATCGCTGAATCTTCCACCGCCTAATAATCGATGTTGCAACAAGGTGGAACTCCACACTGCACATGCTTCAGAGGCTGTGCGAACAGAGGCGTGCTGTCATTTATTTGTGGGAGGATACACATACACGGGCAGGCAGTTGGATGGCAGACATGGAGTTGTCTGGTGTGCAGTGGTCAAAGCTCCAAGATCTCTGTCAAGTACTTCAGTGTTTTGAGGAATGCACACGGCTGGTAAGTGCAGATGACGCCATCATAAGCATGAGCATTCCACTAATGCATCTGCTGATGCAAAGTTTGACGCACATCAAGGAGCAGGCGTCTGCAGCCGAGGAGGAGGGAAGCCTTGATGACAGTCAGCCATTGCCTGGACAGGGAACTCTCCTGGACGAGGTGGCGGATGAAGAGGAGGAGGAGGAGGATGATGGGGATGAATATTTATGGGAGGAAGATGCTTCTCAGGGGGCAATAGAAACTGGTGGCATTGCAAGGTCAGGTACAGGGTTTTTGCGGGCCACAAGTGATGTTGGTTTGCAAGAAAGTGCTCCTCAACCCAGCACAAGCAGTGAATTGACACCTGGAACATTGGCCCACATGGCAGAGTATGCCTTGCGTATCCTAAAAAGGGACCCCCGCATTATCAAAATGATGACCGATGACGATTACTGGTTGGCCTGCCTCCTGGATCCACGATACAAAGGAAAATTACAAAATATCATGCCATATGAGAACCTGGAGCAAATATTGGCTACTAAACAAGCAACTCTTGTAGACCGTTTGGTTCAGGCATTCCCAGCACACAGAGGCGGTGATGGTTCTCACACGAGCTGTAGGGGGCAACATGGCAGAGGTGTTAGAGGTGCACAAATCCGAAGTGGTGTTGGACAGAGGGGTTTTATGACCAGGTTGTGGAGAGATTTTGCAATGACTGCAGACACGACAGGTACTGCTGCATCAATTCAAAGTGACAGGAGACAGCATTTGTCCAGTATGGTTACCAACTATTTTTCCTCCCTTATTGATATTCTCCCTCACAGGTCATTCCCCTTTGATTACTGGGTATCTAAAATAGACACCTGGCCTGAGTTGGCAAAATATGCATTACAGGAGCTCGCTTGCCCAGCTGCTAGTGTGCTATCAGAAAGAGTCTTCAGTGCTGCTGGTTCAATACTGACCGAAAAAAGGACACGTCTGGCTACCCGAAATGTTGATGATCTAACCTTCATTAAAATGAACCATTCATGGATTTCAAATTATTTTGCCCCACCTTCCCCGCTGACACGTAGCTTGCCTTAAAAATGTCTTGCTTTTGTCCTCCTCTTACTGACTGCTCCAATTCCTCCATTTGCAGCTGCTGAATGTCCACCATAGGCCATTTTTATACCTCCCTAAATGGGCTGACTCCCCCCACAGGGCTGTGGTCACCACTTGGCGCAAGCACCCATGCGAGTGCCGTTTGCCTAGACAGGTGGGTGTGCCCACTCTTGGGCGGCGGCACTGGCACAGGGTCCCTCATAGTACAATGAAGTGTCTCTGATGGTGGTGGTGCACAACCAACGTCAGACACACCGTCGTAATATGAGGGGCCCTGTGCCAGTACCGCCGCCCACGAAAGAGTGTTCCCCCCCAGCTCGAACAGTGCTTTACCACTTGCAAACCTTACCTCTCCCTGCTCCACCACTGTGTAGTTTGTGCTGTTAAATCCTTCAATGGCACTGCCAATACAAATTTGTTGAAATGATAGATGATAGTAAAAGTATACAGGGGCCCTGGCCTCCATTTAGACCAGTTAATACTTTGCGCCAACTACCACTGTCTACGTCTCAGCAGAGGAGCCCACCCCTGTACCTAGCTATGCCACCAGGTTATTTATGAACATTTTTTGGGCTGACATTTAGCCCACTTCATTATTTTGGCCTACTAACTGTGTCAGCCACTTACTACAGTTGTCCTCCACTGAAAAAAGCAATGCCGCCTGTGTACTCCTCTTACCTATTTTGAACTGCATTTAGCCTACTTTTTTATTTTAGGCCTACTCAGTCTGTCTGAGCCACTTATTACAGTTGTCCTCCACTGAACAAAGCAATGCCACCTGTGTACTCCTCTTTCCAATTTTGAACTGCATTTAGCCTACTTACTTACTTGGGCCTAGTAACTGTGTGAGCCTCTCATAACAGTTGTCCTCCTCCGCTGAAAAAAGCTATGCCACCTGTGTACTCCTCTTACCAATTTTTAACTGCATTTAGCCTAATTACTTACTTGGGCCTAGTAACTGTGTGAGCCTCTCATAACAGTTGTCCTCCTCCGCTGAAAAAAGCTATGCCGCCCGTGTACTCCTCTTACCAATTTTGAACTGCATTTAGCCTAATTACTTACTTGGGCCAAGTAACTGTGTGAGCCTCTCATAACAGTTGTCCTCCTCCGCTGAAAAAAGCTATGCCGCCTGTGTACTCTTGTTAGCAATTTTGAACTGCATTTAGCCAACTATTTTATTTTAGGCCTAGTAACTGTGTCAGCCATTCCTTACAGTTGTCCCCGCTGAACAAAGCAATTCCGCCAGTTTAGTCCTGTTAGCAATTTTGAACTGCATCTAGCCTACTTACTTTTTGGGGCCTACTAACTGTGTCAGCCTCTCATTACAGTTGTCCTCCACTGAACAAAGCAATGCCACCTGTTTAGTCCTGTTAGCAATTTTGAACTGCATTTAGCCAACTTTCTTATTTGGGCCTACTAACTGTGTTTGCCCCTCATCACAGTTGTCCTCCGCTGAACAAAGCAATGCCGCCAGTTTAGTCCTGTTACCAATTTTGAACTGCATTTAGCCTACTTTCTTATTTGGGCCTACTAACTGTGTCTGCCCCTCATTACAGTTGTTCTCCGCTGGACAAAGCAATGCCGCCAGTTTAGTCCTGTTAGCAATTTTGAACTGCATTTAGCCTACTTACTTTTTGGGGCCTACTAACTGTGTCAGCCTCTCATTACAGTTGTCCTCCACTGAACAAAGCAATGCCGCTTGTTTAGTCCTGTTAGCAATTTTGAACTGCATTTAGCCTACTTTCTTATTTGGGCCTACTAACTGTGTCTGCCCCTCATTACAGTTGTCCTCCGCTGAACAAAGCAATGCCGCCAGTTTAGCCCTGTTAGCAATTTTGAATTGCATTTAGCCTACTTTCTTATTTGGGCCTACTGTGTCTGCCCCTCATTACAGTTGTCCTCCGCTGAACAAAGCAATGCCGCCAGTTTAGTCCTATTAGCAATATTGAACTGCATTTAGCCTATTTTCTTATTTGGGCCTACTAACTGTCTGCCCCTCATTACAGTTGTCCTCCGCTGAACAAAGCAATGCCGCCAGTTTAGTCCTGTTACCAATTTTGAACTGCATTTAGCCTACTTTCTTATTTGGGCCTACTAACTGTGTCTGCCCCTCATTACAGTTGTTCTCCGCTGGACAAAGCAATGCCGCCAGTTTAGTCCTGTTAGCAATTTTGAACTGCATTTAGCCTACTTACTTTTTGGGGCCTACTAACTGTGTCAGCCTCTCATTACAGTTGTCCTCCACTGAACAAAGCAATGCCGCTTGTTTAGTCCTGTTAGCAATTTTGAACTGCATTTAGCCTACTTTCTTATTTGGGCCTACTAACTGTGTCTGCCCCTCATTACAGTTGTCCTCCGCTGAACAAAGCAATGCCGCCAGTTTAGTCCTGTTACCAATTTTGAACTGCATTTAGCCTACTTTCTTAATTGGGGCCTACTAACTGTGTCAGCCTCTCATTACAGTTGTCCTCCGCTGAACAAAGCAATGCCGCTTCTTTAGTCCTGTTACCAATTTTGAACTGGATTTAGCCTACTTTCTTATTTGGGCCTATATCTGTGTTTCCTCCTCATCCTGCCCATTGCCCAGCCACTGCTAGATGAGTCTGCTGGTACATTGACCCAGACCACTACATTCCCCTTGCACTCTACACAGCCAGAATCTGACCCTGCTGAAAGTCAGGTTCCCCTTCCCGCATACTATACCACCTTACACGGGGACAAAGAGGAAGGTGCAGATGAAAGTGCAGGTTCCTTCATCAGGTGGGGGGGGGCATACTCGTTGGCACTGGCACAGAGCCCCTCATAGTACATAAAAGTGTCTCTGGCACTGGGAGGCGCTGCCCACCGTCAAACACACCGCCGTTCTATGAGGGGCCCTGTGCCAGTGCCAACTAGTGGGCCCCCCTGCTTGATCAGGATCACAGCACTTGCAAAGTTGAAATACTTACCTCTCCCTGCTCCACCGCGTGACGTATTCCGCGTTTCCTGGGCCCACGAAAATCTTGAGCCAGCCCTACCCTCCCACAACTTTAGCCAAATGACCCCCAGTTTTCAATGCCTAACTATTATTATAAAGTAAATTAAGATTGACAAGCTTAAGTAATAAGAATTGATGTTTTTGGCATTAAAATGGGCACTGTAGGTGTTTTCCTGTCCTCCACTCACTGCCGACTTTGATTCCCCATTGACTTGCATTGGGTTTCGTCTTTCAGTTGGCCCGCGACTTTTCGCAATAATCGGCCGATTTCACCCAACCCGACTTTCTCGACCCGACTTTTGAGAAAGTCGGGTTTCACGAAACGAGACTCGATCCTAAAAAAGTAAAAGTCGCTCAACTCTACTCAGGAGGGTTCATCTTACTGACAGATTGCCTTGAACATTGTATGTTTGTGGATTCCTTGTTTTTTTTTTTTACATATTATCAAAAAAGAAATGGTAGTCACATGGTAGGACAAGGAACTTATTGCAGAGTCATCCTGGATCATATGTACTATAGCAATTGGGTGCTAATTCAGGGAGAAGAGGACAGAAACACTGAAATCTGTACTGACTTCTATAAATCATTGTAGAATCACCTTGCTTTTATCTACTTCTTCTTCCTACTGAGCACTAATTTTTTATGCTTTTATGGCAGTGCAAAGGAAAGTTCTGTTTGCTGACTGTAAAATAAACCAATTGAGTAAACAACTGAGATCCGGTTGGGGTGCAGTGATCCGAAAAACCGCCTACAGTCTTTAGCTGAAGCATGTTATTATGAAACACCCTATACTCGCCAAATTCTCTGTTCTGTGTTTGTGCCAGGGAAATTGTACATGCGTATTATTGCTGTGTTAACTGTAAGCCCGTTCTGTAAGTTGTGAGAATATTGGCAGTCGCAGCGGAGTTCCATAGATACACACAAGGTCAATGGACTTATCAGTCACATGTAGGAATTATGCTAATATTTTGTCCAGAATCTGATACTGGTCCACTACAGGGACTTTCACATATTCACATTACATTGCCCCATTGTTGGATTATGGAATTGAATTAGAATATAGGGGTCCACTGATGAGGGTACTGGCAACAATGGAGCACTGCGTTTTACTCCATAAATTAATCTTTGAAGTATGCTACTAAACCCCTACCAGTGTTTTTTGATCATGAGGCTAAATTGTGTATGATATAATAATACTATTGGGGGTCGCATAGTCTTGACACTGTTGTCTTCCAATAGTAAATGCTGTACTTTTTTGCTATCATGGTGTATAGTGCAAATCAGGAAAATAATCACGCAAAAAATATATTATTAGATACAATTTTCAAAAAACATCTAAGAACATTCCAAAGTTGCTTTTATGGAACAGTTGGAGCTGTGGTGCGAATGGAGCCTTATATGTCACTTCCCTTTAGTATCAAATGTAAGTGCAGCACCCCAGGTTACCGGTTGCTGCAGTGATATTGCTTTTCCTTCGGGGAAGGTGATGTCATGCTCAGAGGCAAAGGAGTTCTCTTCACCAGGTAAGGCACACACATGCAACACATTCTGAATCCAGGCCAGGAGGGGGAGCTCAAGACCTGGATTCAGGGGAGCTTACATAGGCTTTATGTTTCCTGACCTGGAAGAGGAGTTAGTTCAGTTGGAGGGAAACAGAGAAGGAGAAGGACGTCTGGAGCAGACGTGAGAGGCCTGGCAGCCACGAGGGAGCTGCAGCCTTAGGGAAGGAGTAACCTGTTCGGTTGCATGTGGAACAGCCGGAAGGGAAGGAGCACTGGAGAGAGACAGAGCTCAGAGGGGAACTGTGGCTGGTCACTCTCAGAGCTGAAGCGCAGAATCCGTGTACTGGGAGCCCGAGGCTTTCGTGGACTCTACGACATGGAGCAGAATCGGAGGGCATAACACTACACGTCACCTGTCCGCATCACGCCTGAGACGCAGCAGCACCTGAGGAGCCCGGGGCATCTGAGAGTCCCTGTAAAAAGGATCAAGCTGCACGTCGTGCAGGTACCTGTCCCAGGACAGGGGGAAACTGGAGGACCTTGTAGAAAGCTTAAAGCAGCAGAGACCTCACTTAGAAAGACGCAAGTAGGAAAGGCTCATGGACCTCTACTGGGAAAGGAGAACCCTAATTTGCCTCTGAGTTGGCCAGACCACCATCATCCGTGCCTGGTACCCTGGACTGTCACCCGCAAGTAAACCAGGTAAAGACTTATCACTTGTCTCCTCCATTTATTCACCGGCTACACCATCTACGCCACACACCATAGGACCCCTGGGAACCCTGCTTCAACTGTGGGAAGCGTAACATCTGGGCTGCCGCAACATCCCCCAGGGGACCCCTCTAATGCAGCGTCGGTCCCAATACTGACCGAACCCCACAGGTGGTGTCACGATAAACTTTGACCCCCTTTAACGTTGATGCCCAGTGCCACGGACCGGGTCACAGCCACCGTGACATCCCCCTTTGTGACCAGACCCGGTACTGAGTACCCCACTGCCCTGCGGGCGCGTCGTAAGTTATTACCAGAAAACAAGTTAAAAGGTACTGACCTCTGTGACCCTCAGTGATCTAGAGATAGGAGCTCTGGAACCCCATGATGCAGCCCCGTCTTGAATGGAGCTCAACCTCCGCCCACTTTATGATCTATGAGACTTTCGGAAGTGCTGTACTCGGCAGTCCCGTAGAGGGTAAGTGGATCGGAGGCCGACCAAGCACACCTCCATTCCATTCAGGACTTTGCCTCAGAGCGCTGTTCACAAAGTTCCAAATCCCCATTCTTGGTATCAGCAAGTTATTGCCTTTTCTATGGATTTTTATGAATAATCTTTTACTAAGAGTATGGTCACTGCAGAAAAAATATATCTAGCATGTGGGATAAAAACTGCTTAGGCTTTATTCAGAAATCCATTAAATTATTCATAGAGGAGAAGATTAATTAAATCAGTACTAGTGTTTGGCTCAACAAACCATGAAAAATTGTATAAACATGTGCAAGTGATTGACAGCATTAGCACTTGTGATCATGGTAGAGTCTTGTGCAAAGAGCCTGTATGGCAGTGCACAGGGGCTGTAGTGCTGATTGCGGAGCCATGGAGCCCCTGTGTACTGTCATACAGGCTCTGTTGGATGCAAGGTTTCCATAGCAGAACACCTCAGTTCTTTCTTGATGTGAAGGAGCAAGTGAAATCGGAAGCATGCCAGGTTTCTGTAGAGACCTTATGAATCTCTATGGCAGCTTAATTGTGGCTTCATTCAGAACAATGCAGTCATGTGTCTGAGCATTAAGGCCAAGTGCTCAGAAGTTTAGGACCTTTCAATTACTGCATTATTATACTTTATTGCTATAATTCACAATAACTATGCACTGCTTGGTGTTTTAACACCATAAAGGTGAATAAACTGTTGTCTAAACGATGATTGTTGCCTGTCATAATTGTCATCATTGATGACCACAGGAAGATGTATGTGTACCAAGAGTAAAGGTCTTCCATATATAACAGCCATGCTCATAGTAGGTTATTTTGCCCTTGTTATTTCTGTAAAAGTTTATGCAGTTCTGCATCTTGCTGTGGGGCCAGGGTCGTACTGGCCCACCAGAGAACCGGAGAATTCTCCGGTTGGCCCAGGCACTGACACCTGCTGGCATACTGGCCAGCAGCTGCCTAAGGCCCTCACTGCTGGAGTGGCCCCCAGCCAGTGGCTATGGAGCCCCTGAGTCAAGGGGGCCCACCCTTTCCAGTGGAGCAGCAGCGGGTGACAGGAAGTCGCGCCTGTCCCTGCTGCTAAAGAGCAATGAATAAGCTCCACCACGACTGCACCACACTCACACACAAAGCACCGCACTGCACTGCACCACATACACACACGCACGCACGCACGCAGAGAGACACACAGCACTACTCACCTCTTGCAGCACATCCCGGCATCCTGCTTCCTGCCTGGTGCTTCCTGTCTGAGACAGCACAGCTGGATGACGTCATCATTCAGCACGCGGCTGTTTCAGAAAGAAAGCTCCCGGCAAGGAAGAGGCTGCCAGGATGTGCTGCGAGAGGTGAGTGGTGCTGTGTGTCTGTCTGCGTGCGTGTGTGTATGTGGTGCGGTGCTTTGTGTATGAGTGTGAGAGCGTGGTGCTGTGGGGTGTGTGTATATGTGTGAATGTAGTGCGGTGCTTTGTGTGTGTGTGTGAGTGAGAGAGAGTAGTGCGGTGCTGTGTTTGTATTGGAAATGTGTGTATTGGAGATTGGCAATGATGGGGTGATGGGGAAGGAGGATGTGGGTCGAGGGGAAGGAGTCAATGATGAAGGTGGAGAAATGGGCAATGATGGGGTGGCGGGAAGATGGCAATGATGGTTGTGGTCAGGGCTGCCACTAGAACTTTCGGGGCCCCATACTGGCAACATTTTTGGGGCCCCCTTGAGACTCCGCCCAGGCTCCACCCCAGCCCCGCCTCCATCCCTCGAACTGTCCGCAGTCCCACCGCTCTCTCTTGGAAAACTCCACTTCTCACCTATCACACATTAACAGTTCCCATCACCAGACCACACATATAGCCGGCAGCTTTTGTTTTGGCCAAAAGATTTTTTAAGCCGCCACTATTACACAGTAGACACTTTTAGCCAGGCCCTACTCTGCTGTAACCTATTAAATATTTGTTAAAATATGCAATACAATTTAGGTATATTTTTATTTATTTTTCAATTTTTAAAATGACCAATAATATCACATACAATGAACAAATACCACCGCATCATGACCAAACACCATATTACCACCACAATGATCGAATAATATCACATACAAGGAACAAATACCACAACACCATGACTAGACCACATATTGCCACCAGTGACCGAATAATATCAAATACAGGGAACAAATACCACAACACCATTACCAGACCACATATTACCATCACAATGATCGAATAATATCAAATACAGGGAACAAATACCACAACACCATGACCAGACCACATATTACCACCACAAAGTGACCAAATAGCACATACAAGGGACAAATACCGCAACACCATGTCCAGACCACCTATTACCACCACATAGTTACTGAATACTACAATACTGATCAGTAATAAAAAAAACACAATACTATCACCATCAGTGCCATTATACACAGGAGATCTGTACTTAGTATGCAGCGACTGTGCACAGGTAATACAGTGATCACCAGTGACATTATACACAGGTGATCTGTATATAGTGTACAGTGTATAGTGTCAGTGTATAGGTAACACACTGACTCACCAGTGACGTCTCTAGGTGAAATCCTTCATCTTTGTTTTTCATCTTTCATTCAGCACAGACCGCTGTCACTTCATCCAGCCAGGACTTGTCTCTACAGGTTATCTTGAGCTCCACTTGCAGAACACATTATTTAATTTTTCCCAACTTCTACATTACACCACATGAAGAAAAAAAGGCGACATAGTGTCACTCTACACAGTAACAGGATCGCCCCCCCATTTAAAACAGTATACTCAAAAAATAAAATAAATACGTCAATGCACTAATAATATCTCTTAATTAGCCCCTATGGTAATAATATTCCCCATCCTGGGCCCCGTGTGTCTCGTTCCTGGCTTCAGCCATATGTTCTCCCATTCTGCCCTCATGAGCATCCATTCTGCCCCATATGATCTCATCATCCTGCCACATCTGTCTCCATCGTATCCATCCTGCCCCATGTCTTACATTTGCCCCGTGTCTCCAATCATGCCTCGTATCTCCATTCTTGACCCACCTGTCTCCAGTCCTGCCCCTAGTGTGTCCAGCCTTCTGCCTCAGTGTGTCCAACATTCTGCCCCCAGTGTCTCCAGTCCTGCCCCCAGTGCTCCAGCATTTTTCCTCAGTGTGTCCAGCATTCTGCACCCAGTGTGCCACCATTCTGCCCCCAGTGCTCCAGCATTCTGCCCCCAGTGTGTCCAGCATTCTGCCCCGTGTCTCCAGCATTCTGCCCCCAGCATGACCAGCATTCTGCCCCCAGTGTCTCCAGTCCTGCCCCCAGTGCTCCAGCATTCTGCCCCAGTGTGTCCAGCATTCTGCCTCCAGTGCTCCAGCATTCTGCCCCCAGTGTGTCCCCGGTGTATCCAGCATTCTGCCCCGGGCCCCCCGGATCGCCGCTCTCTATAATAAAAAAAAGTTCTTCTTACCTGGCCATGCTCCTGCGGTGAAGGCGAAGCTCCCCTCCACTCAGCTGAAGCGCGCACTTGCCGGCAACTGACACGTCAGACGCCAGCAACATGAGTGCTGCGGCTGACGTCGTTGGCTGGCGGCTGTTAACTATTGACGTGTGGGCCCGCACGTCAATAGCGTTGCCGTAGCGCCGCTAAGGGCCCAGTTTAGCCTGCCGGTAGGGGCCCGGTGAGCAGATGAGATGGGGCCTGATGCAGGCCCCCTCTGCCCACCGGGCCTCATTCGCCAGTCAGGGCAGTAATGCCCTGATGGCGGTCCTGGTTGTGGTGGAAAGGACAATGATGGTGGTGGGGGAGGCATGATGGAGGTGTTGAAATGGCAATGATGGGGGAGTTGAAATGGGCAATGATGGAGAGATGGGGAGAAAGCAATGATGGAGGTGTTGGAAAGGGCAATGATAGGGATGGTGGGGGAGAAGGCAATGATGGGGGTGGAGGGGGAGAACAATGATGGAGGTGGAGAAGGGCTACATTATACCCTATGAGGGGGCTGCATTTTTCTTTATGAGGGGGCTACATTATATTCTGTGGGGGGTCTGCATTATTCTCTCAGGGGACTACATTATATTCTGGGGGGCTACATCATACTATATGGGGCAGCATTATGCCCTATAAAGAGGCTACAGTATACTTTATGGGGGGCTGCATTATACTATATGGGGATGGTTGCATTATACCCTATGAGGGTGCTACATTATATTTTATGGTGGGGATTGCATTATACCTTGTAAGGGGGTTGCATTATATTTTTTGGGGTGCTGTATTATATTCTATGAGGTGGGCTGCATTATATACTTTGAGGGGGGCTACATTGTTTTATGAGGGTGGCTGTATAAAATTCTATGAGGGAGGCTACATTATATTCTATGAGGGAGGCTACATTATATTCTGTGAGGGGGCTACATTATATTCTATGAGGGGGGCTACCCCAACCCCTGCTACATAATTAAGACGTGTGTCATGCTGCTGCAGTGCAGTACAGCACAACCTCCACCAGGGGGAGCTTGAAAGGGAAGTGAGACTGCACACACAGAACAGCAGAACAGACGACACCAAGTGGCGAGAGAGTGGTCAGACAAACCGAGTCAAAAGCACGAGATTGCACGACAGTATAAAAGGATTAGACAGAACGGATAGTCAGGACATAGTAAGAGATCAGTAAACCAGAACAATCAATATACGGTACAATAGGGACAAACAGTAACGGAGTCAATAGCCAAGCCAGGAGGTCAGAACCGGAGAATCAAGCAGATAAACAGACAAACAGAGAAACGCTGGGAAAAGGGCAGACAGAGGGAGTTAACAGACACAGGACAAGTCAGGGTTCACAGCAGGACAAATCAAAAGCTACCAGCACGGTCAGGTTCACAGACCGAAAGCAGAACAATAGCTGACACTGTCAGCAAGATTTATGGGAGCTAAATGGCAAACCTGAACCCAGAATGAGGCAGAGCAAAGTTAACCCTTGACATGATCCGCCCGGAAAAAGGGCAGACAGGAATAAACCCTGGAACGGATCATGACAATGTGTATTACCTTAGATTATACCCTGATATTAGTGTGTTTTACCACACAATTGGTGGTCTTGTATTTATTTCTATGTAGCTACATAGTGGACCCCAAGAATGACTTTCTCTGTTGGGCCCAAGGTGCTCCAGTCCGATGCTGTGTGGGGATATGCTAAAAATGTTTCAATATAGATGCAGGAGGTTGACTTAAGGAATATCCAGATTTTTGGCTACTACTGTGGTGATTCAGCAAAACCTAATATCTTAAAATTAGTGTTTTGACACCTTTTAGAAGTATAATGCTCTCATCTTTTTAATTTCTCAGGAATTATTTGATTGTACTATAAGGTAAAAGCATTTTCCAAGATAAAAATATTGATGGCCCATCCTTAGGATCTGTGAAAGTCCAAATCTTGTTACCACTAACCGTCAACTATAGCAGCTTTACTGGATATTGGAAGAGGAGTCAGGGATGCAGACAGGTAGGATGAGGTCTTCAATACTCTGGACCAGTGGCTATGGACTTCCAAGGTGGCTGCGTAACCAGGATTATGTACAGTGCCTTGTAAAAGTATTTGGCCCCCTGGAGAACTTTTCAAGCTTTTCTCACATATCATACTTCAAACATAAAGATACCTAATGTAAATTTTTGTTGAAGAATTAACAAGTGGAACACAATTGTGAAGATGAACGAAATTTATTGGTTATTTTAAATTTTTGTGGAAATTCAAAAACTGAAAAGTGGGGCGTGCAATATTATTCGTCCGCTTTAACTTAATACTTTCTTGCGCTACTTTTTGCTGTGATTACAGCTGCAAGTCGCTTGGGGTATGTCTCTATCAGTTTTGTACATCGAGAGACTAAAATTCTTGCCCATTCTTCCTTGGCAAACAGCTCAAGCTCAGTGAGGTATGATGGAGATCGTTTGTGAACAGCAGTTTTCAGGTCTTTCCACAGATTCTCGATTGGATTGAGGTCTGGACTTTGACTTGGCCATTCTAACACCTGGATACGTTTACTTGTGAACCATTCCATTGTAGGTTTTGCTTTATGTTTGGGATCATTGTCTTGTTGGAAGACAAATCTCCGTCCCAGTCTCAGGTCCTTTGCAGACTCCAACAGGTTTTCTTCAAGAATGACTTGGCCATTCAAATACCTGGATACATTTATTTGTGAACCATTCCATTGTAGATTTTGCTTTATGTTTGGGATCATTGTCTTGTTGGAAGACAAATCTCCGTCCCAGTCTCAGGTCCTTTGCAGACTCCAACAGATTTTCTTCAAGAATGGTCTTGTATTTGGCCTCATCCATCTTCCTATCAATTTTAACCATCTTCCCTGTCCTTGCTGCCCAAACCATGATGCTGCCACCACCATATTTCACAGTGGGGATGGTGTGTTCAGGGTAATGAGCTGTGTTGCCTTTACGCCAAACATACCGTTTGGCATTGTTGCCAAAAAGTTCCATTGTGGTTTCATCTAAAACCTAAAAGGAAAGATCTGGAACTAATTGTAAGAATTCTACATTATGATTCACTCTCTACTTTACCAGGAAAAATTGCTGTAATTTCTAAAAGAGACAGTTGACCATTTTGAAATTTGAATTGTACATACTTTGGTTCATGAGAAGTGAGAGTGTAATGAACCTCGGCGAAACATCCTCGTGCTGAATGGTTTTGCCGACTTGTCACTCCACCAATCGACTCCACTACGAGGTAAACTTGCTGCACGCCTTTCTGCATGTCGGTAGTTTATGTGTGGTGTTTGCATTTTACTTCTGCCGAATTCTTTCTTCATTTGTTAACAATGTACAGGTATAGTTTGGAGGAGTGTGTTTTTATTGTGAAAACTTACTGGAAAACTGAGTCTTTAAAGAGGTGCCAAAGTGAGTTTCTAAAGAAGTTTGGAGGTCGAAATTTGCCATCTAAACCATGTATTGAAGCCTTCTTTGATAACAGAGTAATCTCCAAGGGAATGTAGCCATCAAGATCACCTGATTTAACACCGCTGGATATTTTTTACCTTTTCGGCCTCTTGAAGGGTCGAGTGTACAGTAAGAAGCCACGGACATTACAGGCACTACAAGAGAACATACACCAAGAATTTCATTCTATGACGTCCTTCAGAATTCATTCACCACTATGGAATGGCGCATGCAGGCGTGCTTGGATGCGAACGGGCGATATTTTCAACCCTTGCTATAAAACATCAGTTTCTCATAAACCAAGGTATGTAAAGTCCACATTTCAATATGATAGATCGTATCTTTTAGAAGTTACAGCAATTTTCCAGGTAAAATAGTGAGTGAATCACCCTGTACCTACTCATACAGTAAGAAAATGTACAGACACCTACAATTTATATAGCAGAACTAAAGCTAGTTTTCACAGATCACTGTACCTATACCTATGAAGTGTGTTTGTCGGCAATACAGAAAAGTGGATGGGAAATTACAAGTGCCTAAGGAGTCTCAGGTGAGCAAAATGCTTGAGAAATTGACAAGCATATAAAAGATAATGTCAGCTGATTTTAGGATTATTATTTTTACTGCCTATAATATACTTCATCCAAGCTGTTGTGCCTTTTAGGAAGAGTCTGGAACAGTATTTAAGCCTAACTAGCAGTGGGTTTTAGGCACAAATTTTATTTGTAGGGAGCGACTGTCAGAGCAAGGTGCGCTTTTGTCTTTCTTGGAAATTAGTTGCAAATGGTGTCCATTTCCTCCATTATATGTAATGAATCTTGGCTGGAAAACATTTCAGTGGGAATACACGTAGGAATATCCAGTGACTCACTAATGTAATTTTGCTCTTGCAGGTCTATTCCGGTGTGTGGGTGTTTTTTGCAAAATAATTATTGCACAGTCTCCGGGTGGATTGAGCTTTTCTGACACTTGGATCAGTTGAGCAGAGTTCTTTTCTGAACAGATTTCCTCTCCAGTGTCTGGTATTTAAACATGATCCTGGTGTTGCTTCATATAAAGGAGTTATTTGGATACTATACAAAATTTCATCTGGCCGTGCATTTCAGAATTGACATTGTTTCTATGGAAATAACAACCCAGTAATGGAGAAAACATTCAGACCTTAACTAAATCCATATTTTATAGCTATTTACCCGTGCCAAAGACCATGTCTGGAAAATACAGAAATGTCTCCGTATAACGCACAGTACTTCTGGAAGAATGAGATTGGGAAGTGCTAATCAGAATCACTTCTAATGATTACTTTATCCTTGGCAAATAAATGACACAAAGGATGTCTGAAGTAGAAGTTAGGAAAAGACATATTAGTTTGATCAGTGAGCTTTACATCCTAGCGCAATTTGTAATTTTCATTTGGAGCAAATTAGATTAGGCCAGGAAGCTTGTAATTTTGGATATGAAATTAATTATACAATAGAAAAAAGTGAACTCTCTTTCCTCATGACATTTACTGCTACAGCTAGTACAGATACAGATGAGGATAGCTAAAACATAAGGTTACTGTATAATTTCCGCAGGGTGTCAACAGCTCTTTTGCTGTTTTTGAGCAAAACGGCATAAAAAACATCAGGAAAGATCCTTGTTGAACTTACCCATAGGGACACAGGCACCTAATGTATGCCATAAATGGAACCTGTCACCCCCAAAATGGAAGATGAGCTAAGGCCACTGGCATCAGGGGCTTATCTACAGCATTACAGAATGCTGTAGATAAGCCACTGATGCCGGTGGCCTTGGCTCACCTTCCATATTGGGGCTGACAGGTTACCTTTAATACTAGGTGGCTGCCCTGCTTGATAAAAAACACAAATCATAGATTTTTGCAGACTATTTTTTTTCTGTAAGCAGCCACCAAGCATCTGCATGTGGGTAGATTAGCATGAACTTGGTGGAGGCTTCCATAAATTGGCGCCCTTCTAAGGCATTTTGCACACATTATTAGAATCATGTACAGTATACGTTCATAGTTGTACAGAGTGATGATATAATACCCAAGTCTATGGACTAATACTATACATCTTTTGGCGTCTCATTTTAGAGGTTTTTCATTTTGCTTTATCCTTATCAAATTTAACAATTTTTTTCTGTTTTCGATCAGAGTTACTGTACGGTATCACATATTGTGTCTACAGTTCTATCAAATGGAAACACAGGGACTCCACTTTTCACATCAAAGGCTCTGAGCATGCAGAAGCTGCACCCAAAATGCAGGAGGGCTTCAAAATATTAGCACTTCTCATAGGAAGCAGTAACTTCCTCTGCTCATATTAATCTTAATTGCAATTTTTATTTCATGAATCAATAATAATAAGCAACTTTGTAAGATACATTGCCTTACCTGAGAAATCCTTTCTCTGCCAAGACATATTATTCATTGTCAAAATTATCAATTCACAGTCTCCCGTGTACACCTCTTTCCAAAATATTATGCAAATTGAATTTAAGTCTCATAAACATACATTTTAGTTTTTCAAATAAACTTATGGATGGCATCGTATCTTAGAGCGCTTTGGATCACTAAAATCAATCTCAAACACCTGTGATTAGGGGTGAACGGCCCTGAACGGTAAAGTTCAGGGTCCATACCGGACTTAGTGTCCAGTACCGAACCACAAATACGGACTTTTTATTGTAC
Source organism: Ranitomeya imitator (assembly GCF_032444005.1). Classification (NCBI taxonomy): domain Eukaryota; kingdom Metazoa; phylum Chordata; class Amphibia; order Anura; family Dendrobatidae; genus Ranitomeya; species Ranitomeya imitator. The sequence goes on along the minus strand of NC_091285.1, from coordinate 218,578,402 downwards.
GTCTGGTTTCCTGTGCAGGTTCGCCAGTCTAATAAAGCTAGTTGAAAGGCTGCAGCACAGATAATCAAAATAATTTTAGACTGTGGGCACTTCTGGAACCATCAAGTATTGGCATGGCAAATCACATTAGAGTAGGGATAGAACGCAACTGGACTGAGGGACAGATTCTGACTGCGCACTCTTAAAAAAAAAATGCTGTGTGTACTCTGAAGCCCATATCTGTGGGAGTACTATGCCTTTAAGCCGCCATGTGTACCTGTGAGAGTACTGTGCCAAAAGATGCTGTGTGTACTCTGCAACCTGCCTGTGAGAGTACTGAGCTGTCAGCTTCAGCAAGGCTAGTTATCAAGAATAGAGGGGTCTCCATGCCGTATTTTTTAATTATTTAAATAAATAAGTTTAAAAAATGACGTGGGGTCCCCCCATTTTTGACAACCAACCTTGCTAAAGCAGACAGCTGGGAGCTGGTATTCTCAGGCTAGTAAGTGGCAATGGATATTGCCCCCCCCAACCTAAAAATAGCAACCCGAAGCTGCCCAGAAAAGGCGCATCTATTTGATGCGCCAATTCTGGCACTTTAACCGGCCCTTCCCACTTGCCCTGTAGAGGTGGCAAGTGGTGTTCATATTTGTGGGGTTGATGTCACCTTTATATTGTCAGGTGTCATCATGCCCATGGCTTAGTAATGGAGTGGCATCTATATGACACCTATCCATTACTAATGCTATAGTTGTATTATAAATACAGACACAGCCAGAATAAAGTCCTTTAATTGAATAAAAGACACAGACTGCTTTAGTAATTTCAATTAAACCAAACTTACAACCATGCCTAATTCCATCGAAGCCCTTGCTCTCCTGTAATAAACCAAAAATAATAAAACAACAATATACCATACCTGTCCGTCATTCTGTTCCATGCCGTATTCCATGTCTGGGGGAAAAACAGTTTTCAACCTGGACCTTGCCAAGATGTGACCATCCAGGCTGAGAACCACTAGGGAATGAACTGCTGTGAGCGCAGCCTCAGTGACCGGGGGTGACGTCATCGAGGTTATGTCTGGTCACTGAGGCTCCATTCCCAGCCAGGCTGAACTGCAGCGACCTCGGTGACATTCCCGCTAGCACCGTGAGAAAAACTCATGACAGCGCGACAAACACCCGGTGTTCAGGCAGCCGAACCCAAACAGTAACATGGACTTCCTGGTGAAGTCTGTGTTTGGTGTCCGTGCCTGAACAGTAGGTGTTCGGTATGTAAGCTGAGCTTTCTAGTTTGGGTTCGCCCATCCCTAATGATGACCTCAACATAGTATGATGACACACAAACTCACAAACACACAGTGTGAACCCCACAGCTGCCACACTCAAACAATGATGGCCTCCACAGTCCACAACATACAGTACGATGGGCCCCACAATCCCCCTTCACACATGCAGTGTGTTAGACCCCACAGGCCCCCTACACACAGTATAATGACCTCTACGTACAGTATGATGTCAACCACAATCCCCCACATACATAGCCTGAAGAAGGAGCCTCTGTGCTCTGAAAGCTTGCAAACATATATTATTTTCTGGTCAGCCAATAAAGGTATCACTCCGAGAATATTTTTGTCATCATTGGGCAGAAAAGTATTCACATCAACTAAAAAATAAAAAAGTTATGGCTGTGGGAAGAAGGGGAGAACAAAATGAAAATGCAAAAAGAAAAATACCTCTGGTCATTAAGGGGTTAATATAACAATAATATGTTAATATTAATACTGACCAAAATTAACTTTTGCCCATTGGCTCAACCCTCCACAAAAGTCACGGCAATACATATGGCCTCCTTGTTAAAATTAATTGCCCACCTCTAATGTAAAGAAAGGATTTACAAAAAGTATACTCAATATGAGTAAGGGCCCAGTAGCTCAAAACTCTAGTTTCTGAGGTGAGAATTGTGCCCTTCACCAAATCAAACATCTTTAGACCCTTTGTTCTACAGAGGTCTCCTGTGTCTTGGGACATGTATATTTCTAGATTGGACAGGACTCCAGATTGTTGTCATGGCGCCTCCTGCCGCCGCGCCTGCCGCTCACTCTGCGCGCCGACATACTCACCCGTCCCAGCGCGCTCCAGCGGTGTGCATGCACCTTTCGGTCTCTTTTCCTGACTCGCCGCTGGTCCCTGGCTTTCGTCGGGTACGCGTGCGCACCTCTCACTGTGCACGTGCACTTCCTCTCTCTGGTCTGCAGACGTTCCGTTCCTCCACTCTATGATTCTGGAGGATCTTGACCCAGAAATTCTGCAGCACTCGGTCTATTTAAGGTAACTCCTTCCTCTGCTCCATGCTAGAGGCTTTATTCGCAAGTCCTCCTCTCCAGCAGGTGCAGGTTTTCTCTTTGTCAAGAAGAAGGATGGCTCCCTCCGTCCATGTATTGACTACCGAGGTCTTAACAATCTCATGATTAAGAACAAGTATCCGCTACCACTTATTCCGGAGTTGTTTGACCGCCTTAGGGGAGCTCGTACCTTTACAAAATTGGATCTTCGTGGAGCGTACAACCTAATCCGTATTCGTTCAGGAGATGAGTGAAAGACTGCCTTTAACACCCGAGACGGCCATTATGAGTATTTAGTCATGCCCTTTGGTTTGTGTAATGCTCCTGCAGTGTTCTAGGAGTTTGTGTATGATGTTTTCCGGAATCTACTCTACTCCTGTGTGGTGGTATACTTGGACGATATTCTTGTGTTTTCCTCAGATCTTGCTTCCCACAGAAGAGATGTCTGCCAAGTCTTGTCTCGTCTTAGGGAGAACCATCTTTATGCCAAACTCGAGAAGTGCATCTTTAAGCAATCTTCGTTACCGTTTCTTGGTTATATTATTTCTGACTCAGGCTTGCGAATGGATCCAGATAAAGTGTCTGCTGTGCTTGATTGGCCACGTCCCCAGGGGATTAAGGTAATTCAACGCTTCCTTGGCTTTGCTAACTACTACCGGCAGTTTATCCCACATTTCTCCACTCTGGCTGCTTCTATTTCCGCCTTGACTCGCAAAGGGTCCAACCCTTACGTCTGGTCCTCTGAAGCTGAAGACGCTTTTCGGTCCTTGAAACAAGCCTTTGCCTCGGCTCCCATGCTTCATCGTCCAGAGATCAACAAGCCTTTCGTTCTTGACGTAGATGTCTCTGCCATAGGCGCTGGTGTAGTTCTTTCCCAGAGATCTTCTTCCGGACAATTGGCTGCTTGCGGTTTCTTTTCCAAGATGTTTTCCGTCTCGGAGAGGAATTACGCCATTGATGACAAGGAACTATTGGCCATTAAATTGGCACTAGAGGAGTAGCGGTATTTGTTGGAGGGAGCCGTTCATCCTATCAAAATCTACACTGACCACAAAAATCTGGAATGTATCCGCTCTGCGCAAAGACTTAATCCTCGCCAAGCTAGATGGTCTTTATTCTTTGCCGCTTTGACTTTGAGCTACATTTTCATCCTGGTAATAAGAACTGCAAAGCTGATGCCTTGTCCAGATCCTTTCTCGTAGCCAACGTTGTGGAGGAACTTTCACACATCGTGGATCCCAGCAAGATCATTCCTGTAGCTCCTATCAGCATGACTTCCTTACCTCTGGGTACCTTTGTGCAGGAGAACAAGAGGAGTCGAGTTTTACGTTGGGTTACGCCTCTAAGCTGGCAGGCCATGTGGGATTCAAGAAAACACTCTTTTATCTCACGCTATTATTGGTGGCCATCCCTTCTACAAGATGTCCGAAGTTTTGTGGTATCCTGTCCTTCCTGTGCAAAGAACAAGGTTCCTAGACATCTGCCCTCCGGTCTTTTGCATCCGCTGCCTGTTCCCTCGGTCCCCTGGCAACACATTGCCATGGATTTTATTACTGATCTGCCTCGGTCTTCTGGTCATACGGTCCTTTTTGTAGTAGTGGATCGATTCTCCAAGATGGCTCATTTCGTCTTTTTGCCTGGATTACCTTCTGCTCCCGAATTGGCAAGAATCTTCATTGCTCATATTTTTCGGATTCACGGCTTTCCTCTTCACATAGTTTTTGATAGAGGAGTTCAATTTACCTCTCGGTTCTGGCGAGCTCTTTGCAAACTGATGAATATAACTTTGGATTTCTCCTCAGCCTACCATCCTCAAACTAACAGACAAGCAGAGCGCACAGACCAGATTCTAATGACCTATCTCCGTCATTTTTCTAATGTCCATCACAACGATTGGTCTGATTTGCATCCTTGGGCCGAGTTTGCCTACAACAACCACATTAATGACTCTTCTACCAAATCACCCTTCTTCATCGTTTGTGGGTAAAATCCTGATGTCCCTCTGCCAGTACTTCCTGCCTCGGGTGTGCCGGCGGCCGATCTTCTGTCCGAGGAGTTCTCCAGGGTTTGGCAGGAAGCCAAAGTCGCATTAGAACAGGCACAGAACAGGATTAAGAGACATGCCGACAAAAGACGCCTGGACCCTCCGTTATACCAGCCAGGAGATAAAGTGTGGTTGTCGTCCAGGTTCATCAGTCTTAAGGTTCCTTCCTATAAATTAGGTCCATGGTACATTGGTCCATTTGAGGTTTTGGCTCGTATCAACGATGTTGTCTACAAACTGAAACTACCTTCTTCATTTCGCATTCCCAATTCTTTTCATGTCTCCCTTTTGAAACCTGTCATTTTCAATCAATTCCATGCTTCTCCTGGTCAATCACCTCTGCCAGTTTCCGCTCAAGATGTCTTTGAAGTTAAAGATATTCTTGCCATGAAAAAGTCTAGAGGTAAGACTTTCTTTTTGGTCCATTGGAAGGGTTTTGGTCCAGAGAAGAGGTCTTGGGAACCACGTGAAAACATACAGTCTCCTCAGATTTTGGCCAAATTTCTTTCCAGTCTTAGAAGGAGGGGGTGTAAGGGGAGGAGTACTGTCACGGTGCCGCCTGCCGCTCACCTTGCGTGCCGACATACTCGTCCAGCTCCAGCGGTGTGCGCGCACCTTCCGGTCTCTTCTCCTGACTCGCCGCCGGTACCTGGCTCTTGTCGGGTGCGCGCCTCTCACTCTATGATTCTGGAGAATCTTGACCCGGAAATTCTGCAGCACTCAGTCTATTTAAGGTAACTCCTTCCCCTGCTTTATGCCTGATTGTCATTTGTCCTCATTTGACCCAGGTCCCTCTGTACCTTGCTCTGTCCTGTGCGTCCGCCATACCTTGCTCTGTCCTGTGCGTCCGCCATACCTTGCCTGTCCTGTGTTTCCGCCATACCCTGCCTGTCCTGTGTTTCTGCCATATCCAGTCCATCCTGGGCATCCGCCATATCCTGCCTATTCTTAGTCTCAGTCATTGCCAGTCTGTGCTGTGTCTCTGTTATAGCCAGTTCTGCGTCTTTTCCGCTCCTACTTCCTGTCCCCGGGTATCAGCTTCTGCGGCAATAGTCTCCCTCGGGCCTGCACCTAACACTCCCTGTATTTTGGGTGGTCCACCAGGCCAGCCCACCCTTGGGAGGTTTGTTGTCGTGGTTCTGCGGGTTCACTTAAGGAGTTCCGAAAGAGCTGACAATTGTTATAGAGTAGTCCTTATTGAGGTGTGTGCACACTATGGATGCGACGTCCTGCCCCGCATCTGATTAACCTGATTATTTACCATTATCGGTGCAGCAAGACATAAACGTGTTTACCTTCCTTCATTACAAGGATTTCAAGTCAGTGATGATAGCATGTGGCTCTAGCTGCCTTGAACAGTCACGACTTCAGCATGGTGTTTGTCTGTCTTAGAGTTATTGACTAATGGAGGAGTGCATCTTTTTCAACTTTACTCCCCATCATTTCAATGACACATTTCAAATCCCATTATTATACTGCAATTTTGTCAGACAGCTCTCCTTGAAAAAAGTGTGTGGAGGAAATCGAAAAAACAAATCTCAGGTGATCATAGTATAGCGTTAACACATTATGATATCTCAGTGAGCAATTTTGTTTGAGTGAGAAAATATCCAGTATCCATGGCAACTGATTCCTGTTAATTCAGATGGCAGCAGTGATTCTAAAGATTAAGATAGAGAAAGTAATCTGAGCACCCTTCATTTATGTGGTATGAGGGTCTATATTCAATGATAATTGAGTCAATTATGCACAGAATATCACATTTGTCAGTGATGGCTATTATTTCTGATCTATCATAGCTAGAATTGGAAAAGAACCTTATCATTCCCTTCACTTAATTCACAGCAGTCATCATAGTGGGGTTTACTATTGCCCTGCGGAGATTTGTGACTGTTTGTCAGTGGATTTCTTTGGATAATAAATCAAGGATTTGGAGAAACATCTAAAGAGGCTTTATAGTCTCCCTATTTGCTTTTATTTGGTAGTACTAAAAAATTAATAAAAAATTGTCTATATATTTTTGTAAAATGTCTGATCAAACCAGCCTGACTGTCATGTCCCACGGCTTGTGAATCATACAGTATTGTATTGTCATTGTTTTGACGCATGACGCAGTGAGGTTTTCCCCTTTTCTGAGATTGTCCTCTCTCTTTCCCTGTGACCCAGCTCTGATGAAGTCTCTGAGGTGAGTGGCTCCTCCCTTCTTCTTCAGTTGGTGTAAGTCAGCCATGTTGCTAGTTCACGCCTTCACAGCTCTATTTCAGAATTGTCTTTTTACCTACAGCAATTGCAAAATACAAGAGACCAGCTTCACGATGAAACATCTGGAATCTTCATCCATGCTTCTGCAGTTGAGTTAAGTTATCTGAAGAAATCACTTTGTGTGAGTACAGGTTCATATATAGACATTATTATTATTTATTATTATAGCGCCATGTATTCCATGGCTCTTTACATGTGAGGAGGAGTATAAATAATGAAAACAAGTACAATAATCTTAAACAATATAGGTCACAACTGGTACAGGAGGAGAGAGGACCCTGCCTGAGATGGCTCACAATCTACAAAATCTACAAGGGATGGTTGAGGATACAGTAGGCAAGGGTAGAGCTGGTCGTGCAGCAGTTTGGTCGATCAGTGATTACTGCAGGTTGTAGGCTTGTCGGAAGAGATTGGTCTTCAGGTTCTTTTTGAAGGTTTCGATGGTAACATAGTAACATAGTAACATAGTTAGTAAGGCCGAAAAAAGACATTTGTCCATCCAGTTCAGCCTATATTCCATCATAATAAATACCCAGATCTACGTCCTTCTACAGAACCTAATTGTATGATACAATATTGTTCTGCTCCAGGAAGACATCCAGGCCTCTCTTGAACCCCTCGACTGAGTTCGCCATCACCACCTCCTCAGGCAAGCAATTCCAGATTCTCACTGCCCTAACAGTAAAGAATCCTCTTCTATGTTGGTGGAAAAACCTTCTCTCCTCCAGACGCAAAGAATGCCCCCTTGTGCCCGTCACCTTCCTTGGTATAAACAGATCCTCAGCGAGATATTTGTATTGTCCCCTTATATACTTATACATGGTTATTAGATCGCCCCTCAGTCGTCTTTTTTCTAGACTAAATAATCCTACTTTCGCTAATCTATCTGGGTATTGTAGTTCTCCCATCCCCTTTATTAATTTTGTTGCCCTCCTTTGTACTCTCTCTAGTTCCATTATATCCTTCCTGACAAAACTGGACACAGTACTCCATGTGCGGTCTAACTAGGGATTTGTACAGAGGCAGTATAATGCTCTCATCATGTGTATCCAGACCTCTTTTAATGCACCCCATGATCCTGTTTGCCTTGGCAGCTGCTGCCTGGCACTGGCTGCTCCAGGTAAGTTTATCATTAACTAGGATCCCCAAGTCCTTCTCCCTGTCAGATTTACCCAGTGGTTTCCCGTTCAGTGTGTAATGGTGATATTGATTCCCTCTTCCCATGTGTATAACCTTACATTTATCATTGTTAAACCTCATCTGCCACCTTTCAGCCCAAGTTTCCAACTTATCCAGATCCATCTGTAGCAGAATACTATCTTCTCTTGTATTAACTGCTTTACATAGTTTTGTATCATCTGCAAATATCGATATTTTACTGTGTAAACCTTCTACCAGATCATTAATGAATATGTTGAAGAGAACAGGTCCCAATACTGACCCCTGCGGTACCCCACTGGTCACAGCGACCCAGTTAGAGACTATACCATTTATAAAAACCCTCTGCTTTCTATCACTAAGCCAGTTACTAACCCATTTACACACATTTTCCCCCAGACCAAGCATTCTCATTTTGTGTACCAACCTCTTGTGCGGCACGGTATCAAACGCTTTGGAAAAATCGAGATATACCACGTCCAATGACTCACCGTGGTCCAGTCTATAGCTTACCTCTTCATAAAAACTGATTAGATTGGTTTGACAGGAGCGATTTCTCATAAACCCATGCTGATATGGAGTTAAACAGTTATTCTCATTGAGATAATCCAGAATAACATCCCTCAGAAACCCTTCAAATATTTTACCAACAATAGAGGTTAGACTTACTGGCCTATAATTTCCAGGTTCACTTTTAGAGCCCTTTTTGAATATTGGCACCACATTTGCTATGCGCCAGTCCTGCGGAACAGACCCTGTCGCTATAGAGTCACTAAAAATAAGAAATAATGGTTTATCTATTACATTACTTAGTTCTCTTAGTACTCGTGGGTGTATGCCATCCGGACCCGGAGATTTATCTATTTTAATCTTATTTAGCCGGTTTCGCACCTCTTCTTGGGTTAGATTGGTGACCCTTAATATAGGGTTTTCATTGTTTCTTGGGATTTCACCTAGCATTTCATTTTCCACCGTGAATACCGTGGAGAAGAAGGTGTTTAATATGTTAGCTTTTTCCTCGTCATCTACAACCATTCTTTCCTCACTATTTTTTAAGGGGCCTACATTTTCAGTTTTTATTCTTTTACTATTGATATAGTTGAAGAACAGTTTGGGATTAGTTTTACTCTCCTTAGCAATGTGCTTCTCTGTTTCCTTTTTGGCAGCTTTAATTAGTTTTTTAGATAAAGTATTTTTCTCCCTATAGTTTTTTAGAGCTTCAATGGTGCCATCCTGCTTTAGTAGTGCAAATGCTTTCTTTTTACTGTTAATTGCCTGTCTTACTTCTTTGTTTAGCCACATTGGGTTTTTCCTATTTCTAGTCCTTTTATTCCCACAAGGTATAAACCGCTTACACTGCCTATTTAGGATGTTCTTAAACATTTCCCATTTATTATCTGTATTCTCATTTCTGAGGATATTGTCCCAGTCTACCAGATTAAGGGCATCTCTAAGCTGGTCAAACTTTGCCTTCCTAAAGTTCAATGTTTTTGTGACTCCCTGACAAGTCCCCCTAGTGAAAGACAGGTGAAACTGCACAATATTGTGGTCGCTATTTCCTAGATGCCCGACCACCTGCAGATTTGTTATTCTGTCAGGTCTATTAGATAGTATTAGGTCTAAAAGTGCTGCTCCTCTGGTTGGATTCTGCACCAATTGTGAAAGATAATTTTTCTTGGTTATTAGCAGAAACCTGTTGCTTTTATGGGTTTCACAGGTTTCTGTTTCCCAGTTAATATCCGGGTAGTTAAAGTCCCCCATAACCAGGACCTCATTATGGGTTGCAGCTTCATCTATCTGCTTTAGAAGTAGACTTTCCATGCTTTCTGTTATATTTGGGGGTTTGTAACAGACCCCAATGAGAATTTTGTTACCATTTTTCCCTCCATGAATTTCAACCCATATGGACTCGACATCCTCATTCCCTTCGCTAATATCCTCCCTTAAAGTGGACTTTAGACAAGACTTTACATAGAGACAAACCCCTCCTCCTCTCCGATTTTTACGATCCTTTCTAAACAGACTGTAACCCTGTAAGTTAACTGCCCAGTCATAGCTTTCATCTAACCATGTCTCGGTTATTCCCACTATGTCAAAGTTACCTGTAGATATTTCTGCTTCTAGTTCTTCCATCTTGTTTGTCAGGCTTCTGGCGTTTGAGAGCATGCAGTTTAGAGGATTTTGTTTTGTTCCAATCTCCTCACTGTGGATTGTTTTAGAAATGTTCTTACCTCCCTTCTGAGTATGTTTTCCTGGGTCGTCTTTGTTCGAGTCTAATGTTTTTCTTCCCGTCCCCTCTTCTTCTAGTTTAACGCCCTCCTGATGAGTGTAGCGAGTCTTCTGGCGAATGTGTGTTTCCCAGGTTTGTTGAGGTGTAGTCCGTCTCTGGCGAGGAGTCCATCATACCAGTAATTCACACCGTGGTCCAGGAATCCAAATCCTTGTTGTCTGCACCATCGTCTTAGCCAGTTGTTTGCATCAAGGATCCTGCTCCATCTCCTGGTGCCATGCCCGTCTACTGGAAGGATAGAAGAAAAAACTACCTGTGCATCCAGTTCCTTTACTTTCTTCCCCAACTCTTCAAAGTCCTTGCAGATTGTCGGTAGGTCCTTCCTTGCCGTGTCATTGGTGCCAACATGTATCAGAAGAAATGGGTGGACGTCCTTGGAGTTGAAGAGCTTTGGTATCCTATCGGTCACATCCTTGATCATCGCACCTGGAAGGCAGCATACTTCTCTTGCAGTTATGTCCGGTCTGCAGATGGCTGCTTCGGTGCCTCTCAGTAGTGAGTCTCCCACCACCACCACTCTTCGTTGCTTCTTGGCTGTACTTTTTGCTGTCACTTGTTGCTGTGTGCCCTTTTCTTTTTTGCTTGCTGGTATTGCTTCATTCTTAGGTGTGCCATCTTCATCCTCTACAAAGATTTGATATCGGTTCTTCAGTTGTGTGGTTGGTGATTTCTCCATGGTCTTCTTGCTTCTTTTGGTCACATGCTTCCACTCATCTGCTTTTGGAGGTTCTCTGACACTTTTTGCACCTTCTGTGACCAGTAGAGATGCTTCTGTTCTGTCTAGAAAGTCTTCATTCTCTTTGATGAGTTTCAAAGTTGCTATTCTTTCTTCCAGACCCCGCACCTTTTCTTCTAAAAGGGCCACTAGTCTACACTTCTGACAGGTGAAATTGGATTCTTCTTCTGGTCGATCTGTGAACATGTAGCACATGCTGCAGCTCACCATGTAGGTTGTCACATCTGCCATGTTGCTCCTAGATCCTTGCTGTGTGTTTTCCTTCTTGTGTAATCTACTCAGCCAAGCATTCTTGCAATAATATCCTACAGGCAAAAATTACGGCGCGCGGTTTGGTGATGCTTTCGAAGCAGCTGGTCCCGGCTGTACCCAACGATCTTCTAGCTTAGGGAGACTTCGCTTCTCCCAGAAGGCACCTGGAATATGCAAATTAGCCTCCTGAAGCTTGAATCCCTGGTTTGGTGATGCTTTTGAAGCAGCTGGTCCCGGCTGTACCCAACGATCTTCTAGGTGAGAGTCTGATATGTTGTGGTAGAGAGTTCATGAGTAGGGGTGATGCGCAATAGAAATCTTGTATGCGATTGTGGGAAGAGGAGATAAGTGGGGAGTAGAGAAGGAGATCTTGTGAGCATCGGAGGTTGCGTGCAGGAAAGTACCGGGAGACGAGGTCACAGGTGTATGGAAGAGACAGGTTGTGGATGGCTTTGTATGTCATGGTTAGGGTTTTGTACTGGAGTCTCTGGGTAATGGGAAGCCAGTGAATGGAATGACAGAGCGGAGAGGCCGGGAAATAGAGGGGGGACAGGTGGATTAGTCGGGCAGCAGAGTTTAGAATAGATTGGAGGGGTGCGAGAGTGTTAGAGGGGAGGCCACAGAGCAGGAGGTTACAGTAGTCGAGGCAGGAGATGATGAGGGCATGGACTAGGGTTTTTGCAGATTCTTGGTTTAGGAATGTACGGATCCGTGAAATATTTTTGAGTAGAAGGTGGCAGGAAGTGGAAAGGGCTTGGATATGGGATTTGAAGGAGAGATCAGTGTCAAGGATTACCCCAAGACAGCGAGCTTGTGGGACTGGGGAGAGTGGCAGCCGTTTACTGTAATGGATAGGTTTGTTGGGGGGGTCACGTGAGATGAGGGAAAGACGATGAATAATTCTGTTTTGTCCATGCTAAGTTTTAGAAATCTAGCAGAGAAGAAGGATGAAATAGCGGACAGACATTGAGGGATTCTGGTTAGTAGGGTGGTGATATCTGGTCCAGAGATGTAGATCTGCGTGTCATCAGCATGGAGATGATACTGAAAACGGTGAGATTCTATGAGCTGTCCCAGGCCAAAGGTGTAAATGGAGAAGAGCAGGGGCCATAGAACTGAACCTTGTGGGACTCCGACAGATGGGGGCGAGGTGAGGAGGTGGTGTGTGAGTGGGAGACGATGAATGTCCGGTCTGTTAGGTATGATGAGATCCAGGATCGGGCCAAGTCTGTGATGCCAAGAGATGAGAAGGTCTGTAGTAATAGGGAATGGTTCACTGTGTCAAAGGCAGAGGACAGGTCCAGGAGGAGGAGGACAGAGTAGTGTCGCTTGCTCTTGGCGGTTAATAGGTCATTGGTGACCTTAGTTAGGGCAGTTTCAGTGGAGTGGTGTGACCGGAAGCCAGATTGTAAGCGGTCGAAGAGGGAGCAGGAAGAGAGATGAGAGGAAAGTTCAAGATGGACGTGTTGTTCCAGTAGTTTTGAGGCATAGGGGAGAAGTGATATAGGTCGATAGCTAGATACAGAGGATGGGTCAAGAGAGGGCTTTTTGAGGATAGGTGTGATGGAGGCATGTTTAAAGCTTGAGGGGAAAACACCAGTTGTTAGTGATAGGTTGAAGAGATGGGATGAATAATAAAGAAAACTTGGCACTCAACTTCTAGAATATTTTTGGATTTTTTTAATGCAGCCAGAAAATAATATAGATGTTTCGGCCTCACTGGCCTTCATCAGTAACGGACTGCAGTATAATGGTTAATCGCATTCAGTGCGATAATAGGAGTGACACCATAGTCATTAGGCACTGGGCATGGAGCCTGTCAGCTTTCCAGCGGTGGATACCGCGTCACTAATGACTGCACGCTGGCACCAGGTACTATCTTATACCCGCTCCATGCCCAGCACCTAGTGCATGACCAGACACATTTAAAGTAACTATGGTGTCACTCCTATTATCGCACTGAACGCGATTAACCATTATACTGCAGTCCGTTACTGATGAAGGTCAGTGAGGCCGAAATGTCTATATTATTTTCTGGCTGCATTAAAAAATCCAAAGATATTCTAGAAGTTGAGTGCCAAGTTTTCTTTATTATACATGTATGGTGTGGGGCCCTACTTGAGCACCTTCTGAGGTTGTGCATACGGTGTTTTTCCTTTACTAGGGTTGGGATGAAGACTGTGGTGAGGTTTGGGATGAAGTGGGATGGGATCGGATTGGGTCAATTGCACAGAGGTGGTGAGATGTGAAGTAGAGTGGAGAGTCGATCTTCTGTAATGGGGAGAAGTTGGTTTTGGAGGTGGAGGGCTGGGCAGTTGGGAGAAAGGGCTCTGGGGGTTGTCGACTAAAACTGTCTCTGATGTTATCAATCTTCTGCTTGAAAAATGAGGCAAAGTCTTCAGCTTAGAAAAGTGGGGAGGGAGGAGGTGCTGGGGACGGAGAAGAGAATTGAAGGTGTTGAATAACTGTTTAGGGTCTCCCAAATCATAACATTATGGACAGGAAATTACTTGTGTTAAAAGGTAGCTTCAAATCTCAGAGAGACAGAAGAGTCTGGGAATATAAACTGATGACGACCTTTGACACTCTCACTGCAGGAATGAATGTGTCGCATGGATTTATGTCTTTTTGCATCAACTAAGGAACTTGCCCCTCAGACTATGAGGGGTCATCACAACAGAACCAGACCCCAATAAAACAATCCTTATCTAAGAACTTGCCCAATATTTATGGACATAACTGTTTATCACTCATGGTAATTCTGCTTCATGTCACCTGTCTTAACCATGGTCTGTCTTATCCATGGTTTTTCCCTTTTTTTTTCTGTGCTATGTTGTGCATAAATATGTGATTCTTCAGAATTTGTTTTAGTCTTTGCCTGATGAAGACATTTCAAAAACCTGACCTGCACATCCAAACATAGACTGAGTGTGAACAGGTGCTGAACCCAGAGTCGCCAACTATTTAATTTGCCTGATGAAGAGACCTGTGTAGTCTCGAAAGCTTGCAATTTGTTACCATCTTTTCAGTTAGCCATTAAAAGGTATCAACCACTGAGGACTCTCAATTCTAAATATTTTTCTATCTACTGGCTAACACGGTACCAAGATATATTTCTTTCCTGTAATATGCAATACGTTATTGGATCATCTATGAAAAATAATATAGCCAGATTTTTTTTCTCTTTTTTTTAAGCTAAAGGGTTGATCCAACACCTATTTTTTTCTTTTTTTAAGTTAAAGGATTAATCCAACACATACATTGTATTTTGTAAATATCTATCCTTAAGGTACCTTCACACATAACGATATTGTTAACGATATCGTTGCTATTTGTGACGTAGCAACGATATCGTTAATGAAATCGTTATGTGTGACAGCGACCAACGATCAGGCCCCTGCTGGGAGATCGTTGGTCGCTGAAGAAAGTCCAGAACTTTATTTAGTCGCTGGACTCCTGCTGACATTGCTGGATCGGCGTGTGTGACACCGATCCAGCGATGTCTTCACTGGTAACCAGGGTAAACATCGGGTAACTAAGCGCAGGGCCGCGCTTAGTAACCCGATGTTTACCCTGGATACCATGCTAAAAGTAAAAAAAAACAAACACTAGATACTTACCTAACGCTGTCTGTCCTCCAGTGCTGTGCTCTGCACTCCTCCTGTACTGGCTGTGAGCCGGAAAGCAGAGTGGTGACGTCACCGCTCTGCTTTCCGGCTCACAGTCAGTACAGGAGGAGAGCAGAGAAGCAGAGCGCAGCGCTGGAGGACAGACAGCGGTAGGTAAGTATCTAGTGTTTGTTTTTTTTTACTTTTAGCATGGTAACCAGGGTAAACATCGGGTTACTAAGCGCGGCCCTGCGCTTAGTTACCCGATGTTTACCCTGGTTACCGGCATCGTTGGTCGCTGGAGAGCGGTCTGTGTGACAGCTCTCCAGCGACCAAACAGCGACGCTGCAGCGATCCGGATCGTTGTCGGTATCGCTGCAACGTCGCTTAATGTGAAGGTACCTTTATATGCTAACCACTTTTGTAATTTGCTTTATTACACAATACCCGACACTTCTCCTTATCTAGCTAATCCCTACATACAGTTAGGGCCAGAAATATTTGGACAGTGACACAAGTTTTGTTATTTTAGCTGTTTACAAAAACATGTTCAGAAATAAAATTATATATGTAATATGGGCTGAAAGTGCACACTCCCAGCTGCAATATGATAGTTTCCACATCCAAATCGGAGAAAGGGTTTAGGAATCATAGCTCTGTAATGCATAGCGTCCTCTTTTTCAAGGGACCAAAAGTAATTGGACAATGGACTCTAAGGGCTGCAATTAACTCTGAAGGCGTCTCCCTCGTTAACCTGTAATCAATGAAGTAGTTAAAAGGTCAGGGGTGGATTCCAGGTGTGTGGTTTTGCATTTGGAAGCTGTTGCTGTGAGCAGACAACATGCGGTCAAAGGAACTCTCAATTGAGGTGAAGCAGAACATCCTGAGGCTGAAAAAAAAGAAAAAATCCATCAGAGAGATAGCAGACATGCTTGGAGTAGCAAAATCAACAATTGGGTACATTCTGAGAAAAAAGGAATTGACTGGTGAGCTTGGGAACTCAAAAAGGCCTGGGCGTCCACGGATGACAACAGTGGTGGATGATCGCCGCATACTTAATTTGGTGAAGAAGAACCCGTTCACAACATCAACTGAAGTCAAGAACACTCTCAGTGAAGTAGGTGTATCTGTCTCTAAGTCAACAGTAAAGAGAAAACTCCATGACAGTAAATACAAAGGGTTCACATCTAGATGCAAACCATTCATCAATACCAAAAATAGACAGGCCAGAGTTAAATTTGCAGAAAAACACCTCAAGAAGCCAGCTCAGTTCTGGAAATGTATTCTATGGACAGATGAGACAAAGATCAACCTGTACCAGAATGATGGGAAGAAAAAAGTTTGGAGAAGAAAGGGAACGGCACCTGATCCAAGGCACACCACATCCTCTGTAAAACATGGTGGAGGCAACGTGATGGCATGGGCATGCATGGCTTTCAATGGCACTGGGTCACTTGTGTTTATTGATGACATAAGAGCAGACAAGAGTAGCCGGGTGAATTCTGAAGTGTACCGGGATATACTTTCAGCCCAGATTCAGCCAAATGCTGCAAAGTTGATTGGACGGCGCTTCATAGTACAGATGGACAATGACCCCAAGCATACAGCCAAAGCTACCCAGGAGTTCATGAGTGCCAAAAAGTGGAACATTCTGCAATGGCCAAGTCAATCTCCAGATCTAAACCCAATTGAGCATGCATTTCACTTGCTGAAATCCAGACTTAAGACGGAAAGACCCCCAAACAAGCAAGACCTGAAGGCTGCGGCTGTAAAGGCCTGGCAAAGCATTAAGAAGGAGGAAACCCAGCGTTTGGTGATGTCCATGGGTTCCAGACTTAAGGCAGTGATTGCCTCCAAAGGATTTGCAACAAAATATTGAAAATAAAAATATTTTGTTTGGGTTATGTTTATTTGTCCAATTACTTTTGACCTCCTAAAATGTGGAGTGTTTGTAAAGAAATGTGTACAATTCCTACATTTTCTATCAGATATTTTTGTTCAACCCTTCAAATTAAACGTTACAATCTGCACTTGAATTCTGTTGTAGAGGTTTCATTTCAAATCCAATGTGGTGGCATGCAGAGCCCAACTCGCGAAAATTGTGTCACTGTCCAAATATTTCTGGCCCTAACTGTATGTTTATTTTCTACCCTCACCCACTGTATCCTCACCCATCCCTTGTAGATTGTGAGCCCTCATGGGCAGGGTCCTCTCTCCTCCCGTACCAGTTGTGACTTGTATTGTTCAAGATTATTGTACTTGTTTTATTATGTATACCCCTCCTCACATGTAAAGCGCCATGGAATAAATGGCGCTATAATAATAAATAATAATAATAATAATTTTACTTCATTATTTTATATAAGCTTTATTATTTTATTTTATTTTATCTCTAACAGGAAAACTCAGGAGGCATCTATCACCCCTCCTGGAACAGAAGGTCACAGGGGCAGTACTGCAGTTACTCACTAGTTTATTGCATCACTGTCCCCTCTGAAGATGTCCTGTATTCTGTGAGATGGACACTATGGGAGATGTGAGTGCAGCAGTGGCAATTTCCTTCCACTCTTCACCACCGCTGTAGCTTCTAACTCAGTGTTTCTCAAACTCCAGTCCTTCCGGCCACCAACAAATCACGTTTTCTGGATTTCCCTAGTATTGCAAAGGTAAAAGAATTATTATCAAGGCATCAGAAATTGCCACAGGTTCTCTCAACTGTGCAATACTGAGGAAGTCCTGAAAATATGATCTATTGGGGGCCGTGAGGAATGGAGTTTGGGAACCATTGTTCTATATGAAAAATACATCATTAGGGGGCGGATATGAAAGCCGTGAGTGACAGCAGTGCCGTACAAGTGCCAGTGCTGCACTCAGCTCTCCCAGTGTCCATCACCCAGGATCCATCTTCAGAGGGGGCGATGATGCAAGAAACTAGTAAGTAACTGCAGTGCAGCCCCCTGATGATGCCCTGTTCCAGGAGAGGTGATAGGCTCTGCGGGAGGGAAGACAGCCCCAGCCACCTATGACATCATGTTTGAGACTCCTCTCAAATGAAATGTCACAAGAAATGCAGTGAAAAAAACACATTTGGGGAATGGCAGGATAGGGGGAAGTATAGGACATTGTATAATACAGCAAATTACAATAGTGATTAGGGTGTAACGATAGATATTTTAAAAATACATTTTGGGCGCTGTACCACCTCTCTAATGGAACACTCCAAACAAAAGTTTGATCTCCTACACCTCTCTAAACATGTGCTTAGTGCAGGTGCATTAAAATACTAATTGCGATCATACCCTGTTTCTAGCTCTGGTCCAGGGGTTTATGTGTGGACTAGAAGTCACATTTACAATGTAAGCTTTTGAGATATTACTTACCAGATTATGGACACTTATTTCCTTTTTTTGCTTTGGCAAAACATTGGTGTTTACCACTGATGGATAATAGGGACCATATGTCATGAAATCTGCTATACAGATTATGACGTAGTGACGTAGTGAGGGGTATAGTGTTGATGGGTGGGAAAGAGCTGAGGGGTATTTTGTAGCAACATCAGACCTGATAAGGTTGCACGTCTGGGACCTGAACCTGTGCTGTGGAAACAAGCTGGACTTTTATTTGTCTGAAATAAGACTGCATTTGCTTACTGCTGTCACTGTGAATAAAACAGTGAGCTAGGACTGAAAACCTGCGTGTGCCTATTTTACTGCGTCCCTTCCTTTGCCTACCAGAGCAAATCTACACAAGATACAGAATAAATATTGCATGATATCCAACAATATTAGAATAGATCAGTCCCTAAATCTTATGTTGGGGATTGCATATTAAATAACCTATTTCTTTCAGTTGACTAGTGGTAGCTTCTTCTGGTGGGGCATGAATAGTACCTGAATGATGTCTATTGTCTATTGTCAGCGATGCAGATGTAGTTTTTGGGGAACATCTAGGTGGTCGTGTTGTGTCCTGGATTTGGGGACGCAGGCAGATGTCGTTTTGTTTTTCCACAGTGGAATCTGATAACATGGGGCCTTTTTGGTGAATCATGTCTGTTATGTTGAAATAGTCTTGTTTTGATAGTATTTGAGCGTAGCTTCATTTTTTTTATAACACGAATATAGGCACATTTTTGGCCATTTGCTCTCACCTTAATTTTACTATCAAGTTTATCTGAATAAGCTTCAGTAGCCTTACAAAGGTAATGGGCCCAATTTTTCCAGACCATTGTTCGCGTTAGTCTTGATGAGGAGATATGCTGTTGTCAGATGTTTTTGATTCATGATGAGTGGTGTACACCTTAGTGTGTGCCTCGCCACAAAACCTTCTCTGGTTGCCGCTGTAGCAAATTTTGTTTCGTAGTGAACAACGCCACTCGTAATGAATTTGACAAGCAGCAGTCACCACACCCCCATCCCAGCCCAGCTCTGTCTACTTTTTGGAGCTGGGTGAAAATTGTGCAGAATGACAAAAGGTGCTAAAGCCACTCGTTGCATCAATAAGGGAAGCAAAATCAATAAAGGGGATGGGGGAACTACAATACCCAGAGAGATTAGAAAAATTAGGATTATTTAGTCTAGAAAAAAAGACAACTGAGTGGTGATCTAATAACTATAATGTGCTGCTGCAATGCAGTATAGTGCAACCTCCACCAGGGGGTGCTGGTGACGGAAGAGAGGTTGCACACACAGCGTAGCGACACTGAGTAGCAGTACAAGTGCCACAGCTAATGAAAAAGTAGTCAGGCAAGCCGAATCCAAAACCGTCAGGAGCTGAAGTACCAAAGATAACAGCAAAACACGTAGTCAGGGACAAGCAGGAAGTCAGAGCGTACCAGGAATGTGGTTACCAAATCGTGAGATGTAAGACGAAGTCGGGGTACAAGCCGGACTCAAAGCCAGTCAGTGAATGTGGTTTCAGAGATGGAAAATAAGGGGCGAAGTCCAGAGATCAGGTCAAGTCATACACGAGTACAGGCAGTCAGAGGCACAAGGATCACTATTACAGGTATACAGGTCAGGGGCTCAAGCCATGAACTATAGCTGACACTGACCCGCAGGCTGCAGAGGACTGAAATAGCCCAGCCATCTTCAAAACTAGGCAGAGGGGATTAACTCCCGCATGACCAGTCCAGAGACAAGACAGCTGAAAGCAAACTCAGGACAGGATCATGACAATAACCATGTATAAGTATATAAGGGGACAATACAAATATGTCTCCGAGGATCCGTTTATACCAAGGAGGATAACGGTCACAAGGGGGCATTCTCTGTGTCTGGAGGAGAGAAGGTTTTTCCACCAACATAGAAGAGGATTCTTTATTGTTAGGGCGGTGAGAATATGGAATTGCTTGCCTGAGGAGGTGGTGATGGTGAACTCAGTCGAGGGGTTCAAGAGAGGCCTGGATGTCTTCCTGGAGCAGAACAATATTGTATCATACAATTATTAGGTTCTGTAGAAGGACGTAGATCTGGGGATTTATTATGATGGAATATAGGCTGAACTGGATGGACAAATGTCTTTATTCGGCCTTACTAACAATGTTACTATGTTACTATACTCTCCCCTTTTCCTCATAGTCTGTAAGCTTGCGAGCAGGGCCCTCATTCCTCCTGGTATCTGTTTTGAACTGTATTTCTGTTATGCTGTAATGTCTATTGTCTGTACAAGTCCCCTCTATAATTTGTAAAGCGCTGCGGAATATGTTGGCGCTGTATAAATAAAAATTATTATTATTATTATTATTCGGCCTTGCTAACTATGTTACTATGTTAATATTTTGCAACTTTTGAAAGGTTCTTATAGATGCTAATATTATAGTGAAATCTATGCTAAAGATACAGAGGAGGACTGATGATTGGGGGGCTGTACATTAGTGTCACAAACAGCACTCATGTTGCCAATAATAGTCATGATAATCACACAAAGACAAGGCAATGGCTGCTTTTGCTACTAAGCAGGTTAATGGGTGCTTCTCAGTGAACGGTTAGTAAATTAAAATTCAATTCCAACACATGGGTGTACATATATACATTGGTATGGTCACTGCCAAGCTCTGCAATAACCAAAGAAAAACTAGCTGCTACCACCAACCATTTATTACAGGCTGATTGGACACCAGCTACTGGTAATGTGGGACCTCACATGGCCTCAGGGACGTGGTTTATAGAACAATAAGAACAAAGCTATTAAATATTATATATTTCATTCAACAATTGGGCATTGTTTATAAAAATATGGAAAATATGTTATAAAGGGAACAAGTCAATACAGTATACACAATCACATAAAAAGAAAAGGGATATACAAAAGAAATTTACTAGACTTGTTGTCATAGGAACCTGAAAACCCATCTCTTCAGGAAAGCCTGCAACCTGCAATAACCATTCTGCTGCCTCACCAAACACCCGAGCTGCCGCCTCACCAACGACCCGAGCTGTCGCCTCACCAATCACCCGAGCTGCCACTTCACCAACCACCCGAGCTGCTGCCAAGTCACCAACCACCCGAGCTGCCGAGTAGCCACCGCCAGAGCTGCCACCTAACCAACCACCCTAGCTGCCGCCTCATCAACCACCCGAGCTGCTGCCTCACCACCACCAGAGCTGCCGCCTCACCACCACCAGTGCTGCAGCACACCGACCTCCTGTCTCTTCCCCATTATCCTGAAGAATGTAAGTCCGCAAGGACAGGGTCCTCTCCCCTCCGTACCAGTCTGTCACTGTAAATTTGTTTACTGTTAACGATATCTATAACCCTGTATGTAACCCCTTTCTTACCCCCTGACGAAGGAACAGTGCGTCTGAAACGCGCGTCGGGGTGCCCCAGACTGCCCTGGCTGCCCATAGCGGTGTATGTACAAATTGATTGAAGTAAGTGTCTCCCTATATTGCCTACCTTCCTTGCACTATCGCACTACTTTTGTTGCACTTTAGTTCTATATGCAATATATTGCACTTTATATTTGCCACTTCATATGCACATTGCGGCACTTTTTATATAAATTCCCCATTTTTTATTAAAATATTTTCATATTTTTTCTTGCTTTTCTCAAGTGGGCTAAATCAGTGACCTTATGGAGATCTAAACTAATTTTTTATGTCAGCCAGTCAGATATGGGTACGTAGTAACAATTGTATACATATATACTGAAACGAATTTTGATTTTAATATGTGTTTTAATATTTGGTATTTAATAAAATAATATTTTATCTGATCATATTTCCTGTCATGATTAATTTCTTAATTTTCTACCATATGGTGAGCACGATTTTTTTCCCTTTCTCATGTACAGCACCATGGAATTAATGGTGCTATATAAATAAATAATAATAGTAATAATAGAAATGATATACTGTATATATAGTTTATGATGACAATATCATGTGCTCAGTTTACAATCAAATGCGACTCAAGGTCAATAATGAATAGTTTACTTATTGCAAATGCAGTTAGAGGGTTATCTTAGAATAGGTTGTGCTATTGCTAGGCTTATACAGAGATACAGTAGTTTATATTGTTAAATTAAAGTGCTCAGTGCATATATAACATAATACTTCTCTATGATAAGTATGTTTTAGCAAGGACACAAACCATTATTACGTAACCAGCATATCTATCTGTAATAAACCATTAAAACCAGGTATCTGCAGAGAGAGGCATTTAGTTGACAGGAGGAGAGAGGATGAATTTTCCTCAGGGCTCAGTGAAGGTACTCACAAAGTGGCATGTGTATAGTTTCCATGTGCTGTGTGGTCCTACCACGACAGCGCCGTTTCGCATATGTGCTTCTTCCAAAGTCAGAAAATGGATTTACCAGGTACAAGTCACTCCCTGTTGTGAATTCTGTTGTCGGGCTCCCTCCTGTGGTCATGAATGGTACTTCGGCTGGTTCTATCCATGGAATTCCTCTGGTGGCTGTGGGTGTTTCTGAGTTTCCTTCCACAGGTGACGAGGTTAATTCGTTAGCTAGCTGCTCTATTTAACTCCACTTAGATCTTTGCTCCATGCCACCTGTCAATGTTCCAGTATTGGTCTTGTTCACTCCTGGATCGTTCTTGTGACCTGTCTTCCCAGTAGAAGCTAAGTGCCTGCCTGTTTTTCTCTGGTTTGCTATTTTTCTGTCCAGCTTGCTATTTTGTTGTTATTTTGCTTGCTGGAAGCTCTGGGACGCAGAGGGAGCGCCTCCGCACCGTGAGTCGGTGCGGAGGATCTTTTTGCGCCCTCTGCGTGGTCTTTTTGTCGGTTTTTGTGCTGACCACAAAGCTACCTTTCTTATCCTCGGTCTGTTCAGTAAGTCGGGCCTCACTTTGCTAAATCTATTTAATCTCTGTGTTTGTATTTTCATCTTTACTCACAGTCATTATATGTGGGGGGCTGCCTTTTCCTTTGGGGAATTTCTCTGAGGCAAGGTAGGCTTTATTTTTCTATCTTCAGGGCTATCTAGTTTCTTAGGCTGTGCCGAGTTGCATAGGGAGCGTTAGGAGCAATCCACGGCTATTTCTAGTGTGTGTGATAGGATTAGGGATTGCGGTCAGCAGAGTTCCCACGTCCCAGAGCTCGTCCTTTATTATCAGTAACTACCAGGTCATTCCGTGTGCTCTTAACCACCAGGTCCATTATTGTCCTGACCACCAGGTCATAACAGTACAGATGGCCCAAAGTACTAATGCATCTCAATAGAGGGATAAGAGAAGTTCTGAGACCATTTTTTTTTCTTTGCAGTGTGTTTTGTCTCTCTTGTCCCCTTTACATCTGGGTGGTTCAGAACACAGGTGTAGACATGGACATTCAAGGTCTGTCCTCTTTGATGGATAATCTCACTATAAGTGTACAAAACATTCAAGATTTTGTGGTTCAGAATCCGATGTCAGAGCCTAGGATTCCAATTCCTGATTTGTTTTTTGGTGATAGATCTAAGTTCTTGAATTTCAAAAATAATTGTAAATTGTTTCTTGCCTTGAAACCTCGCTCCTCAGGTGACCCTGTTCAACAAGTAAAGATCATTATTTCTTTGTTACGTGGTGACCCTCAAGACTGGGCATTTTCCCTTGCGTCAGGGGATCCGGCATTGCGTTTTTCCTGGCGCTTGGATTGCTTTATGACGAACCTAATTCAGTGGATCAGGCAGAGAAAATCTTGCTGGCTCTGCGTCAGGGTCAGGATGAAGCGGAGATATATTGTCAGAAGTTTAGAAAGTGGTCTGTGCTCACTCAGTGGAATGAATGTTACCTGGCAGCGATCTTCAGAAAGGGTCTCTCTGAAGCCCTTAAGGATGTCATCGTGGGATTTCCCATGCCTGCTGGTCTGAATGAGTCTATGTCTTTGGCCATTCAGAGCGATCGACGCTTGCGTGAGCGTAAAGCTGTGCACCATTTGGCGGTACTATCTGAGCATGGGCCTGAGCCTATGCAATGTGATATGACTTTGACCAGAGCTGAAAGGCAAGAACACAGACGTCGGAATGGGCTATGTTTTTACTGTGGTGATTCCACTCATGCTATCTCCGATTGTCCTAAGCGCACTAAGCGGTTCGCTAGGTCTGCCACCATTGGTACGGTACAGTCTAAATTTCTATTGTCCGTTACTCTGATTTGCTCTTTCTCATCCTATTCTGTTATGGCATTTGTGGATTCAGGCGCTGCCCTGAATTTGATGGACTTGGAGTATGCCAGGCGCTGTGGTTTTTCCTTGGAGCCCTTGCAGCATCCTATTTCATTGAGAGGAATTGATGCTACGCCTTTGGCCAAGAATAAGCCTCAGTACTGGACCCAATTGACCATGTGCATGGCTCCTGCACATCAGGAGGATATCCGCTTTCTGGTGTTGCATAATCTGCATGATGTGGTCGTTTTGGGGTTGCCATGGCTACAGGTCCATAATCCAGTATTGGACTGGAAATCTATGTCTGTGTCCAGCTGGGGTTGCCAGGGGGTACATGGTGATGTTCCATTTTTGTCTATTTCGTCTTCCACTCCTTCTGAAGTTCCAGAGTTTTTGTCGGATTATCGGGATGTATTTGATGAGCCCAAAGCCAGTGCCCCACCTCCTCATAGGGATTGCGATTGTGCAATTAATTTGATTCCTGGTAGTAAGTTTCCTAAGGGCCAATTGTTCAATTTATCTGTGCCAGAACACGCCGCTATGCGGAGTTATATAAAGGAATCCTTAGAGAAAGGCCATATTCGCCCGTCGTCATCACCGTTAGGAGCAGGGTTCTTTTTTGTGGCCAAGAAGGATGGTTCTTTGAGACCTTGTATTGATTACCGCCTTCTCAATAAAATTACAGTCAAATTTCAGTATCCTTTGCCGTTGCTGTCTGATTTGTTTGCTCGTATTAAAGGGGCTAGTTGGTTCACCAAGATAGATCTTCGAGGGGCGTATAATCTTGTGCGAATTAAACAAGGCGATGAATGGAAAACAGCATTTAATACGCCCGAGGGCCATTTTGAGTACCTGGTTATGCCATTCGGGCTTTCCAATGCTCCATCAGTATTTCAGTCCTTTATGCATGACATCTTCCGAGAGTACCTGGATAAATTCCTGATTGTGTATTTGGATGATATTTTGGTCTTTTCGGATGATTGGGAGTCTCATGTGAAGCAGGTCAGAATGGTGTTCCAGGTCCTTCGTGCGAATTCCTTGTTTGTGAAGGGGTCAAAGTGTCTCTTTGGAGTTCAGAAGGTTTCATTTTTGGGGTTCATTTTTTCCCCTTCTACTATCGAGATGGACCCTGTTAAAGTCCAGGCCATTTACGATTGGACTCAGCCGACATCTGTGAAGAGCCTGCAAAAGTTCCTGGGCTTTGCTAATTTTTATCGGCGCTTCATCGCTAATTTTTCTAGTGTTGCTAAACTGTTGACTGATTTGACCAAGAAGGGTGCTGATGTGGTCAATTGGTCTTCTGCAGCTGTAGAGGCTTTTCAGGAGTTGAAGCGTCGTTTTTCTTCTGCCCCTGTGTTGTGCCAGCCAGATGTTTCGCTCCCGTTTCAGGTTGAGGTTGATGCTTCTGAGATTGGAGCTGGGGCTGTTTTGTCGCAAAGAAGTTCTGATGGCTCGGTGATGAAGCCATGTGCTTTCTTTTCTAGAAAGTTTTCGCCTGCTGAGCGCAATTATGATGTTGGTAATCGAGAGTTGTTGGCCATGAAGTGGGCATTCGAGGAGTGGCGTCATTGGCTTGAAGGAGCCAAGCATCGCGTGGTGGTCTTGACAGATCACAAGAATTTGACTTATCTTGAGTCTGCCAAACGGTTGAATCCGAGACAGGCTCGATGGTCATTATTTTTCTCCCGTTTTGATTTTGTGGTTTCGTACCTTCCGGGCTCTAAGAATGTGAAGGCTGATGCCCTGTCAAGGAGTTTTGTGCCTGACTCTCCGGGTGTTCCTGAGCCGGCGGGTATTCTCAAAGAGGGGGTAATTTTGTCTGCCATCTCCCCTGATTTGCGGCGGGTGCTGCAAAAATTTCAGGCTGATAGACCTGACCGTTGCCCAGCGGAGAAGCTGTTTGTCCCTGATAGGTGGACTAGTAGAGTTATCTCTGAGATTCATTGTTCAGTGTTGGCTGGGCATCCTGGAATCTTTGGTACCAGAGATTTGGTGGCTTGATCCTTTTGGTGGCCGTCTTTGTCATGGGATGTGCATTCTTTTGTGCAGTCCTGTGGGACTTGTGCTCGGGCTAAGCGCTGCTGTTCTCGTGCCAGTGTGTTGCTTTTGCCCTTGCCGGTCCCGAAGAGGCCCTGGACGCATATTTCTATGGATTTTATTTCAGATCTCCCCGTCTCTCAAAAGATGTCGGTCACTTGGGTGGTTTGTGATCGCTTTTCTAAGATGGTCCATTTGGTACCTTTGTCTAAATTGCCTTCCTCCTCTGATTTGGTGCCATTATTTTTCCAGCATTTGGTTCGTTTACATGGTATCCCGGAGAACATCGTTTCTGACAGAGGTTCCCAGTTTGTTTCGAGGTTTTGGCGATCTTTTTGTGCTAGGATGGGCATTGATTTGTCTTTTTCCTTGGCTTTCCATCCTCAGACAAATGGCCAAACCGAACGAACTAATCAGACTTTGGAAACATATCTGAGATGCTTTGTTTCTGCTGATCAGGATGATTGGGTGTCCTTTTTGCCGTTGGCTGAGTTCGCCCTTAATAATCGGGCCAGCTCGGCTACCTTGGTTTCGCCGTTTTTCTGCAATTCTGGTTTCCATCCGCGTTTCTCTTCAGGGCAGGTTGAGTCTTTGGACTGTCCTGGTGTGGATACTGTGGTGGATAGGTTGCAGCAGATTTGGACTCATGTGGTGGACAATTTGACATTGTCCCAGGAGAAGGCTCAACGTTTCGCTAACCGCCGGCGCTGTGTGGGTCCCCGACTTCGTGTTGGGGATTTGGTTTGGTTGTTGTCTCGTTATGTTCCTATGAAGGTTTCCTCTCCTAAGTTTAAGCCTCGTTTCATTGGTCCGTATAAGATTTCTGAGGTTATCAATCCTGTGTCATTTCGTTTGACCCTTCCAGCTTCTTTTGCCATCCATAATGTATTCCATAGGTCATTGTTGCGGAGATACGTGGCGCCTGTGGTTCCATCCGTTGATCCTCCTGCCCCGGTGTTGGTTGAGGGGGAGTTGGAGTATGTGGTGGAGAAGATTTTGGATTCTCGTATTTCGAGACGGAAACTCCAGTACCTGGTCAAGTGGAAGGGTTATGGTCAGGAAGATAATTCCTGGGTTTTTGCCTCTGATGTTCATGCTGCCGATCTGGTTCGTGCCTTTCATTTGGCTCATCCTGGTCGGCCTGGGGGCTTTGGTGAGGGTTCGGTGACCCCTCCTCAAAGGGGGGGTACTGTTGTGAATTCTGTTGTCGGGCTCCCTCCTGTGGTCATGAATGGTACTTCGGCTGGTTCTATCCATGGAATTCCTCTGGTGGCTGTGGGTGTTTCTGAGTTTCCTTCCACAGGTGACGAGGTTAATTCGTTAGCTGGCTGCTCTATTTAACTCCACTTAGATCTTTGCTCCATGTCACCTGTCAATGTTCCAGTATTGGTCTTGTTCACTCCTGGATCGTTCTTGTGACCTGTCTTCCCAGTAGAAGCTAAGTGCCTGCCTGTTTTTCTCTGGTTTGCTATTTTTCTGTCCAGCTTGCTATTTTGTTGTTATTTTGCTTGCTGGAAGCTCTGGGAAGCAGAGGGAGCGCCTCCGCATCGTGAGTCGGTGCGGAGGGTCTTTTTGCGCCCTCTGCGTGGTCTTTTTGTAGGTTTTTGTGCTGACCGCAAAGCTACCTTTCCTATCCTCGGTCTGTTCAGTAAGTCGGGCCTCACTTTGCTAAATCTATTTCATCTCTGTGTTTGTATTTTCATCTTTACTCACAGTCATTATATGTGGGGGGCTGCCTTTTCCTTTGGGGAATTTCTCTGAGGCAAGGTAGGCTTTATTTTTCTATCTTCAGGGCTAGCTAGTTTCTTAGGCTGTGCCGAGTTTCATAGGGAGCGTTAGGAGCAATCCACGGCTATTTCTAGTGTGTGTGATAAGATTAGGGATTGCGGTCAGCAGAGTTCCCACGTCCCAGAGCTCATCCTTTATTATCAGTAACTACCAGGTCATTCCGTGTGCTCTTAACCACCAGGTCCATTATTGTCCTGACCACCAGGTCATAACAACTCCCCTTATGACCTGAGATGGGAGCCGATAAATAAGATGCTGCTTGGTACTAAAAATTAAGAGATTGTGTGTCTTAAGGATGTCTACCCCCTTGAGGTCCAAAGTGGGAGATATAAATGCCATATTTCCTATCATGATTTTTGCTTTCTATAGACATGAGACATGGTATGTACAACTTTTCTCCATCAGGCTGATTTTATTTTCTGGGCTGATGCAAGTGAATGTGTTGTGTTCGTAAATGTGACACGATGCTGAAAATACTTCTCCTATAACCATAGGACCTATACATGCCACAAAAAAATAAATTCATATCTGGTATTTGGCTTTATCCCAGCTGAGCTCTTGCTCGCGGAGTTCTTTGAAGACAGCAAGACTTAAGGTACCTTCACACATAACGATATTGTTAACGATATCGTTGCTTTTTGTGACGTAGCAATGATATCGTTAAGGAAATCGTTATGTGTGACAGCGACCAACGATCAGGCCCCTGCTGGGAGATCGTTGGTCGCTGAAGAAAGTCCAGAACTTTATTTCGTCGCTGGATCTCCCGCGGACATCGCTGGATCGGCGTGTGTGACACCGATCCAGCGATGTCTTCACTGGTAACCAGGGTAAACATCGGGTTACTAAGCGCAGGGTCGCGCTTAGTAACCCGATGTTTACCCTGGTTACCAGCGTAAAAGTAAAAAAAAAAAAAACTACATACTTACCTACCGCTGTCTGTCCCCGGCGCTCAGCTTCTCTGCACTCCTCCTGCACTGGCTGTGAGCGTCGGTCAGCCGGAAAGCAGAGCGGTGACGTCACCGCTCTGCTTTCCGGCCGCTGTGCCCACAGTCAGTGCAGGAGGAGTGCAGAGAAGCTGAGCACCGGGGACAGACAGCGGTAGGTAAGTATGTAGTGTTTGTTCTTTTTACTTTTACGCTGGTAACCAGGGTAAACATCGGGTTACTAAGCGCGGCCCTGCGCTTAGTAACCCGATGTTTACCCTGGTTACCGGCATCGTTGGTCGCTGGAGAGCGGTCTGTGTGACAGCTCTCCAGCGACCAAACAGCGGCGCTGCAGCGATCCGGATCGCTGTCGGTATCGCTGCAGCGTCGCTTAATGTGAAGGGGCCTTTATTCACACAGGAGGGAAAAGTATCAGCATACAGACTCATTTCCTCAGTGTACACACTCCATGTCTGCTCTCCATCAGAAAACCTACTTCAATTAGCTGTTCACAGTGGGGGGGGGGGGGAGGGGGGGTGGTCATAGAGCAAAAATGATCAAAATTGAGTGCTAGTTCATTTTACATGTACATTTTATAATGAAGCCATGCTTGTATGCTCAATATGAGGGTGACACTCAGTATTGTTTTTATCTGTAATAACAGTAACTAACCAAGTTATTCCAGGGAGAGACAACGTTGAGTGGGAGTTCCATGTTGTCCATTGTAGGGTGAAACCTCAGCGGATAGGTATAAAATAAACTAATGAAATATATAAGGAGAGGATTGTTTCTTATTCATGGTATTTGTGTGAAAATATTAAATATTTAGCTCATTACGGGTCATTTGGTCCCTTAGTGACTAAGCCAATTTTTTCAAGTGTGAAGTATCACTTTATGTGATCCAGTTTCTAAGAACAAATTGTGTTTTTATAATTGGTAATATGTTTTGTATTTATTTATGAAACATTTTATAATGTTACCTACATTTTAGGTGAGTAAAAGGGGTCATTAAGAGGATGCTAGAGCAGTATATCTACTATAATGGTGCATTATGTTTGCTATGGGGCCAACAATGCAACTTCTATGAAGGAGAAATGCATGCAGTTAAAGCTGATGTTTGTGTTGTTAACAGCATCTTCTGAGGTTTCTATGGGTATTTCATTACACCCTTTTATTTACACAATATATGGCCACTTATATCTTTTGGAAGAAAACATGTTCAATTATGATCCCTAGTGGGCTACAGTGTATTGTTGTGATTCATATCTACGTACCCGAATCCAAGAACTATTAAAGAGGTTGTCGACTAGTAGGATAACCCCTTCACACTCTAAATGTTTGCCCCCATTAAAATGAAAACACCTATACTCCCCTCCAGTTCCAGCGGTGTTGACACTCGCATTCCCGGGGCTCACATGAGGTTATTATGACATGTAAGCCCTGCCCCAATCTGTGCTGGTGTCATTGTCCCTGCCTTCAGACATATAACTAATCAAGCTGCATACACCCGGTGGTTGTCCATAGCAGGGCCCATTTGGGGCCTGTCCTTGTAAGGACAGGAGTTACACAGGGGTTACAGGGTAGACAGCATCTATGCCCCAACCTGCTGACCTTTCCCCTGGACTATTACTCCTCATAGCCTCACTGGCTGAAATACTGACCATATTCATGTGTCCGTCCTGAATGGTGAGACCGTTCCATTCTTTTATATTTTTTGAGCACTGGTTATTTTGAGCACTTTATATTTGTCTATGTGTTTATTTGTTGGGTTCTTACATTTTAGGATATGTTTATTAAAAGCTAAGTTTTAATATTGGTAACCCTCCATAGCTGAAGGTATATATAACTAATCAAGAAGAAGTGAGCGGCCAGCCGCAGCTTTCACTTCCTCATGATTACTTATATGTCTGAAGGTGGGGACATTTCAAAAACCTGACCGGCACATCCAAACATAGACTCAGTGTGAACAGGTGCTGAACCTAGAGTCGCCAACTCGTATATAGTTAAGTAAATAAGGCAGCACACTGCAGCGCTAGAACATACAAACTTGAAAAACGAAATTTGAACTGCATTACTGCACTAGAAATATGAAAAATGAGAGCTTTTAGCGCATAAAAATGGCCAATTTTATGTGTACCTGGTAGCTCCGTTACGGCATCTCTCTTATACCAGGTCCTAAACTTGCCTTACCTCGCTGAGAATAAACGTCTCCATCTGAATGGGTACATGTGAAAACCTCTTACTAGACTAAAATTCTCTCTCTGTGGAAGGGTATTGGACCTGCTGTAATTAAAACACCTGAAGCTAGGAGGCGGAGTGCACGATCAGAAGGCTAGAGAATACATTTCAAAAACCTGACCGGCACATCCAAACATAGACTCAGTGTGAACAGGTGCTGAACCTAGAGTCGCCAACTCGTATATAGTTAAGTAAATAAGGCAGCACACTGCAGCGCTAGAACATACAAACTTGAAAAACGAAATTTGAACTGCATTACTGCACTAGAAATATGAAAAATGAGAGCTTATAGCGCATAAAAATGGCCAATTTTATGTGTACCTGGTAGCCCCGTTACGGTATCTCTCTTATACCAGGTCCTAAACTTGCCTTACCTTGCTGAGAATAAACGTCTCCATCTGAATGGGTACATGTAAAAACCTCTTACTAGACTAAAATTCTCTCTCTGTGGAGGGGTATTGGACCTGCTGTAATTAAAACACCTGAAGCTAGGAGGCGGAGTGCACGATCAGAAGGCTAAAGAATACATTTCAAAAACCTGACCGGCACATCCAAACATAGACTCAGTGTGAACAGGTGCTGAACCTAGAGTCGCCAACTCGTATATACAGTGGGGCAAAAAAGTATTTAGTCAGTCAGCAATAGTGCAAGTTCCACCACTTAAAAAGATGAGAGGCGTCTGTAATTTACATCATAGGTAGACCTCAACTATGGGAGACAAACTGAGAAAAAAAAATCCAGAAAATCACATTGTCTGTTTTTTAATCATTTTATTTGCATATTATGGTGGAAAATAAGTATTTGGTCAGAAACAAACAATCAAGATTTCTGGCTCTCACAGACCTGTAACTTCTTCTTTAAGAGTCTCCTCTTTCCTCCACTCATTACCTGTAGTTATGGCACCTGTTTAAACTTGTTATCAGTATAAAAAGACACCTGTGCACAGCCTCAAACAGTCTGACTCCAAACTCCACTATGGTGAAGACCAAAGAGCTGTCAAAGGACACCAGAAACAAAATTGTAGCTCTGCACCAGGCTGGGAAGACTGAATCTGCAATATCCAACCAGCTTGGAGTGAAGAAATCAACAGTGGGAGCAATAATTAGAAAATGGAAGACATACAAGACCACTGATAATCTCCCTCGATCTGGGGCTCCACGCAAAATCCCACCCCGTGGGGTCAGAATGATCACAAGAACGGTGAGCAAAAATCCCAGAACCACGCGGGGGGACCTAGTGAATGAACTGCAGAGAGCTGGGACCAATGTAACAAGGCCTACCATAAGTAACACACTACGCCACCATGGACTCAGATCCTGCAGTGCCAGACGTGTCCCACTGCTTAAGCCAGTACATGTCCGGGCCCGTCTGAAGTTTGCTAGAGAGCATTTGGATGATCCAGAGGAGTTTTGGGAGAATGTCCTATGGTCTGATGAAACCAAACTGGAACTGTTTGGTAGAAACACAACTTGTCGTGTTTGGAGGAAAAAGAATACTGAGTTGCATCCATCAAACACCATACCTATTGTAAAGCATGGTGGTGGAAACATCATGCTTTGGGGCTGTTTCTCTGCAAAGGGGCCAGGACGACTGATCCAGGTACATGAAAGAATGAATGGGGCCATGTATCGTGAGATTTTGAGTGCAAACCTCCTTCCATCAGCAAGGGCATTGAAGATGAAACGTGGCTGGGTCTTTCAACATGACAATGATCCAAAGCACACCGCCAGGGCAACGAAGGAGTGGCTTCATAAGAAGCATTTCAAGGTCCTGGAGTGGCCTAGCCAGTCTCCAGATCTCAACCCTATAGAAAACCTTTGGAGGGAGTTGAAAGTCCGTGTTGCCAAGCGAAAAGCCAAAAACATCACTGCTCTAGAGGAGATCTGCATGGAGGAATGGGCCAACATACCAACAACAGTGTGCGGCAACCTTGTGAAGACTTACAGAAAACGTTTGACCTCTGTCATTGCCAACAAAGGATATATTACAAAGTATTGAGATAAAATTTTGTTTCTGACCAAATACTTATTTTCCACCATAATATGCAAATAAAATGATAAAAAAACAGACAATGTGATTTTCTGGATTTTTTTTTCTCAGTTTGTCTCCCATAGTTGAGGTCTGCCTATGATGTAAATTACAGACGCCTCTCATCTTTTTAAGTGGTGGAACTTGCACTATTGCTGACTGACTAAATACTTTTTTGCCCCACTGTAGTTAAGTAAATAAGGCAGCACACTGCAGCGCTAAAACATGCAAACTTGAAAACAAGAAATTTGAACTGCATTACTGCACTAGAAATATGAAAAATGAGAGCTTTTAGCGCATAAAAATGGCCAATTAAGGTGGAGACAGTGACACAGCACAGATTGGGACAGGGCTTACATGTCATAATAACCTCATGTGAGCCCCAGGAATGCGAGTGTAGACCCCGCTGCAACGATCCCATTACTTTAATGGGAGCAAACATTCAGAGTGAGAAGGGGTTTTCCAAATAGTCGACAACCCTTAAGCTATTCTCTTGGTTGTATTCTAGCCCCAATTTATTTATTGAACTGATATCTTACATTTGAGATGGGGAATTGTTTAAAGATTATTTAACAAGCTAGAAATAAAGACTTGTGGTTTTAGCAGAGGGTTTTCTAATTTCGATATTTGTAAGTCTAATTTTTATGCATCTAGGAAATAATGACAACAGACGACACATGGCTGACAAAAGACAGAAATTTATCCAGGAGTATTAAAAGCAATACAGATGGTAAAATTATATTACTCACTTATATAGAGCCATTAATTCCACAGCACTTTAACCCCTTCAAGTCGCGGCCCTTTTTCATTTTTGCGTTTTCGTTTTTCGCTCCCCTCCTTCCCTGAGCCATAACTTTTTTATTTTTCCGTCAATATGGTCATATGAGGGCTTATTTTTTGCGGGACAAGTTGTACTTTTGAAAGACACCATTGGTTTTACCATGTCTTTTACTAGAAAACGGGAAAAAAATTCCAAGTGCGGTGAAATTGCAAAAAAAGTGCAATCCCACACTTGTTTTTTGTTTGGCTTTTTTGCTAGATTCACTAAATGCTAAAACTAACCTTCCATTATGATTCTCTAGGTCATTACGAGTTCATAGACATCTAACATGTCTAGGTTATTTTTTATCTAAGTGGTGAAAAAAAATTCCAAACTTTGCTAAAAATAAAAAAAATAAAAAGTGCCATTTTCCGATACCCGTAGCGTCTCCATTTTTCGTGATCTGGGGTCGGGTTATTTTTTGCGTGCCGAGCTGATGTTTTTAATGATACCATTTTTGCGCAGATACGTTCTTTTGCTCGCCCGTTATTGCATTTTAATGCAATGTCGCGGCGACCAAAAAACGTAATTCTGGCGTTTCGGATTTTTTTCTCGCTACGCCGTTTAGCGATCAGGTTAATGCTTTTTTTTAGTTGATAGATCGGGAGATTCTGAACACGGCGATACCAAATACGTGTAGGTTTGGTTGTTTTTTTATTGTTTTATTTAGGATGAGGCGAAAGGGGGGTGATTTAAACTTTTATATTTTTTATATTTTTTTCATATTTTTAAAAACTTTTTTTTTTACTTGTGCCATGCTTCAATAGCCTCCATGGGAGGCTAGAAGCTGGCACCACTTGATCGGCTCTGCTACATAGCAGCGATCATCAGATCGCTGCTATGTTGCAGAAATGGAGGTGTGCTGTGAGCGCCGACCACAGGGGGGCGCTCACAGCCACCGGTGATCAGTAACCATAGAGGTCTCAAGGACCTCTATGGTTACCTTCCTGATGCATCGCCGACCCCCGATCATGTGACGGGGGTCGGCGATGACGTCATATCCGGCCGCCCGGCCGGATGCGGTAGTTAAATGCCGCTGTCTGTGTTTGACAGCGGCATTTAACAGGTTAATAGCGGCGGGTGTATAGCGATTTCACCCGCCGCTGTTGCGCGCACATGTCAGCTGTACAAAACAGCTGACATGTCACGACTTTGATGTGGGCTCACCGCCGGAGCCCACATCAAAGGGGGAGACACGATTTGAGCAGTACATGTACTGCTCATGTCATGAAGGCATCATCATCAATGTCTCCATTGGGGGCTCACAATCTAAATTCCCTATCAGTATGTCTTTGGAGTGTGGGAGGAAACCGGAGTACCCGGAGGAAACCCACGCAAACACAAGGAGATCATACAAAGCCCTTGGAGATATTGTCTTTGGTGGGATTTGAACTAAGAACTCCAGTGCAGCTAAACAACAGTGCTAACCACTGAGCCACCATGCTGCCCATGTGGCTATGTGCAATATGCCTTAGGGAAAACAATCCAAATGACTAGGTGAGATATTCAGAGCAAGCTATGCTTTGAAGCAGCATCACTATTGCAAAACCTCAATATCTAAGATTGGATTATCTTGCGTAAATGATCTTCTAGATAACAGGTGTCAGATACTAGATATTAAAACACTCAAATCAACCTTTCAGTTCATGATTTCCCATTGCATGAATCACAGCAGTGGTTTCCCTGGTTTGGAAATAGCTTTTCCTGTGCTCAGCTATGTTCCTAGACTTCTCGCTGCTTCTGGATGTTTGTATTGTGAAACTTTACAGGGAAAGGATGGCGTCACGAGTGGGCCCTTCCGGCTTCCTGGAGCCACTCTGTCTCAGGAAAAAAGCTTCAAGGTTAGGCTTGTACAATACATTTCCTATTTGTACAGTCGACCAATCATGTGGTGCTTGTGATTCCAATAACAAAGTATCTATAGGCAATAAATGACGTTGTTAGACCACCGATCTTTAATGCATTTCTAAAGTTCTTCATACAATTAGATGTTTTAAGGAAACCATTAGCTGTTTTACTTTCATCATAAAACAAAACTCAAGAATGTATAAAAAAATGTCCCAATCCGGATCCTGAAGAAGAGGTAGATTTGTGTCTTGTCTGACAAGTAACAGGATTCAATCAGGAGGACACCTAATAAACAGGGGATGTGTGTCCTTTCATCTTTTGTAGATTTTTTTAATCTCAAAATAATCATCTTAGCTATATTCTTTCTCAGATCCAGCGATGTTTCTCCACTGCTGCCCTTGACCCTTGTTGACCGGCATGTACAGTGGCATGTCCGTTCAGCCTAGTGATTGACTGATGATACTACTAGAGTGCACATGACTGCTGCAGCCAATCACTGAGCTCTGCAGACATACCAATGTACACGGCGCAGGCTGTTATCAAGGACAGAGGTTAGAAAATCATTAACCATAAACCATTAATAATTTAAATTTATGATTCATATTTCATTTTTTTTAGATAATACAGCTGCCCATTCTATTATAAAAGTGAGTTCTACATTTATTTTCTTACTCAATACTAGCTAGAATAGTTTGTACATGCATTTTAGTGAGTCATATCCTGTCAAATATTTGCTCTAGTTGCAACCACTAAGGCCACATTCAGATTCATATTTCTCACAGATTGGACATGTACAGTTAAGTCCATATATATTTGGACAGAGATAAAAAATTTTTAATTTTAGTTATAGACATTACCACGATGAATTTTAAACAAAACAATTCAGATGCAGTTGAAGTTCAGACTTTCAGCTTTCATTTGAGGGTATCCACATTAAAACTGGATGAAGGGTTTAGGAGTTTCAGCTCCTTAACATGTGCCACCCTGTTTTTAAAGGGACCAAAAGTAATTGGACAATTGACTCCAAGGCTATTTCATGGACACGTGTGGGCAATCCCTTCGTTATGTCATTCTCAATTAAGCAGATAAAAGCCCTGGAGTTGATTTGAGGTGTGGTGCTTGCATTTGGAAGGTTTTGCTGTGAAGTAAACATGCGGTCAAAGGAGCTCTCCATGCAGGTGAAACAAGCCATCCTTAAGCTGCGAAAACAGAAAAAACCCATCCGAGAAATTGCTACAATATTAGGAGTGGCAAAATCTATAGTTTGTTACATCCTGCGAAAGAAAGAAAGCACTGGTGAACTCATCAATGCAAAAAGACCTGGGCATCCACGGAAGACAACAGTGGTGGATGATCGCAGAATAATCTCCATGGTGAAGAGAAACCCCTTCACAACAGCCAACCAAGTGGCCAACACTCTCCAGGAGGTAGGCATATCAATATCCAAATCTAACATAAAGAGAAGACTGCATGAAAGTAAATACAGAGGGTTCACTGCACTGTGCAAGCCACTCATAAGCATCAAGAATAAAAAGGCTAGACTGGACTTTGCTAAAAAACATCTAAAAAAGCCAGCACAGTTCTAGAAGAACATGCTTTGGACAGATGAAACCAAGATCAACCTCTATCAGAATGATGGAAAGAGAAAAGTATGGCGAAGGCGTGGTACAGCTCATGATCCAAAGCATACCACCTCATCTGTAACACACGACGGAGGCAGTGTGATGGCTTGGGCATGCATGGCTGCCAGTGGCACTGGGTCACTAACGTTTATTGATGATGTGACAGAGGACAGAAGCAGCCAAATGAATTCTGAGGTATTCAGAGCCATACTGTGTGCTCAGATCCAGCCAAATGCAGCCAAACTGATTGGTCGTCGTTTCATACTACAGATGGACAATGACCCAAAACATAAAGCCAAAGCGACCCAGGAGTTTATTAAAGCAAACAAGTGGAATATTCTTGAATGGCCAAGTCAGTCACCTGATCTCAACCCAATTGAGCATGCATTTCACTTGTTAAAGACTAACCTTCAGACAGAAAGGCCCACAAACAAACAGCAACTGAAAACCACCGCAGTGAAGGCCTGGCAGAGCATCAAAAAGGAGGAAGCACGGGGCGTGGCCTGAACGTCCATGTGAGCGGACGTGTGACAGAGCGCTCCCGCTGCCAACGCTAAATTTATCCTTATAAGCCGCGGCTGAGCGGCGATTCAAAGCGCTTACCGGCTGCAGGAGAGTCCCGGGAGTGCGGCGGTGAATAGAGGCGGCCCCGAGGTCAACAAATATGACCAGGAGGAGGCAAAGAGATGCAGGAGCCGGCGAGGCTGGGACCAGCCAAGATGGCGCCGACGCCAGGGAGAAGGCGGAGAAGGACAACGCGGCATGCCAGAAGAGAATGGCGGCGGCGGCAAAGCTCCAGCAGTTTGCTAGAGTGGAGGCCGCAGGGAGCACAGGAAAAGCAGAGGAAGACGCCGGAGCAGACACAGACACAGAAGGAGAGGAGGAAAGCCCAGCAGAGGAGCAGGAGGTACAACAGGGGAGCAGGGATGGTGACATGGCGGTGGTAGTAGGGGGATCTGAAGATAAGGAGTCAGGAGCAGAGCCCACCCTTAGAGATGTTTTTGCACTGGTATCATCATGCAAACAATCCCTGACCCAGCAGCTACAGGAGGTCAAGGGGGATACAGCCCAGATAAATGCAGCCCTACAGAAGATTGACAAACGTGTGGGGGCTGTGGAGGAAAGAGTGAGCACTGCAGAAGATCATATAGTGCAGCTGCAGAAAGCGGAGAGGAAGTTTACTCAGGCAATATCGGAGCTGGCTGCAAAAAATGAGGATCTGGAGAATAGGTCCAGAAGAAATAACATTCGTATAGTGGGTGTCCCACGGAGTATATTGAAAGCTGGCTCCTTGAGACTTTTGGTGATGCAGCACTGACAAAAGTATTTGCGGTAGAAAGAGCCCACAGGGTCCCACCGAAACCACCTGTCCCTGGAGCAAGTCCCCGTACCATGCTTGCCAAAATCCTAAACTACAGAGACATTATCCTGAGGAAGGCCAGAGACATGACGGATCTGACAATTAGAGGTCAAAGAATTGCTATTTATCCTGACTATTCCGCCCTGGTACAGAAACAACGGATAATGTTCACGGGTATCAAGAGACGGCTGAGAGAACTGGGAGTGCAATACTCCATGATGTTTCCGGCACGACTGAGAGTGGTAGCGTTGGATAAGATTCATTTTTTCCAGACACCGGAGGACGCTACCCAGTGGATAGATCTTAACGCTAAAAAGCTTAAAGGGAAAGGAGATTGAAAATGTGGGGTGGGTTAGTCGGGAGGTATTTTAATTCTTTCAAAAAGGGGAAAAAGAGATGGACTGACAGTACATTGGTAATTGAAATGTGAAGGTTGGAGGGTGGAGCTGGGTATTACTCAGGGAACGCACTGGGAGTGCTGATGCGGCGGAGAAGTACGAGGGAGGAAGGGTGTGCAGCGTACTAAAAGTTTATTTAGTTTCCTGTAGTTGTAATGTAATACAGGTTGAATTATATTGTTCTTCTAAGAATTGCGCCGAATTCTGTTATAAACGGTAGCGGGAGGCGGAAGGAGAAGGTTACGTTAACAAGAGTGTTCGCAATGGGTGATGGTGCCCCACTCTTGATAAGAGGCAGAATGTATAGTATTGGGGGGTGTGGGGGAGGGGGGGAGGGGTAAGGGTGGGGAGGGAAGTTAGACAGCTCAGAACTGGGAGTAAAGACATAACTAAAGATGATGAGTCACATAATAGGGGACCGCTTTAAGATATTGAGTTGGAATGTGAGAGGTCTGGCGGATAAGTCTAGGAGAGCTGCGAGCTTGCAGTATGCGAAGGATCAACGGGCTTCTATGATATGCCTGCTAGAGACGCACTTGATACTTGAGACGTACTGAATAGACGTTGGATACAGAAAGGGTATCATTCTACCTTTTCGACGTACTCAAGAGGTGTGTCAGTGTTGGTGCCGGTGGGAGTGCAGTATGAAGAGGTGAAAGTATGCGTGGATGCTGAGGGTCAGTATGTGGTGATACAATGTATATTGTATGGAGTGAGATTGTGTGTTGTGGCAATGTATATTCCACCTCCATATTCAAGTAAGAAGATCAGGGAGGTGTTGGAGAAGGTGGAACGATGGGAACCACTACCACTCTTAATTATTGGGGATTTGAACAATATCTGTGATGACTTTTGGGATAAAAATAAGAACACCCAGAACAGGTCGGAGGGGCACACTACAACATTTGGTACCTATGTCCGTGAAATAGGCATGATTGATCTATGGAGAGTTAGACATGTTGGGGAAAGAGGGTACTCGTGCTACTCGCCGGCTCATGCTACGCTATCCAGAATTGATATGGCGCTGGGTAACCGCCTGTTAGACACAATGGTGGGGGAGGTGCGTTATCTGCCGAGGGCCCTTTCAGATCATAGTCCAATTGAGGTGGAGGTTAGGTTGTTGGGGACACGGACCGCAAGCGGGAGAGAATGGAAGATCCATCCTAACTGGTTACAGAGTATTGACTTGGACGGTATAGGGAAGGAGGTGACGGAATTCTTTGCTTTAAATGATGGGAGTACAGATGCTCTAACTGTTTGGGATGCAATGAAAGCGTACCTGAGAGGGTTACTATTTAGAGACATTAGTAGGTGTAAGAGGAGGATAAGGGAGGCGGAGAGAGTGGCGATGGAGGAGCTGAAAACCGCAGAGGACGAGATGGTAGTGATGGGGACTTCCGAGGCAGAGAAAAGGTTGAGAATAGCGCAAAATTGTATGGAAAAGATTCTGCTGGGAAAAGCTGAGAGGAAGCGGGAGTTTCAGAGGGTGACTTATTTTCAGGAGGGAGAAACAGTGGGACACATGCTATCGGTGGTAGCCGCGGCTCAGCGTAGTACCTCGTATGTACACTTGTTGGTTTCAGATGGGGGGAGCAGGGTATCTGAAACACCTGAAATTATAAAGGTCTTTGCGGACTTTTACGCGGACTTATATTCCTCCAGGGTCAATGAGTCAGCCGGAGATACGGAGACTTTCCTTGAGAGTCTGGGTCTTCCGAAATTGAGTGAGGAGGATAGGGTGAGCCTCGATGCCCCTATCACCGAGGAGGAACTGAGTCGGGCGCTGAAGTCTATGGCCAATGGGAAGGCACCTGGGGTTGATGGGTTACCAGCCGAAATCTATAAAAGTTTGGAGGAAGTGCTGATTCCCAGATTAAAGTTAGTACTGGAGGAAGCTGGATGCCAAGGGTATCTCCCAGCATCTATGATGGAGGCTATTATAGTGGTTATTCCGAAGGAGGATAAGGATCTGGGGAAGCCTGAGTCGTATCGGCCAATCTCTCTGTTAACCATCGATGTCAAACTCTTGGCCAAGGTGTTGGCTACCCGTTTGTCCAGCGTCATTGCTAACCTTGTACATTCAGATCAGTCTGGTTTTATGCCTGACAGGTCTACAGCGGTTAATCTGCGGAGGCTGCATATGAACCTGCAGCTGAAGTCTGACAACTGTGGCCGAAGGGTTATTGCATCCTTGGATGCCCATAAGGCGTTTGACAGTGTGGAGTGGGGATATCTCTGGCGGGTGTTGAAGTGTATGGGTATTGGTCCGCAATTTGTGGCGTGGACTCAACTGTTATATTCACTACCAACAGCTAGAATTAGAGTGAATGGGGAACTTTCTCAGCCTATAAAGTTGGCCAGAGGTACGAGGCAGGGTTGCCCACTGTCGCCCCTTCTGTTTGCCTTAGCTGTGGAGCCACTGGCCGCCAAGATCCGACAATCGGATGAGGTCCCTGGGTTCAGATATGGGAGTGTTGAGGAGAAGATTGCATTATATGCAGATGACATCTTACTGTTCCTGGCGGACCCGGATGAAGCCTTGAATGGGGCTATCGAGATCATTGGGAAATTTGGAGCCTTGTCGGGATTGAGGATAAATTGGGATAAATCGGTCCTCTTTGAGGTGGATGGGGTGGAGGAGAGCAGAAGTGAGCCATTGGGAGAGGGGCGGCTTAAGGTGGCATCCCTTTTCAAATACCTGGGAATATGGATCTCGATGCCAGTTACAGAGTTTTTGTATAGGAATTTGACTCCTCTCATGGGCGCCCTTAAAGCAAAAGTGGATGCGTGGAATAAATTGCACCTATCGGTGGTGGGTAGGGTTAATCTCATTAAAATGGTTCTGATGCCCAAATTACTTTACGTCCTACATAACGCGCCAGTTTGGATTCCACGTGGGAAGTTCCGGCAGATTAATGCTCTTTTTAGAAGCCTGATATGGGGGAGGCAGTACCCACGTTTTCGCCTGGAGACGCTTCAGCGACCCAAGGAAGATGGAGGATTGGCTTTACCCAATCCTGAGTTATATTTTCTTGCAGCCCAGAGCCAGCATTTGAAGGGCTGGGCGCGGGAGGCGTCTACCAGTGCGGTACAACACTTGATGGAGAGGGTGACAAACCGACGACCGGTGGCGCAGTGTCTGGAGGATGGCTCCTTGGGAGTGTTGGGGAAATTATACCCAACTATGTTTTTGATACATAAATTATGGACCAGACTGCGACAGATTCGGGGGGTTACGGAGCTGACTAAATTTATACCGATATGGCTTAATAATAATTTGGTT
This sequence comes from Ranitomeya imitator, assembly GCF_032444005.1. Lineage (NCBI taxonomy): Eukaryota > Metazoa > Chordata > Amphibia > Anura > Dendrobatidae > Ranitomeya > Ranitomeya imitator. Next base: position 218,535,784 of record NC_091285.1, on the reverse strand, counting down.
GAGTTTGCGGCTCTTGGAGTGCTGGCGGAGTGGCAGGCCAAAGGAATTCACTTGGTGGCTCAGATAACTCAACAACGAGGATTAAAGTCCTTTTCGCAGTTGCAGGGGGAGTTTGGATTGAGACCGACTGGGGAGTATCAATATGCTCAGATAAAACATGCCTTTAAAGCTCAAAACAAGGGCGGTGGTATTGAGATCCAGGAGGACATAGTTCTGGAATACGTGTGTGGGGAAGGGTCCACAAGGGGAGTCATTACCACCCTTTATAAGGACCTTCTACATGCATATTTGCTAGACTTCCCTCTAAAAGCGAGAGCGAAATGGGAAAGTGAGTTAGGCCCAATGGAGGATGAAACCTGGGAGTCGGTGTTGGAGTGGGTTCCAAGAGTGTCACTGAGCGAGCCGTATAGACTATCGCAGCTGTACATCTTGCACAGAGTCTATAAATCACCGGAAGTGTTGTACAGAGCGGGATTGCGTGCTGACTCGGAATGCCCGAGATGTAAGACTGAGAATGCAGGAATATACCACATGATGTGGACATGTCCAAGACTGGTTGCTTTCTGGTTGGTGGTAATGAGCCGTGTGGAAGGGGCGTATAAATGCAGAGTGCCGAGAGATCCGATAGTGTGTTTACTGGGACATGTAGAGGAAATTAGAGTGGATAACACCTGGAAGATAGCAATAGCTAGGCTATTATATATGGCAAGGAAGGTAATAGCAAGGAACTGGATCAAGGAGGAGCCGCCTACAAGGGGTGAATTCCTGAAATATGTTAAACATGGTCTCAATTTGGAAAAGGGGGTCTACAAAAGACGTGGGAAAATAGAAACGTTTGACAAAATGTGGTCTCCGTGGCTTGAACTGGGATGAGTAGTTATGGGAAATGGGAGGATGAGGGCCTCTGAAAGGTAGAGAGTGCTAAAGGAACAAGCGGACATAAGTGAGTCAAATGGCTCAAAGAGCCATCAATACTGGTAACAAAAGTATAACTGGGTATGAGCTGTCAGGGGAGGGGGAGGTTTGGGTTTTGTTGGGATTGTTGGGGGTTTAGAAAATGTTAAAATTTTGTAATATACTGGAAAATGCATAAATTGTATTGTTCATATTCGCTTTCAATAAAAATCTATTTAAAAAAAAAAAAAAAAAAGGAGGAAGCACAGCGTCTGGTGATATCCATGAGTTCAAGACTTCAGGCAGTCATTGCCAACAATGGGTTTTCAACCAAGTACTAGAAATGAACATTTTATTTAAAATTATTTAATCTGTCCAATTACTTTTGGTCCCTTTAAAAACAGGATGGCACATGTTAATGAGCTGAAACGCCTAAACCCTTCATCCAATTTTAATGTGGATACCCTCAAATGAAAGCTGAAAGTCTGAACTTCAACTGCATCTGAATTGTTTTGTTTAAAATTTATTGTGGTAATCTCTATAACCAAAATTAGAAAAATGTTGTCTCTGTCCAAATATATATGGACTTAACTGTATGCTTTATAGCCCAGGGGTGTCAAACTGCATTCCTCGAGGGCTGCAAACAGGTCATGTTTTCAGGATTTCCTTGCATTGCACAGGTGATAATTTAATCACCTGCAGAGAATGATTCCAGCACCTTGTGCAATGCTAAGGAAATCTTGAAAACATGCATGGTTTGAGGCCCTCGAAAAAAAAATGCAGTTTGACACCCCTTTTATAGCCCATGTGGATAGTCACAATTCTGTGAGGGGGGGGGGAGGTTTCCAGACAGTATTTCTACAAAAAATCAGGGAGATGTGTCTTGTTATTTTTTTTTTCCTGAATCACGGATGAAAGTAACCTGCACAATTCTATGGGTCAATGAAAATTATAGACAGTACGTGGATGCCATCCACATACTGTCTATTTTTAACATTGCAATGGGCAGGAGAAGCTCTTCAATTTATTTTTTTATTGATTCTTGAATTCGAAAATCATTGATGAAACGCTAGTGGTAAGAACTGACACACTGATGAAGACCGGACCATTTTTTACATACAAGAAAAATCACTGACATCTGAATGAGTTATAAAAGACTATAGAAAAATGTGCTACTTAATTGGAGCCTGTCACATGAAAAAACATTAATAACCTGCAGATGTACAATTAATCTGCAGGTTAATAGCATTCTGCACCTGCCTGGTGCCTGCACTTGGAACCCCATTGTCAGGAGGAAATAAACTTCATTCCTTCCAGCAATGTCCCGGTTTCAGTTATGGGGGTACCACCAGCGCGGGTTCAGTCACCGTGGCTGTAACCGCGTTCCCAGAACTGTGGCTCATCATTAGGGTCAGCAGTCAGTCAGTGCCGAGGACACGGTTACAGCTACTCTATATACATAGAATGGTGACTAAAACTGTCCCGGCGCCACTCCCATAACAGCTGTTGCTCTTTATTCCCACTAGTATGTTTGGTGATCTGTTTTTTTTGGTCCATTTTTTTTTGTTTGTTTTTTGTTTTTTTTAAACATGGTTCCAGAGAGATGTGTTTTTTTTTATTTGGTGCTAATTTTTACTAACGTTACCAAGTGGGTGTTGCCCCTAGAGGAGTGTCTTTAGGCTGCTTTGCATTTTTACTATGTGGACAGTGCACAAAGACCATATAAATTAGCACTAATTAACCACTTAACGATCGCTGAAAAGCCTTTTAAGGACAGCAATTAAGGCTACTTATTCCTCAGCGCTGCTTTTTCACGGCCCTGAAAAATAAGCATATAGTGCCCCCCAGCGTCAGAAAATCTTCATGGTCTTGGCTACTGGGGGTAGCTGAGACCCCAGAGAACATGATTCAGGTTGGTTTCTACCATCCCCAGTCTCTTGATCGCCGTTACTCACTGAATAATGGCAATCGCAAAAACAAAAAGCACGCTTTCCTATTCATTTCTCTCTCCTGTGGTATGATCTAGCATTCCACAGGAGAGAAAAATTGAGTCTTCCAAGACCCCTCCCAGTACCTCTGCCATCCCCAGACCGTCCTGGTCCATCCTCCGGCCCTCCATGTCATCTTCCTAGAATAAAATGGTGGGCGCATGCGCATTTCGCCAGCTGAGAGCTGCCGGCCGGTACCCGGCAACAATAGGGAATTTTTGCTATTAGTTCATTTTTATCACTGTGATAGACAATATAACACTAATCAAAATAAAAAAAAATAGTAAATCAAGCCCCCTTTGACGGCCCCTTAGTTAAGTAAAAATAATAGAATAAAAAAATGTATTTTTTCCATTCTTTGCATTTAGCGTTAGGGTTGGGGCTAGGGTTAGGGTTGAGATTAGAGCTAGGGTTAGGGTTGGGGTTAGAGCTAGGGTTATGGTTGGGCTAGGGTTAGGGTTGGGGCTAGGGTTATGGTTGGGGTTAGGGTTTGAGTTGGGGCTAAGGTTAGGGTTGAGACTAGGGTTGGGGTTGTGTATGGGTTACAATTGTGGTTTCGGTTGTGGTGTTGGTGTTAGGGTGGTGTTGGGGTTAGGGTTGTGGTTAGAATTATGGCTGTGGTTAGGATTAGGGTTGGGATTGGGATTAGAACTAGGGTTAGGGCTATGGTTAGGGTTGGGGTTAGAGCTAGGGTTATGGTTGGGCTAGGGTTAGGGTTGGGGTTAAAGTTTGAGTTGGGGCTAAGGTTAGGGTTGAGGCTAGGGTTGGGGTTGTGTTGGAGTTAGGTTTGTGTTGGGGTTAGAATTGGGGTTTCGGTTGTGGTGTTGGGGTTAGGGTGGTGTTGGGGTTAGGGTTGTGGTTAAAATTATGGTTGTGATTAGGGTTGGGATTAGGGATAGGGGAGTGTTGCAGTTAGGGTTGGCGGATAGTGCTGTGTTAGGGTTGGAGTTAGAATTGGGAGGTTTCCACTAATTAGGTACATCAGGGGGTCTCCAAACGTGACATGGTGCCCGCCATTGATTGCAGCCAAACGGTGCTCCCTCCTTTCTGAGCTCTGCCATGCGCCCAAACAGTGGCTTTCCCTCACAAACGGGGTATCGGTGTACTCAAGAGAAATTGCACAACAGATTTTGTGGTACATTTTCTCCTGAAACCCTTATGAAATTTAAAAAGTTTGGGTCTAATGAAAATTTTTTGTGAAAAAAGTTAAATGTTCATCTTTTCCTTCTCATGAAGCACCTGAAGAGTTAATAAACTTCTTGAATGTAGTTTTGCGCACCTTGAGGGGTGCAGTTTTTAGAATAGTGTCACATTTGAGTATTTTCTGTCATATTGACCCCCCAAACTCACTTCAAATGTGAGGTGGTCTTTAAAAAATGGTTTTGTAAATTTTGTTGGAATAATGAGAAATCGCTGGTCAACTTTTAACCCTTGTAACGTCCTAACAAAAAAAATTATGCTTCCAAAACTGTGCTGATTTAAAGTTGACATGTGGGAAATGTTATTTATTTACTATTTTGTGTGACACGACTCTAATTTTAGGGCACAAAAATTAAAAGTTTGAAAATTGCAAAATTTTCTACATTTTTGCCAAATTTCCACTTTTTTCATAAATAAACAGAAATCATATCAAAGAAATGTTACCACTAATATGAAGTATAATACATCACGAAAAAAAACAATCTCAGAATCAGTGGAATCCATTGAAGCGTTCCAGAGCTATAACCTCAAAAAGTGACATTGGTCAGAATTGTAAAAATTGGCTTGGTCGTGAAGGTCAAAATTGGCTCGGTCACTAAGGAGTTAAACAGGCCCATAGCTTTGATGTCGTATGGCCTTTGAAAAAAACAAAAACAAAAGACAGCATTCTCTGAAAAGCAGCTGTAATAAAATAAGAGCAAAAACTGTCCACTTTTGCCTTGTGACAGGTCCTCTTTAAACCCACCAAGGTGCGAAGACATTAGAGTGTAGAACTTTCACCACTGGTAAATGTTTCCTTCATGACAGTAGCCGGTTTGTACAAGGTAAATTAATTTCATTCAGACAAATGGCTATATCCTAAACTAATACTACTGAATCTGTGAGAATCAGTCTATCCACATTCAAGGTTCGGTATAGCTTCATAATGGGGCTTTATAACACCTTATAACACCTATCATCTGAAAAAATAGCATATGCCATCTTTATATTTTGATAAAGTAATTTAATGATACTTACAATTGGCTACAATAGTATATTGCTTGGAGTGGGAGGCAAGGGACTACCCTGGATTGGATTGAAATTCAAAGCTACAGCTGGTACAGTTAGGGAATACACTGAACATATTATGTGTGGGCATTGTACTAGTCTGAAATTATCCCAATGTAGGACGCAACATACGGTTTATAAAACTGTTATTTATGGGTAGATTAGAGCAGTAGAAGTGTTTGAACAATGAAAAAACGTTTTGATGTCTGCACTAATACGGGGACCAAAGAACCAATGACATACTAAGCCATGGTGAGCCATGTTTGGAAACTAGAAAAGCATTATACATGGCCTAAAATTGTGTGTGTGTGTGTTTATATGTATACTGTATAGACACTACATAGACTTTTAAGAACAGCAACTGTCACCTCATACCCCAGTGAGCTAAAAACCCATCTTCACTGAATACAGATTTCACTGCAGAACTGAAAGTGAAGATCAGTTCAGAAATTGAAAGATCGTGTGTATGTATATTTTTCTCAATATCTGACGTCAGAATAAACCTTTCACTTTTAAGGTCAATTAGGATTATTATAATTATTATTTGCCAAATGCCAGAATAATGAGAGAGAGAGAGAGAAAGAAAGAATGTTTTAAGGCATTTGTATTACTTACTGCAAAGTCAAAAGTTTACATACACTAAGATTGCTATGCCTTTAAACAATTCTGGACTGCCCATATGATGATGTCAGGTGTTTGGAAGCTTCTGACAGTTTTTTTTTTTTGCAACATCTGAGTTAGTTAGAGACACACTGTCTTCACACCGAAGCCTGTTTTCACCTTCCTGATCAGGCCAATTTTTACAATTCTGACCACTGTCACTTTAAGTGGTCATACCTTTGGAACGCTTCAACGGGTCCTTGTGATTTCTCATGACATATTGCACTTTATGTTAATGGTAAAATAAAAAAATACAATTTAATTATTTAAAAATCGTACAATGTTAATTTCTGTTTTTTTATTTTTAGATGCTATCAGTTGAAGTTTACCTACGATAAAAATTACAGACCTCTCTATTCTTTGTAGGTGGGAAAACTTGCAAAATCAGCAGTGTATCAAATACTTATTTTCCCCATTGTATGTAGATACAGTATATATATTGACCCGTGACATCCGTGCCTTTAGGCCCACCAGCTTCCTCCCATTCCCCTTGTCCGGAGTCAAAAGGAAAAGTTAAAAGGCTCCCCGTCTCAGCTTTGCCTAGTCCCGGCCATAGGTCCCGGATCTTGGGATGGTTACTGTTTAAGGTTGTGACCACCTGCACGTCACTCAGCCTTGGGGCCCCTCTTGCCTCGGCAACTTCACCCCCATGGCTCTCTGTCTGCCTTCTTTCACTTCATCTTGCCCGGGGCATAGCTAACTGCTCACTAACCAGGAAGTCCCTTCACTATATCCTACTGCTCTAAACTACACCCATCTGTGTCTCCTCTCAGCCTGTAAAACCCCTTATGCTAACTATACCTATTCTAAGACTCTCATTCCCTACCTCTAGTGTGTCCCACTTTTATCCTGTTATCCCTAATCTTATACACAATACAGCAATATTTTATGAACACAATAACAGTCACAAACATCATGGAATCGAACACAATTACTATGAATACTGTGCAAAGAGAGGGGGTATATGACGGCCTCTGTCACCTCCTTACACCAGCATTGTGCATTTTTGGACAGAGAGTTCAGATGTTGCTCCTGGAATCTGTTGTAGCCATTTTTCCAACTTAGGTGTCACTTCTCCAAGTGCTCCTATCACCACTTGAATCACTGTTGTTTTCACCTTCCACATATTTTCCAGTTCTCCTTTGAGGCCATGGTATTTATCCAGCTTCTCATTATTCCTTCTTTCTGATGTTGCTGTCACTTGGCACTGCCACATCTATTATCACTGCTGTCTTCTGATTCTTGGAGTATCCAGAAATACATCAGGAAAATGGCATCAAAAGATGAGATGCCGAGAGAAAGCCTAAGGCAGCAACAGCAACAGATCTGGAAGGAAGAACAGGAACATGAAGTGCCATGGTAAGACAAGCTGCTGCATGGGATGTACCATCGCCAGATAATGGACTTGGCTAACATGGAGAAATCCTACCAATGGCTGGAGAAAGCTGGACTCCGAGACAGCACAGAGGCACTAATCATAGCGGCACAAGAGGAAGCACTAAGTACCAGATCCATAGCAGCAGGAATCTACCACACAAGACAAGACCCAAGGTGCAGACTATGCAATCTATACATATATATACTGTGTATATATATATATATATATATATATATATATATATATATATACATATACAGTGGGGCAAAAAAGTATTTAGTCAGTCAGCAATAGTGCAAGTTCCACCACTTAAAAAGATGAGAGGCGTCTGTAATTTACATCATAGGTAGACCTCAACTATGGGAGACAAACTGAGAAAAAAAAACCCAGAAAATCACATTGTCTGTTTTTTTAACATTTTATTTGCATATTATGGTGGAAAATAAGTATTTGGTCAGAAACAAAATTTCATCTCAATACTTTGTAATATATCCTTTGTTGGCAATGACAGAGGTCAAACGTTTTCTGTAAGTCTTCACAAGGTTGCCACACACTGTTGTTGGTATGTTGGCCCATTCCTCCATGCAGATCTCCTCTAGAGCAGTGATGTTTTTGGCTTTTCGCTTGGCAACACGGACTTTCAACTCCCTCCAAAGGTTTTCTATAGGGTTGAGATCTGGAGACTGGCTAGGCCACTCCAGGACCTTGAAATGCTTCTTACGAAGCCACTCCTTCATTGCCCTGGCGGTGTGCTTTGGATCATTGTCATGTTGAAAGACCCAGCCACGTTTCATCTTCAATGCCCTTGCTGATGGAAGGAGGCTTGCACTCAAAATCTCACTATACATGGCCCCATTCATTCTTTCATGTACCCGGATCAGTCGTCCTGGCCCCTTTGCAGAGAAACAGCCCCAAAGCATGATGTTTCCACCACCATGCTTTACAGTAGGTATGGTGTTTGATGGATGCAACTCAGTATTCTTTTTCCTCCAAACACGACAAGTTGTGTTTCTACCAAACAGTTCCAGTTTGGTTTCATCAGACCATAGGATGAGCATCCAAATGCTCTTTAGCAAACTTCAGACGGGCCCAGACATGTACTGGCTTAAGCAGTGGGACACGTCTGGCACTGCAGGATCTGAGTCCATGGTGGCGTAGTGTGTTACTTATGGTAGGCCTTGTTACATTAGTCCCAGCTCTCTGCAGTTCATTCACTAGGTCCCCCCGCGTGGTTCTGGGATTTTTGCTCACCGTTCTTGTGATCATTCTGACCCCACGGGGTGGGATTTTGCGTGGAGCCCCAGATCGAGGGAGACTATCAGTGGTCTTGTATGTCTTCCATTTTCTAATTATTACTCCCACTGTTGATTTCTTCACTCCAAGCTGGTTGGCTATTGCAGATTCAGTCTTCCCAGCCTGGTGCAGGGCTACAATTTTGTTTCTGGTGTCCTTTGACAGCTCTTTGGTCTTCACCATAGTGGAGTTTGGAGTCAGACTGTTTGAGGGTGTGCACAGGTGTCTTTTTATACTGATAACAAGTTTAAACAGGTGCCATTACTACAGGTAATGAGTGGAGGAAAGAGGAGACTCTTAAAGAAGAAGTTACAGGTCTGTGAGAGCCAGAAATCTTGATTGTTTGTTTCTGACCAAATACTTATTTTCCACCATAATATGCAAATAAAATGTTAAAAAAACAGACAATGTGATTTTCTGGATTTTTTTTTCTCAGTTTGTCTCCCATAGTTGAGGCCTACCTATGATGTAAATTACAGACGCCTCTCATCTTTTTAAGTGGTGGAACTTGCACTATTGCTGACTGACTAAATACTTTTTTGCCCCACTGTATATACAGTGGGGGAAGTAAGTATTTGATCCCTTGCTGTTTTTGTAAGTTTGCCCACTGTCAAAGACATGAACAGTCTATAATTTTAAGGGTAGGTTAATTTTAACATTGAGAGATAGAGTATCAAAAACAAAGTCCAGAAAATCACATTGTATAAATTATATAAATTTATTTGCATTTTGCGGTGAGAAATAGGTATTCGATCCCTCTGACAAACAAGACTTAATATTTGGTGGCAAATCCCTTGTTGGCAAGCACAGCAGTCAGATGATTTTTGTAGTTGATGATGAGGTTTGCGCACATGTCAGGAGGAATTTTGGTCCACTCATCTTTGCAGATCAACTCTAAATCATTAAGATTTTGAGGCTGTGGCTTGGCAACTCAGATTTTCATCTCCCTCCACAAGTTTTTTATGGGATTAAGGTCTGGAGACTGACTAGGCCACTCCATGACATTGATGTGCTTCTTTTTGAGCCACTCCTTTGTTGCCTTGACTGTATGTTTTGGGTCATTGTCTTACTGGAAGACCCAGCCACGACCCATTTTTAATGTCTTGGCGCAGACAAGACAAGACCCAAGGTGCAAACTATGCAATGTATATATATATATATACATTGGGGTGAATAAGTATTTGATCTCTCGCTGATTTTGTAAGTTTGCCCACTGAAAGACATATATTATTATTATTATTATTATTTTTTATATATATATATATATATAATCTCATCTTTCAATTTCTGCATTGATATTCACTCTCAGTTCTACAATGAAATCTTTATTCAGTGAAGATGGGTTTTCAGCTCACTGTGTATGACATGACAGTTGCTGTTCTTAAAAGTCTATGGAGGAGGGAGGAGGAGGGAGGAGCTACTTCACCGGATAGGACAATTTCACGTTAAAGATTGTCTGTTTGAAGGATTGTGGATTTCTTTTTCTAGGAGCAAGGAAAAGTGTTACTTTATATTCAATGGCATCAAATGTAGGATTATAGGATATGAGCAGTGTGATGACACAGCATTTAATCTTAATTATCAAGACGTCTATTTTCGATAATACAGGAGACATAGACTGTCATCTTTATGTTGACTGTTCTTGTAGGTTGAATTGATATATTTAAATTAATGAATGGTTGTTATGTACCATTTATATCAACCCCCTACAGTTTATTGTACTGTTATCTTTGCAAAATATGGATGTAGGGTTACTGAACAATGATGTTTGCTGATATGTTGATTACACATTATACCAGGCCATGCACTTTATTGACTTGCAAGCATTGAAGGATAAACTATGAATAATCAAACAATGCATGGTAATGTCATCAACCCTTCCCATTGCCTGTGGATGATGGCTTGAAGGACAACAGTTGTGAACAATAGAATAGGATATGCCTCTGTAACAAGACATTCAAAGATCCAGATATCCAAAGAACCAGGGACTCTTTACAAAACCACATCCGGGAACACTCTACAGGATAGCTGCCATATCATGGCTCCATCACAAGGGACACAAATTTGACATTCTACAGCATGTCAGCTTAGGAGACCATAACCGGCAGAAAGAATACAGATTTGCTCCTTTGATCAACACTGAACTCATTGATTTGTTTGTGGAAGTCAGGAGTTGGATCCTCGGGTCACCTGTGTCCCATGGATACGTTTGGGGAAGCCATGATTGGAAGCTGTCGGTTACCTAGCTCCATGGAGATGTTCAGCGAAGCCAGGTTGTGACCCTCCAGTCATCTGACCTTGCACCTCAATGGACTGTCAGGTTCCTAAGTTACCTCCTCTCTGTGCATGCCACGCGTGCGGGTAGTCAGTCATGGAAGTCGCAGCTGGTTTTAATCTTGGCGTGTCAGCGGAAGGGTGAGACTCTAATTTTGCACCATCTTGGGTATTTTGCTGTGACTGTTCTATGTGTTAAATGCCTCTTTTGTGGCGCAGAAAAGTATTGCCACACTGTTTTATTCTCACCCTGTGTTGTCTGAGTATTATTATGCCCATGGTAAAAGGAGAGCAGTCATTCAGTGGGATGATCCCTTGTCCATGCGGTCTTGAGCCAGCAGAATAGTGCGCCCGCTCAACCCCTTGTTTCCACAAGCAACTTCATCAAATTTATCAAAAGGAATAAAGTGATACTACTGCTAGTAAAGCTATGAGTGACATATTCAACAAACATTGTTATATACCGCTAGGTAGCAGCGATATGTAACGATGTTTGTTGAACATATCATTCATAGGTTAACTAGTAATAGTTTCACTTTATGCTACCTAACAGTATAATGCAAGTGATTCACTGGCACCAAGCAAGTTAAAAAATCCAACTTATTCTGCCGTACCTTGCGACTCCATACAAGATCATTATGCTGTGATGTAGTAGCAGCAGACATCGATCTTTGATTCCTTGATTAGTGTTATGGCCAAAGTTGCAATGTAGTCCCAGCTTTACTGATGACTAATCATTTATCATCAATTTCATTACAAGAAATTGCCAATCGCTCCATATGGAGACTAATATAAATCAGTCAGCAGCTCGGTTGGAATCATTGAATATTACACAGATGGCTCCATTGCTAGCTCAGTTTCAAGAAGACTTCAATATCTATATAAAAACCAGTAATATATTACCATATACCCATGAAACTGGTGACTCACTGATCAATACAAAACAAGGAGAAGATTGAGTCGAAAATATGCCAACAAAATACAAAAGTTTATTCTTCCACATAAATAAATGACAATTCAAGAAATTAGAAAGAAAAAAAAGTATTTATTTATATTTTTTGATTGAGGTGGCTCCCGTGCTGCAGTCCATGTGCAGTGCTGGTTACGCTACATTAATGACCTGTTCATCATATGGCAAGGGTCGGAATATGAACTGCAGGCGTTCAAGCAGCAATTAAATTGCAATAGATTCAATATAAAACTTATCAATGAGTAAGGATGCAATGGACTTCCTGGATATTAAATTGAAATTGATGAACATCGATATTTACAGACAGATGTGTTCCGGAAGTCCACCTCGGTCAATTCATTGCTGCATGCAAGTTCAGATCATCCCTATAGTACTATTAAGGTCATCCCAGTTGGACAATACCTCAGGATGAGGCGGATCTGTTCCTCAGAGTCCAAGTTTGAGTCCCAGGCATCTGACCTCCAACAAACATTCAAGACAAGGGGATACAGCAATATGTGCATTAAATCAGGATATCTCAGAGAAAAACATCAACCAAGGGGTATGTTATTACATCCGCAAAAGAAAAATTATGAAAAGTATGAGATTTTCCATTTTATTTCAATCTATAATGGGGAGTGGGCCACAATGAGGAGTTGTCTCCCAAAACATTGGAGCATCCTCAAAAAGGATTCTACACTCTCCAAACATCTAACTGAATGTCCCTTAACGACTTCCAGGAGGACAAAAATTTAGGTGACATTTTGGTGAATAGCCATTATGTCCCTGCCATCACCAAAATCCTTTGGGACCTCGATGCCCTATTGCTGGATGCTTTCCTTGTGGAAATTGCATCTCTTGCAAAAATATTTGTCATGCCTCAGTGTTTGACTCAGTCAATAGGAAAAGGAATTTTTCCATTAGACATCATATTACCTGCAATACAACTTAGGTCATATACTATGCCAAATGTCATTGTCCTCAAATTTATATTGGCTTGACATCAAGATGTTTTGGTACTCATACACGGGAACATGTACGTGACATTATGGTGGCAGAGACAGAGATGGACCTTAAACAATTGAAAACAATACCTCGCCTCGCCATTTCAGATTATTTCATAAATGCAACCCTAAGTTTCTATCGGTTAGGGGTATTGAACATGTCTGATGTGGTATCAAGGGAGGCGATAATAGATGCCTCCTTGCTCAGAAAGAGTGTAGCTGGATTACCACACTGGGCACAATGACCTCTACTGTAACACAGGGCTTTTCTTCATTTCTATAATAAGGCTATTTTTCCGCTCTCTAGAAAACATCCCTCTCTATTCCACTATTTATCTATTTTGATTTAGCTTGGGGTATCCTGGCCATGAGTGGCCCTCTGAAACATATGGGAGGAGAATTGTTTGAAGAATATTTTAAGCAATATATTCAACCATGGATGGAAAAATGAAGACAATGAAATTAGCTCCATTCCTGTGGTTATAAAAAGGATATTATGGACTTTTTTACTCAATAATAATCCAAAATAATTCACATTATTGGGTATTTTTTGTGAATAAGATATAATTGTCTATAAGGAAAGATTTTCTGCTTCATAATTAATATATTTGTCTGTCCCCATGATGATATAGGTTTTATATGTTTTATGGCCAATGTGAACATGTGTTTATGTGCTGCATGTTTACCAACTCAAGTCAAGCTCAATTTTTGTGTTTTTTTCTTTGTATTATTGCATTCTGTGCAAGCCGTGGTGTGGCCACCCTTTTCTGAGCTGGAGATTGTATTTAAGGCTCCCCAGACTGGTGTTCCACTGGTTTGGGCCAGTCCTTTTGTGTGCCCTTATTGATACACTGAAGTCAACGTTGACACATGGTAAGGTTTTTAATATTAGACAGTGTAGGACTGTCCCGATCAGAGTTACCTTGTTGTGGTGGGATGGCTTTCATGCTATTTTTGATCAAAAACAGTATTACCAAAAACTGTTATTTAGATGCACTTTTTGCTTTTTACTTAGTTACAGCAGGGCTTTTGCTCATTTTTTCTCTTGTAGGTTTTAAGTTTTATGGCCAAAGTGAACATGCGTTTATGTGCTGCATGTGTTCCAACTCAAGTCAAGATCAATTTTTGTGTTTTAACATTTGATAGATTGCGGACTGGTCAGGTGACCGAAACTGCATAATATTTAAACCGGACTGATATGTCACCTAGGCCACACCCCTAAGGAAGTGACATTTAACGTGAAATGTACGTTGGGGAACATGGTCGAGATCAAGGCAGGACGACTTTTCTAATGGATAATTATTCCCTGTGTTACCAACATTATTTTTAATAGGAACAGTGCTTAACAAAAGGTTTAGAGACTATTATTCTTAACGTATTTTGCTTTTACGGCTCAAGTTTACATGAAATACTGATGCACACAAGCATTTAATGTATTTTTTTCACTAGTCTCCATAACGGGATTATAATCCTTTTTCCCTTTGTCTGCATTTTATAACAAATCATGACCTTCACTTCAGCCTTTTCTTACACTCAAGGATTTCATCACATTCTGATACAGATAAAACCATGTATTTTAAAAAAAAATATATAGATTTTTTTCTTTGTAACTTCTTGAATTGACATTTATTAATGTGGAACAATAAACTTTTGTATTTTTTTGGCAAGACTTCAATATCTCATGAAACTTACACATATGGGAATCAACAAATCATTGTGATATCTACTATAACTAGGACATATGTTCTACAGCATTTAATTTTTGTTCTCTTTGTGGAATATTACTAAAATATGTTTTAGGGCACTTCTGTTTGAAAATAGGGAAACATGTCAACTTAGTTCTGCTCCATGATGTCGTTTAAAAACCTAAAAGCTAAGTTCACACATGTAAATAAAAAATAATCTAATGCTATACAGTGGCTCCATATGGGGATGCTTTTTCGGGGGGGCACCCATAGACATTAATACGCAAGTTTCATCTGCAATACGGAGATTAGTCATGCTGGGATTTTTTTTACCCTCAAGAACATTTGGTGCATGAAAAAGAACGGTCATCTGAACACCCGTATTGAATAACTTTGTCCCGAGTGCTGTCAGTTTTTTTCCGTGGGCAACATTCGGGCTGAAAATATGGTCGCATGAATATAGCCTAACCTTGACCAAGATTAGAAAAAGCTGCCTCATTTTTAAGGAATGCACTTTATTACTGGTAAAAGTGTATGACGCTGTGAACATGAGATCACCTGCAGGAACGTGGCAGTACAGCAGGGGATGAGTTAGCATATTTTGCGTTGAAGTTAAGGTTCATAAATGACAAATAAAGAACTACAGTTGTCACTTTTCTATTAGATTTAGCACTGCGATCATCAAGACTGACATAATTTTTAAACCTTAGGGTAGGGCTTAAAAATGGTCCGGTGTTCTATCCAGATTTAATGCCTGTTAGCACATACCTTAGGCTAGAAGGTGCAACCTACAGAAGATACATTTTACTGGAAAGATGTGTACCTCTTTTTGACCTACCAATAATTTTGGTTTATAAATATTTATATAGATAATGACCAATATACATCTGACTACCCACTCATTGGCCCCTTTTACACATTAGTAAGTATTATTATTATTTATTGTTATAGCGCCATTTATTCCATGGCGCTTTACATGTGAGGAGGGGTATACATAATAAAAACAAGTACAATAATCTTAAACAATACAAGTCACAACTGGTACAGGAGGAGAGAGGACCCTGCCCGCAAAGGCTCACAATCTACAAGGGATGGGTGAGGATACAGTAGGTGAGGATAGAGATGGTCATGCAGCGGTTTGGTCGATCGGCGGTTACTGCAGGTTGTAGGCTTGTCAGAAGAGGTAGGTCTTCAGGCTCTTTTTGAAGGTTTCGATGGTAGGTGAGTGTCTGATATGTTGTGGTAGAGAGTTCCAGAGTAGGGGTGATGCGCGAGAGAAATCTTGTATGCGATTGTGGGAAGAGGCGATAAGAGGGGAGTAGAGAAGGAGATCTTGTGAGGATCGGAGGTTGCGTGCAGGAAAGTACTGGGAGACAAGGTCACAGATGTATGGAGTTGACAGGTTGTGGATGGCTTTGTATGTCATGGTTAGGGTTTTGTACTGGAGTCTCTGGGCAATGGGGAGCCAGTGAAGGGATTGACAGAGGGGAGAAGCTGGGGAATAGCGGCGGGACAGGTGGATTAGTCGGGCAGCAGAGTTTAGAATAGATTGGAGGGGTGCGAGAGTGTTCGAGGGGAGGCCACAGAGCAAGAGGTTGCAGTTGTCAAGGCAAGAGATGATGAGGGCATGGACTAGGGTTTTTGCAGATTCTGGGTTGAGGAATGAACGGATTTGTGAAATATTTTTAAGTTGAAGTCGGCAGGAAGTGGAAAGGGCTTGGATATGTGGTTTGAAGGAGAGATCAGCATCAAGGATTACCCCGAGGCAGCGAGCTTGTGGTACTGGGGAGAGTGGGCAGCCATTTACTTTAATGGATAGGTTCGTTGGGGGGGTCACGTGAGATGGGGGAAAGATGATGAATTCTGTTTTGTCCATGTTAAGTTTCAGAAATCTAGCGGAGAAGAAGGATGAAATAGTGGACAGACATTGAGGGATTCTGTGTTATGTGCCATTAAATGAACAAGCAAAGGCTAGTATAACCACAGTGTCTTCCAAAAACACTAATGCTTTTTTGCGTTATGTGCAAGACTAGCCCCTTTTTTGTAAAAATATTTATTTTGAAAATATGGTGTAATTTGTGCTAATCATAGCTTTGAATACAGCAGAAATAACCAAATTTGGAATTACAATGACTAGTAATTACTGCATGAGCAATTCCATGTTATTTCATTTTCAGAAATAGATGTAATGTTTATATATTGCCGGAATGTTGTGTTGGTACGTGGTTGGCAATGGCAAATGTAGACAAATGTAAGACAGTCCAGATATAAAAAGAAATCCAAACACAGCTTTATTTAGAAAATTCTACAAAATATTAGTAGCATATTAATGTGCAGGTCCATTCTGCTTGTCTCTTGTCTCTTGTCTCTCACCTACGTTTTCTCACTTCTGCCTCTGACTCTGCGCTAGTAGTAGATCTTTTATTTCTTTATATTAAGCTTATCGGATTCATCTGAGTTAATTACTAATCAAAAGAAAATCCTCAACCAAAATCTCACAAGCAGCCGTCCTTATACTCAACAAAAAAATAAGCCCAAAACATAAATTATTTAAAGCTTGAGGCTTGAGCAAATTCTTTGGCTGAGGAAACCCAGTATTTCTAAATTAATTTTATCTCATCCAGCTAATACCCAGCTGAAAAAGTATGTTATCAAGGAAGCTCCTAGTAGGAACATAGTATATCTTAAAGTGATTAATAGCAATTTATGTTTACAAAGACAAAAACTGCTTTTAGATGAATTATTTGAATTAATGGCACTGATGCCTGCATCAGAAGTGAGCGGTGCTGATCAGGTTACCGTTAGGTCTGCTTGAGGCCATCAGCTAAAAAAGGCTACCTTAGACAGTCTTGTCTCTAAGCACTCACTTCCTGTATTTCATTCTTTAACCCTTATATAGGGATCTTGACTTACCACAAGGTGACCTAGGTTGCATCCACAGAGTAGCTCCTTACCATCATCAGTGCCACCTGACTTAAAAACGCCTGCTCCTAGTGACAGAGGCAGATGTCCCTGGAGTAGATCTGGGTAGAGATGTGACTGATAGGACTTACTGAGACACATACATAATCTGTTCAAAATAATAGGACATGTGTTTGATATTTGGCAATTGTGCTACTTTCTCAGAAGGTGTGTTCATAATATTATCTCCACCACTTATTTGGAAGTGAGCATCACATCATCATCTCCTATAACCCACTGAATAAAGATGTTTTCTTATTAACTTAGTTGTAAATGATCTGTTTGATGGTTGAATTGGCACTAGGTGGATTCAAACATAGAGTTTGACTACCTAGTATAAATCCTACTAGTGGTGTAACTAGAGTCTGATGGCTTCGGTGCAAAATGTTGAGGCCCCAACTACATGTTGGTCAGACATATTATGCCTTGTAGCGTTCTAAATCCTATAGAGACATAATATGTGTTGTCCTCCCCCAGCCCTAATGTAATAATGTCTCCCATCCTGCACTACTGTTACCCATCCTGGTCTACTTCCTGGTACAATGTCACCCATTCCGGGCCCCATCCTGCTTCCTGTAATAATGTCCAACACCCTGGACCCCTTCTTTGCATAATGCCCCCATCCTGGTCCCCTTCCTGCTAATTCTGAAACCCTTCCTGCTATAATGTCCCCCATCCTGATCTCCTTCCTTTAATAATGTTCCTATCCTGGCTGTTTCCTGGTATAAGGTCCCCCCCAGGGTCCCTTCCAGCAATATCCTGGGCCCCGTCCTGGTATAATGTCCCCCATCCTAGGCCCCTTCTAATAATAACATCCCTCTACCTGTTTTAATGTCCCCATCCTGGCCTCTTCCAGTAATATATGTTTTCCATTCTGGGCCTCTTCCAATAATTTATGTCCTCCATCCTAGGCTCTTTCCTGCTATAATGTTCCAGCTACTGTGCACATGCTGTCATAATGCTCCCCATTCTGCTGCTGTTCTTTAACACATTTAAAAAAATTCTTCTCACTCTTCCCTGCCTCTAAAGTCGGCACAGAGGCCGGCAGCCTGTTGTGCCTGTTATGGGAGATGCATGATGTCACTACTATGCACCACCTGTGAGTCGCATGCCAACGACAGCTCATGGTCTTTGATTGGCCAAGAGCCTCTTAAAGGAGCTACTGCAACCCCCAACCTGTCTCCTTCCCCACCATCCTGTAGAATGGAAGCCCGCAAGGGCAGGGTCCTCGCCCCTCTGTATCAGTCTGTCATTGATAGTTTGCTTACTGTAAGTGATGTTCTCTCCGTGTTTGCGTGGGTTTCCTCCGGGCACTCCGGTTTCCTCCCACATTCCAAAGACATACTGACAGGGAATTTAGATTCTGAGCCCCAATGGGGACAGCAATGATAATGTGTGTAAAGCGCTGCGGAATATGTTAGCGCTATATAAAAAAAAAAAAATAAATAAAAATAATAATAAATAATAATATCTGTAATTTGTATGTAACCCCTTTTCGTGTACAGCACCATGGAATAAATGGTGCTATATAAATAAATAATAATGATGAAGAAAAAGAAGTTCCAGGTCTGTGAGAGCCATAAATCTTGCATGTTTTTAGGTGACCAAATACTTATTTTCCACCATTATTTGCAAAATAAATCTTGCCAACTCAGACAGGGTGATTTTCCGGATTTGGTTTCTTATTTTGACTCTCATAGTTGTGGTCTACCTATGATGTCAATTACAGGCCTCTCTCATCTTTTTAAGTGGGAGAACTTGCACAATTGGTGGCTGACTAATTGCTTTTTCCCCACTGTATCACCCACTCCTGGTTTTGATAGCTAACATACTGACCAAACACTGAACGTAAATAGATACAGAAAGGACGGGCTAACGGAGCGCCAGGCTGGCGGTCAGGGGAGATGTTGATTGAGAAAGGTCCGATGCAGCTCCTGCCGGGTGCCTCAGGAGAGGAATAAACTGTAAGTTGCAAAATACTCCGGTCACATGGAAGCGGATTTCAATAAACAAAGAAACTTTTAATCCTTTCATCTGTGTCCTGTGCGCTTCCATGTGACCGGAGTATTTTGCAACTTACAAACACTGAACGTGGCTTAATAGTTTCACACCGATGGGACTTCCATAAGGTGCTACTACCAGTCTTATTGTTACATGTAGCATACCATGCTGGCGGCCAGTCAATTACGCAGACCCATACGATTAGATTTGGCAGGCTGACACCCAGAATATGTATTTGCAGCTATTTTTAATATTTGTCTATTACTATTGAGTACTACGTACTATTAATGGCACCACACACACAAGTTGCTTAATGTGAAAGAATTTCTTTTTCATGACAAGATTGATTGTCTGGAATTTCAACTATGGATTTCCCTACTGGAAAACACAGAAGCAGCAAACAGGATGAGCGGAGAATAGAGTTTCCTGTTTATGCCTCCAGGAAAGGGTTGCATAGTCTCGTAATGCTGAATAAAAGGCATTGTCCACATAACCAAACACTAAGTACATGTCTGTCTTTGTAAGGAAATGCCAGGAAAGGGTCAGCAAAGAATACAGCACATGCAATAACTGTGTAGACAGAGGAAAAGAAAACAAACATGCATACTTTGTTTTCACTCAGCTGAAATGACATTTTGGAATATTCGATAGTCTAACAGAACAACTTTATATAAATCGAATTATGTTTCAAGTAATCAAATCTCTGTCATGCATTATCTCTGTATATCTGCTAAATAATACATGAATATTAGACACAGGCATTCAACACTCCAAAAACTGCAAAAATACACAGACACACATTTACAAAAACTGGCAATTTAGATAGTCGTCATTTCCACCACTTTTATTATAAGGGGTATAGCATTTCATAAATTTGAGCAGGCAATGTACAGTAGTTGCATGTTTTGTACCCGTTTTGTTCTTGGATTCTTGGATACAACATACCCATTACAATCTATGGTGCTATTTATATGTTTGTGATTTTTTTCCCAGACTGTGTCCGTACAAAACTCATAGAGATACAGGTGCATCTCACAAAATTAGAATATCATCAAAAAGTTATTTTATTTCAGTTCTTCAACACAAAAAGTAAAACTCGTTTACCATATTCGCAATGCTTTTCACTTTCATGAATTGGCCCATTAATGTAAGGGATCACAATCCTGGGATATGACAAGCTTGATACAAAATATGAAGGAAGGAAAATCACTTAGAAAGAACTCTGAGCAATCACTGTGATTACAATATTTTACATGCATGGTTTGTGTGCTGCCCTCCCAAAAATTGAAAATCACAAAGTAAAGAGCTTGTCCTGCCATAAACAATTATAACTTATCAATAAGATCTATAATATAACGCTGGGAGCGTCACTCTGTCCGAAGCCTTTATAGACTGCGCAAGTGCAAGCGCCGGCGCAGTCTGGACCCCACAGAGTGATGCTCCCAGGAGATCACGGTAAGCGTAAACACTGAACGCACACCGCGATCTCCACCGGAGAGGCAGGGACGCGCCAGGAGGGTAAGTATATTCACCTGTCCCCTGTTCCAGCGCTGCGTGCGGCTCCGTCTCCCGGGTCCTCTGCCTGTGACGTTCACAGTTCAGAGGGCGCGATGACGCGCTTAATGCGCGCCGCCCTCTGACTGAACAGTCACAGGCAGAGGAGCCGGAACACGGAGCGGACTTACCCTCCTGGCGCGTTCCTGCCTCACCGGTGGAGATCGCGGTGTGCGTTCAGTGTTTACGCATACCGCGATCTCCTGGGAGCGTCACTCTGTGGGGTCCAGACTGCGCCGGCGCTTGCGCTTGCGCAGTCTATAAAGGCTTCGGACAGAGTGACGCTCCCAGCGTTATATTATAGATCTTATTGATAAGTTATAATTGTTTATGGCAGGACAAGCTCTTTACTTTGTGATTTTCAATTTTTGGGAGGGCAGCACACAAACCATGCATGTAAAATATTGTAATCACAGTGATTGCTCAGAGTTCTTTCTAAGTGATTTTCCTTCCTTCATATTTTGTATCAAGCTTGTCATATCCCAGGATTGTGATCCCTTACATTAATGGGCCAATTCATGAAAGTGAAAAGCATTGCGAATATGGTAAACACTAATAATTATATGTATTTAAACAATGGAGTAAAACAAAGGGCACCGTTTACATGGCATAATCATGCCCCTTAGGAGACATTAATGCAGCTATTTACACGCTTCTAATTTCTCATGGGTGATGTAATCTCAAGATAACAACGACCTATTTGTTGTCCATGTTGTAGTTATGCTTGAAAGACTTTGTTGTGTTGTGTATGTATAGAACAGCTTTACTTACATTCTCATTAAAAGACAATAATACTAAGCAAGTTCTTGAGGTAAAAGGAAGCTTATGACGCACTTTCTCGTGTTTAACTCCCTTCATTTCTGCTCGATCTTTAAAATTCATCCAGAAACTACATTTTCACAGAATTTTAAGTCAAATTCTGAAGGCCTGCTTATTCTGATTCCAACAATAAAGCTAAACAACATCAATAAAGCAGCAGTTTCTTCTTCAGGCCTCTTTATCCAGAGGTTACTTTCAGGTGGTGATGGCTATAGATGATGGAGGGAATGTGAAACATAATGGATATATCTGCTCTCCACTCTCCGATTTTCATGTTCTAAACTTGCTGCTAAAGGTGGTGGCCATGGTAGACTCATGGTAGACCTTATTCTAAGGCCGAATTCAGATGTCCATATATTATAGCTCGAATCTGTACCTTGAATTTTTGATGCCCGGACTGGCCATGGTTTTCTTGACCCAAACTTGAGAGCCTCATAGGCATATATAACACTATCAAGTTGGGGTCAGGAGAGTCTTGGTCAGGTCATACCTCATGGTCCATATGTTTCTTGGACGTGAATTCAGTCCAAGAGAGATACCAAAAGTGTTGTGTCATGAGGAGTGAATGTAGAGCAAGTGCTAAGTCTGCTCCAAACAACAGAAATTAGAAAAATCCACAGCACCGTTACCATATATAAAAGTGTCTTTACTGTATATTGAGCAAAGATACAGTCTACCATTACTACTGGTAACCATCAGCGAGCAGGCAAGTTTTTCTAGTTTTTCTTATGATGGTTTTTTTTTTGCTTTCCATGTATGATTTGTGGAAATACCCAGAATAGCTAGATATCTTAACACATGGATACTTGTTGCTCATTAACTGCTCATTATTCAAATGATCTGATTAGTATATTGATTTGTAAAAGATTATTCCAACAACTGGAAGTTAATTCCTATCCGATAGATAGGGGATAACTTACTAATTGTCCAGTTAACGATGAAAACAGTCTTGAATAGCGGACATGCTAATGCTCAACTTTTGCTCCATTCATAACTGGAAAATAGCCAATTTACATGACCTGCTATTTCCGAGTTGCCAAATTTTCTTCTCCCGTGCACACTATGAACATCATGTGTTCGCTGATATAGTTGTTGCACAACAAGTTCCAAGCAAGGGCTGCTGAGCTGAGGGGGCTGCATTAACCCCTTCATGACCCAGCCTATTTTGACCTTAAAGACCTTGCGGTTTTTTACAATTCTGACCAGTGTCCCTTTATGAGGTAATAACTCAGGAACGCTTCAATGGATCCTAGCGGTTCTGAGATTGTTTTTTCGTGACATATTGGGCTTCATGTTAGTGGTAAATTTAGGTCAATAAATTCTGTGTTTATTTGTGATAAAAACGGAAATTTGGCGAAAATTTCGCAATTTTCACATTTTGAATTTTTATTCTGTTAAACCAGAGAGTTATGTGACACAAAATAATTAATAAATAACATTTCCCACATGTCTACTTTACATCAGCACAATTTTGGAAACAAAATTTTTTTTTGCTAGGAAGTTATAAGGGTTAAAATTTGACCAGCGATTTCTCATTTTTACAACGAAATTTACAAAACCATTTTTTTTAGGGACCACCTCACATTTGAAGTCAGTTTGAGGGGTCTATATGGCTGAAAATACCCAAAAGTGACACCATTCTAAAAACTGCACCCCTCAAGGTGCACAAAACCACATTCAAGAAGTTTATTAACCCTTCAGGTGCTTCACAGCAGCAGAAGCAAAATGGAAGGAAAAAATGAACATTTAACTTTTTAGTCACAAAAATGATTTTTCAGCAACAATTTTTTTATTTTCCCAATGGTAAAAGGAGAAACTGAACCACGAAAGTTGTTGTCCAATTTGTCCTGAGTACGCTGATAACTCATATGTGGGGGTAAACCACTGTTTGGGCGCACGGCAGGGCTTGGAAGGGAAGGAGCACCATTTGACTTTTTGAATGAAAAATTGGCTGCACTCTTTAGCGGACACCATGTCACGTTTGGAGAGCCCCCGTGTGCCTAAAAATTGGAGCTCCCCCACAAGTGACCCCATTTTGGAAACTAGACGCCCCAAGGAACTTATCTACATGCATAGTGAGCCCTTTAAACCCCCAGGTGCTTCACAAATTGATCCGTAAAAATGAAAAAGTACTTTTTTTTCACAAAAAAATTATTGACCCTCAATTTTTTCATTTTCACATGGACAACAGGATAAAATGGATCCTAAAATTTGTTGGGCAATGTCTCCTGAGTACATTGATACCTCACATGTGGAGGTAAATCACTGTTTGGGCACATGGTAAGGCTCGGAAGGGAAGGAGCGCCATTTGACTTTTTGAATGAAAAATTATCTCCATCGTTAGCAGACACCATGTCGCATTTGGAGAGACCCTGTGTGCCTAAACATTGGAGCTCCCCCACAAGTGACCCCATTTTGGAAACTGGACCCCCCAAGGAACTTATCTAGATGCCTAGTGAGCACTTTAAACCCTCAGGTGCTTCACAAATTGATCCGTAAAAATGAAAAAGTACTTTTTTTTCACAAAAAATTTATTTTCGCCTCAATTTTTTCATTTTCACATGGGCAATAGGATAAAATGGATCCTAAAATTTGTTGAGCAATTTCTCCCGAGTACGCCGATACCTCATATGTGGGGGTAAACCACTGTTTGGGCACACGGCAGGGCTCGGAAGGGAAGGCGCGCCTTTTGACTTTTTGAATGGAAAATTAGCTCCAATTGTTAGTGGACACCATGTCGCGTTTGGAGAGCCCCTGTGTGCCTATGCATTGGAGCTCCCCCACAAGTGACCCCATTTTGGAAACTAGACCCCCCAAGGAACTTATCTAGATGTGAGGTGAGCACTTTGAACCCCCAAGTGCTTCACAGAAGTTCATAACACAGAGCAGTGAAAATAATAAATACGTTTTCTTTCCTCAAAAATAATTATTTAGCCCAGAATTTTTTATTTTCCCAAGGGTTACTGGAGAAATTGGACCACAAAAGTTGTTGTCCAGTTTGTCCTGAGTACGTTGATACCCCATGTGTGGGGGTAAACCACTGTTTGGGCACACGTCGGGGCTCAGAAGGGAAGTAGTGACTTTTGAAATGCAGACTTTGATGGAATGGTCTGCGGGCGTCACGTTGCGTTTGCAGAGCCCCTGGTGTGCCTAAACAGTAGAAACCCCCCACAAATGACCCCATTTTGGAAACTAGACCCCCAAAGGAACTTATCTAGATATGTGGTGAGCACTTTCAACCCCCAAGTGCTTTACAGAAGTTTATAACACAGAGCCGTGAAAATAATAAATACGTTTTCTTTCTTCAAAAATAATTTTTTAGCCCAGAATTTTTTATTTTCCCTAGGGTTACAGGAGAAATTGGACCACAAAAGTTGTTGTCCAGTTTGTCCTGAGTACGCTGATACCCCATGTGTGGGGGTAAACCACTGTTTGGGCACACGTCGGGGCTCCGAAGGGAAGTAGTGACTTTTGAAATGCAGACTTTGATGGAATGGTCTGCGGACGTCACGTTGCGTTTGCAGAGCCCCTGGTGTGCCTAAACAGTAGAAACCCCCCACAAGTGACCCCATTTTAGAAACTAGACCCCGCAAGGAACTTATCTAGATATGTGGTGAGCACTTTGAACTCCCAAGTGTTTCACAGACGTTTACAACGCAGAGCCGTGAAAATAAAAAATATTTTTCTTTCCTCAAAAATGATGTTTTAGCAAGCATTTTTTTTATTTTCACAAGGGTAACAGTTGAAATTAGACCCCAGTAATTGTTGCGCAGTTTGTCCTGAGTATGCTGGTACCCCATATGTACCATACAAGATTGGCTGGAATCAATCGTGGCGCCATGTTGCGTTTGGAGACCCCTGATGTGCCTAAACAGTGGAAACCCCTCAATTCTAACTCCAACACTAACCCCAACACACCCCTAACCCTAATCCCAACTGTAGCCATAACCCTAATCACACCCCTAACCACAACCCTAATTCCAACCCTAACCCTAAGGCTATGTGCCCACGTTGTGGATTCGTGTGAGATTTTTCAGCATCATTTTTGAAAAATCCGCGGGTAAAGGGCACTGCGTTTTACCTGCGGATTTACCGTGGATTTCCAGTGTTTTTTGTGCGGATTTCACCTGTGGATTCCTATTGAGGAACAAGTGTAAAACGCTGCGGAATCCGCACAAAGAATTGACATGCTGCGGAAAATACAACGCAGCATTTCCGCGTGGTATTTTCCGCACCATGGGCACAGCGGATTTGGTTTTCCATATGTTTACATGGAACTGCAAACCTGATGGAACACTGCTGCGAATCCGCAGCGGCCAATCCGCTGCAGATCCGCAGCAAAATCCGCACCGTGTGCACATAGCCTAATTCTAAAGGTATGTGCACACGCTGCGGAAAACGCTGCAGATCCGCAGCAGTTTCCCATGAGTTTACAGTTCAATGTAAACCTATGGGAAACAAAAATCGCTGTACACATGCTGCGGAAAAACTGCACGGAAACGCAGCGGTTTACATTCCACAGCATGTCACTTCTTTCTGCGGATTCCGCAGCGGTTTTACAACTGCTCCAATAGAAAATCGCAGTTGTAAAACCGCAGTGAAATGCGCAGAAAAACCGCGGTAAATCCGCGATAAATCCACAGCGGTTTAGCACTGCGGATTTATCAAATCCGCAGCGGAAAAATCCGCAGAGGAACAGAATACGTGTGCACATACCGAAACCCTAACCCTAACCCTAGCCCTACCCCTAACCCTACCCCTAACCCTACCCCTAACCCTACCCCTAACCCTACCCCTAACCCTAACCCTAACCCTAACCCTACCCCTAACCCTAACCCTACCCCTAACCCTATTCTAACCTTAGTGTAAAAAAAAAAAAAAAAATTCTTTATTTTTTTATTGTCCCTACCTATGGGGGTGACAAAGGGGGGGAGGGTCATTTACTATTTTTTTTTATTTTCATCACTGAGGTTATATCTCAGTGATCAAAACTCACTTTGGAACGAATCTGCCGGCCGGCAGATTCGGCGGGCGCACTGCACATGCGCCCACCATTTTGGAAGATGGTGGCGCCCAGGAAAGAAGACGGACGGATCCCGGGAGGTAAGTATAAGGGGGGGGGAGATCAGGGCACGGGGGGAGCGTCGGAGCATGGGGGGGGTGGATCGGAGCATGGGGGGATGGATCGGAACACGGGGGGGTGGATTGGAGCACGGGGTGGGGGATCGCTGTGCAGGGGGGTGGATCGGAGCACGGGGGGGAATCGGAGCACGGGGGGGATCGCTGTGCGGGGGGGGTGATCGGAGTGTGGGGGGTTTGATTGGAGCACGGGGGTGTGATTGAAGCACGGGGGGAGCGGACAGGAGGACGGGGGAGCGGAGCACAGGACGGAGGGGAGCAGACCACAGATCGGGGGGAGGGGCGATCGGTGGGGTGGGGTGGGTGCACATAAGTGTTTCCAGCCATGGCCGATGATATTGCAGCATCGGCCATGGCTGGATTGTAATATTTCACCAGTTTTTTAGGTGAAATATTACAAATCGCTCTGATTGGCAGTTTCACTTTCAACAGCCAATCAGAGCGATCGTAGCCACGGGGGGGGTGAAGCCACCCCCCCTGGGCTAAACTACCACTCCCCCTGTCCCTGTAGGCTGGGTGAAATTGGAGTTAACCCTTTCACCCGGCCTGCAGGGACGCAATCTTTCTGTGACACAGCATATGCGTCACAGGTCGGATTGGCACCGACTTTCATGACGCATACGCTGTGTCACAGGTCGGGAAGGGGTTGAAGTGTGGGGGCTGAAGATAAGCGCATAGTTAACACAATGTTATAATTTGTGACAACTGTGTACTTGCTGTATTTGTTTGGGGCATTGCCTGTTTGTTTGTTAGTTTGTCTGTGCTGTTGTTAAACCTTGTTTAACCCTTTTCTGACATCAGGTGCAATAATACGCCGATGTCTGACACCTTCCGTTTGATGTGGGCTCTGGTGGTGAGCCCACATCTTTTCCGGCACATGTCAGCTGTTTTGAACAGCTGACATGTGCTCTTAACAGCCGCGGGAGGAATCGTGATTCTCCCACGGCTGTTAACCCATTAAATGCCGCTGTCAAACTCTGACAGCAACATTTAACACACTCTTTTTTGCCCATTGGCACCCATGTCACATGACCGCAGGTCGCCGATGGGTTGGCATGACAACCATAGGTCTCCAGCAGACCTCTATGGTTGTCAGTGCCGGATTGCTATGAGCGCCGCACGGTGGTCTGCACTATTAGCAAATCAGCAATTCTGCTATATACAGGCGATCTGATCATCGCCTGTATGTAGCAGAGGCGATGAGGTTATGGCAGCTTCCCTTCTCCCATGGTGACTATTGAAGCATGCAAAAATTAGAAAAAGGTTTTAAAAAATCTAGAACAAATGTAAAAAAATCTAAAAGTTCAAATCACCTCCCTTTTGCCCCATTCAAAGTAAAACAATAAAAAAATCAATCACACACATATACACATATTTGGCCATAAAAAATAAGAAAAAAGCTGAATGGCACTAAGAAACAGGTGAGCAGTCACTGTTTGAGCAGTCTAGCAGAGTCCAGTAGGATGAGCTGAGTCGACAACCCCACCAAATGGTAATCCACTGGAATAAGGCGTGCTTGCTTGAAAAAACATGAGTGGAAATCCAGACAGGAAGAAAATAGCAGCACCACACAAGTCTTCCAATAAAAAAACCCGTGTCCTTTATTTCAACAACGTGCTGTGGACATGGTTACATGGTCCAGATCATATCTGGACCCGTTGAAGCGTATACCACGCGAAATGTCCGTAGTCCATTAACCTAACCAGCTGGTCTTGCAACTATCCTGCCCTCTATAACCATGTCCACAGCATGTTGTTGAAATAAAGGACAAGGCTTTTTTTATTGGAAGACTTGTGAGGTGCTGCTATTTTCTTCCTGTCTGGATACACATATTTGCCATTGCAACGTTCAGAAAAAAGTCAAAGAGCCAGAATTACTTTATTTGGTCGCCGCAACATTGCATTAAAATGCAATAACGGGCAATCAAAAGAATGGTATATTTAAAAAAGGCAGCTCAACGCACAACTGCCTGAGAGCGCTTCTACGGGTCCATGGACCCGTAGAAGCGCTCTCAGGCAGCGCGAAACGGCCGTCGTCTCACCTGTCGCACTCTCTCTGCTCACTTCCCTCTCCCCCGTGCCGTGAAGAATGTGCCGGTTGGCACTGAAATAAAGGACGTTTGTAACTGCATTTGGTGAGTGCATCTGCTTTCTTCTCCTTTTGCTGGATTTTTCATGGACTGTTCTCCTGCAGATTGCACCTCCATTTTCATTTCCTAGACTGCTATACACATTGACTGTGCGCCACCTGTTCTCTCTGGTCATAAGGGCTGTGCCGCTCTCTTTCTCCCCCTTTTTTTTTTGTTTTCTTGATACCAAATATGTGTATATTTGATTTTTTTATTGTTTAATTTTAAAAGAGGGGTGATTTGAACTTTCATATATTTTTTATTCTTTTACACTTTTAAAAACTTTTTTTACTTTTTGCATGCTTCAATAGTCTCCATGGGAGACTAGAAGATGCAGTACTTTGTTCGGCTCTCCTCATACAGGCAATGATTAGATTAACGGGCTAGGCTCGTAGCAATCCGGCTATGACAACAATAGAGATCCGCAGGAGACCTCTGGTTGTCATGCCAACCCATTGGTGACCCGATATCATGTGATGGGGTCACCGATGGGCAGGATTAGTGAAGCGCTTCTGGAAAGCACGAGTTCAATGCCACTGTCAGAGATTGACAGAGGGCATTTAACGGGTTAACAGCGATTCCATCCGTGGCTGTTAGAGGCACATGTCAGCTGTTCAAAAGAGCTGATATGTGCCTGGAAATATATGGGCTCAGCACCGTAGCCCACATCAAAGGGAAGGATTCCATTGTCAGCGTACTATTACGCCCAACGTTAAAAAGGGGTTTAAAAAAAGGTGATTGAAAGAGTAATGTTAAAATTTTTATTTCATAAATCGATAACACAAATGACAATAAGCAGCTTTGTAATATATCTTACCAGAGAAATCTGCTTCTTTCTCTGCCAGGACTGATCCGTCATTATCAAAATTCTCAATCCTGAAGTAAAGTTTGCAATCAGTGAAGACAGATATTCCCATTACTGAGATAGGAGACGGCAGCTGCTACTGATAAGATTCTGTAGAGGGAAGAAGGGAGGAGATAGAGTCAGAGCTCCTCCCTCCCTCTCTCCCTCCATTTTACATAAATCTCATCAGTGCAGCTGCCATCTCCTTTCTCAGTAATGTAACAGTCTGTCTTCACTGAATACAGATTTTACCTCAGAATTGAGAATTTAGATAAATACGGATCAATTTTGACATAGAAAAGGCTAATTTTTCTGATAAGATGCATTACAAAGTTGCTTATTTTCGAGTGTACTTGTTTATGAAATAAAAATAAAACGACAGTTACGCTTTAAGTGTTTGTTAGTATCCAAACCTGTTCCTTGCTGGTTGGTGCACAACAAGTTCCAGTGACTCCAAGTGAGGCTTCTGAGTAGAGAGGGGGTTGCATTAAAGTGCAGGGGCTGAAGATAAGTGCATAGTTAAACACAATATCATAGTTTAACACAAGAGCATAGTTGGGTGTTTTCCTTACTAGCTTTCTATTGTTTTTTTTTTCTGATTTTATTTGTACTGTTTATCCCCATTAGTATATGCTACATGAATAATGCGTCTTGTGAGATGTATGCATGCCTTCAACAGCCATTTGAGGGTGAATATATCTGCACTCGATGGCAGCGAGTTACATGTTTGGAAGCCCAGGTAATGGGTGTAAATGTGCAGTTTACGACACTCTTGTAGCTTTGCAAACCCGAGATGAGTTTAGAGCACTTAGCATGTGCTGGCTGGAGCTAGTGATAAGAAGTAGGAAGGTGGGGAATATCAGGACCCAAAAGTAGGTAGCTGGGTAACAGTTAGACGCATCTAATGTCATATATCTCACAGATATCTATCTAGCAATCTATCTACCCCTTTATCTATCTACCTCATATCTATCTACCTACTCCATGTCTATCTATCTATATCTTTGCACATCTATTAACATACCAAATAGAGACAAAAATGTATGCGCCAAAACGCATACAAAAATGCAAGGGAAAACGTATGTGAGCATTGTTCCCAGCATGCCATAAGTGAGTATAATAAAAGCTATTTTTTCTTTATGCATAGAGCATTGGGGAATGACATACAGCATTCTAGAATGCTGTAACAGAGGGCTTCCAGGTGCTGGCCCTAACTTAAGGTACTGTCACACTAGACGATATCGCTAGCGATCCGTGACGTTGCAGCGTCCTCGCTAGCGATATCGTCCAGTGGGACAGGCAGCAGCGATCAGAATCCTGCTGTGATGTCGCTGGTCGGGGAAGAAAGGCCAGAACTTTATTTCGTCGCTGGCACCGATTCAGCGATGTCTTCGCTGGTAACCAGGGTAAACATCGGGTTACTAAGCGCAGGGCCACGCTTAGTAACCCAATGTTTACCCTGGTTACCATCGTTAAAGTAAAAAAACAAACACTACATACTTACCTATCGCTGTCTGTCCCCGGTGCTGTGCTTCTCTGCTCTGGCTGTGAGCGCCGGGCAGCCGGAAAGCAGAGCGGTGACGTCACTGCTCTGCTTTCCGGCCGCTGTGCTCACAGCCAAAGCAGAGAAGCAGAGCGCCGAGGATAGACAGCGGTAGGTAAGTATGTAGTGTTTGTTTTTTTACTTTAACGATGGTAACCAGGGTAAACATCGGGTTACTAAGCGCGGCCCTGCGCTTAGTAACCCGATGTTTACCCTGGTTACCGGCATCGTTGGTCGCTGGAGAGCGGTCTGTGTGACAGCTCTCCAGCGACCAAACAGCGACGCTGCAGCGATCCGGATCGTTGTCGGTATCGCTGCAGCGTCGCTTAGTGTGACGGTACCTTTACATGGGAAAAACCTGGTGACAGATTCCATTTAAACACAAGTCAATCACAGTGCATGAAGAGCTGAAAGCTGATAACATTGAGATAAATTACCATTAAATAGAAGTTAGCAGGCGATGGCCATATACATACTGATTGGTCTAAGTTTTATTAAGGGGGAGCCTGGGTGGTCATTTTAAATAGTGACAATAATTTGCCTCTGTAGACTAGTGGTTTCTGCCAAAATTTTGAGATATATTTACTTGATCACACTTACCTCTACAACAAATTTATAGGAAATACTAACTAACATGTGTACAGAAATATGTTGCATGTTGAAGGCAGCTCATTTTAAAAAGAATATTTCACAAGGAAAATGCATGACCGCGTATCGCCAAAACAGGGTCTTTCCCGTACTCAATCTTCCTGACCCCCACCCCATCCCCAGGGGGCCATTCTCCCCTTCTCCTGTAAATTTAAATTAAACACCAACACGTAAATTTCTTTGGATAATTTTGGCCACAGCGGCCATTTTATTAAACAAACAATAACATAAATAACAACATATATACCATATGTAAAAACCTGGAGGGGAGGGTTCTTGGGGGTAAGAAATCTGGCTCAAAAATAGGCATAAAGCCACCACCAACTTTAAAACCAAACACTTCTTTACCCTCAGCCGTGACCACCAGCTCAAGGGCACCATGTAACCCATTTCGGGCAAACCAAAACCCCAAAGCTCCCGAGGTAAATTCCCCGTCCAGAGCCCGTAAACAAAAGCCAGATCAACCCCGTAAAAACGTCATCACCACCTCCAAGAACCCCACCCCCCGCCAAAACTGCCACTGTGACAATGATAACGAAAACTCCCCTCTGGCAATAACTGATTAAAAAACCGAGATGAGAAAAAACCCAACTCCCCGGCTACCCCTCCATCAAACTGTTCACTTAAACTAATCCACAATAAAGGGAGGGAGGGTGGGCTTCTCTCCTGATGATTCACCTCACAAGTGATCCTTCCCGCACTTCTCCAGCCCCTGCCTCCTTTCCCCACTAGGTCCACCCCTTATTCAAAAATTTCCACCAATCACCTATAAGATCCCTTTTTTTTTTTTTTTTTATTCAAAACTCTAAAACTCCCTTCTTGGCAACGCAGTCATGTGGGGGCTTTCATCCAGCTGCGCCCATTACAGCCCCCCTTCTTGACCGCGTATCGCCAAAACAGGGTCTTTCCCGTACTCAATCTTCCTGACCCCCACCCCATCCCCAGGGGGCCATTCTCCCCTTCTCCTGTAAATTTAAATTAAACACCAACACGTAAATTTCTTTGGATAATTTTGGCCACAGCGGCCATTTTATTAAACAAACAATAACATAAATAACAACATATATACCATATGTAAAAACCTGGAGGGGAGGGTTCTTGGGGGTAAGAAATCTGGCTCAAAAATAGGCATAAAGCCACCACCAACTTTAAAACCAAACACTTCTTTACCCTCAGCCGTGACCACCAGCTCAAGGGCACCATGTAACCCATTTCGGGCAAACCAAAACCCCAAAGCTCCCGAGGTAAATTCCCCGTCCAGAGCCCGTAAACAAAAGCCAGATCAACCCCGTAAAAACGTCATCACCACCTCCAAGAACCCCACCCCCCGCCACACACGAACAGCCCTGACCACCTCAGGCTCGTGAGTGCCCCACCGCCACCAAAGCTCTCTCGACTCCTTCCTGTAGCCCGAGTGCCCATAAATCCATACCAACATCATTAAGATGCACTCCATCATCCCTCCAATAATTGCCAATCCCATCCTCCAGCTCCAAATGTCTAACGGCAATACCCCCGTTCCGAGACACAAATCCTGCCACCGCCCTATTCAGCTTCACCCGGGCTCTATTGATCCCTCTATGGGACCGTACATCACGCCACTTCCGCCTTGGTACAATGTCCGACCACACCGTCACAACACCCGGGAAAGATACCCACAACCGTAAAAAATCAAAACGAATGTCTCTGATCAACTCCCTCACTGGCCTAACTCCCAAATCATTTCCTCCAAGGTGAACCACCAAAATGTCCGGGGGTCGATCCAATCTAGCGGCGTTGGCAACTGCCGGCAACAAACTCCGCCATAACATACCCCGGAATCCCAACCATCTAATAACCACCGAATCCCTTACAAAGCCTAATTGCCTACCATTTCGCCTGACATCCGCACGAAGCGCACCCCAATGAACAAATGAATGTCCGATAATCCATGCCAGGAGGGAGGTTCGACCTGAAAAAACACAACAATGATTAACACCATAACAAGGCTCTCTCCCCCACAGACCTAATTCCTAATATAAGACAGATATCGATCCGAACTCCATCTGCCTATTCTTTTGATAACATCAACGCCTAGGCCCAGACCATCCGCCTCGGACGCAGCACCAATTCGAAATGAATGCGACCCGAAATTCTTCGGGTCAACACCCAACGATCCCAAACCCCTCTTCAACAGCGCCGTAAATTGGTAGCGCGACAAAAATTCCCCGTTCTGATGTCGTAACAAAGGGCCTGCCCTCAGTGCCGACAGACGCCAATAAGATTCCAAACAGTGCTGCGGGCACATCCCGCTACCGTCAACTCTCCCCAGCACCACTCGCCTACCCCTACCAAGCTGATCAGTCTTAGAACGCCTGATCCAAAATACAATACCTCCTGCCCAAAAGTCAACATCTTCCGCTAACAGACCACCCACCTTATTTTTATTTGGGGACACCAGCTCCCCCAGGCGCAAAGCGCCAAAGAACGCTAAAGAGAAGGCTAACCTAAACAATACAACCTCAAACTGCGAACTACAAATACCGCCCAAAGCCTCCCCAAGCCGTTCCAGCATACCAAAAGAAATCGGCCTACGCTTATCAAAAGACACATTGCCCTTCCGAAAACCCTTCAAAGCCTGCCTTATCAAAAAATCTTTTGTCAGATCAGCTGAACCTTGCAACCGAAAACCAAAGGCCAGACCCGCAACAACTTTGTTTAACCTCGAAACGGACCATCCCCATTCGGCCGCCTTACCCATCAAAGCCAGCAGAGCCATAATCTTATCGCCGTCGGATTCCACTGGGCCGCATTGGACCAACCAACCTTCCCACATCTCCCACGCCGCTGCATAATCCGACCATGTCCTGCTCGACAGTGAGGCCTGTATCAAGCGACCTCCCCTTCCGCAACAATCTGCCACAGATGCGAAGGACATCCCGCTCCTGTAGGTTCCGAATCTGGCGCCAGTTCCCGGAATCGGTCCCACTGAAAACGAGATAAAGCATCAGCTATATTGTTTTGGACACCTGGTACATGCACCGCCGAAATCCACGAATTCAATTCCAAACACCTCAACACCAATTCCCTAACCAACCTAATCACGGGGGGAGAAGAGGAAGATAAACTGTTGATAACTGACACGACACTCAAGTTATCACAATGGAATCGTACCCGACGATCCTTAAAATTCTCGCCCCAAATAAACGCTGCCACTACAATTGGGAACAACTCCAACAATGCCAAATTTTTGGTTAGCCCGTTTTGCCGCCATTCTTCCGGCCACACTCCGACACTCCATTTGCCTGCACAGTAGGCGCCATAACCGGCTCCCCCTGCTGCGTCCGTATAAATTTCACAATCAAAGGCGTTCAAATCCTCCTGCTGAATCAATGATCTGCCATTATAATTTTCCAAGAAACGCTGCCAAACCAACAGATCGTCCTTGTGCTCCCGGCTCAAACGTATGAAATGATGAGCTGCACGGACTCCCGCCGTAGCTCTGGACAACCTTCGGCAAAAAATCCGGCCCATAGGCATGATCCGGCACGCAAAATTTAAGCGCCCTAGCAACGACTGTAACTCCTTCAACGTCACTTTCCTCAATTTTCCGATTCTGGACACCTCCTGCTTCAGCAACAACAATTTGTCGTCGGGCAACCTGCATTCCATCTTTCTAGAATCGATAAGAATCCCGAGAAAACTTAAGACCGTACAGGGACCCTCTGTTTTCTCCTGCGCCAAAGGGACCCCGAAATGCCCGGACACCCATTCCATGGTGGCCAATAAATTACCGCAAACCGCAGAGTCCGGGGGGCCCACAAACATGAAGTCATCCAAATAATGAATGACCGAAGCAACATCAGAAACGTCTCTAACAACCCATTCCAAAAAAGTACTGAAAGTTTCAAACAACGAGCAAGAAATGGAACAGCCCATCGGCAAACACCTGTCTAAATAAAATTCTCCATTCCAAAAACAACCTAGTAACGGAATGCTCTCCGGATGTACCGGCAGAAGCCGAAAGGCAGACTCGATGTCTGTCTTCGCCATCAAGGCCCCCGCTCCGTACATACGAACCCATTGCACTGCCGCATCGAACGACGTGTATACAACCGAGCATAATTCCTCCGCAATGCCATCGTTAACAGAACAACCTTTTGGGTACGATAGGTGCTGGATTAAACGAAACTTATTTGGCTCCTTCTTGGGCACCACCCCCAATGGAGAAACGATCACCCCTTCCATAGGCAGCGAACTAAACGGGCCCGCCATTCTTCCTAACTCCACCTCTTTTGCTAACTTACTCGAAACAACATCCGCATGTAAACTTGCTGACCTCAGATTTTTTGTAGAAAAGGGGACCGTATGATTCGGGTGAGGAATCCTAAAACCTTCAGCAAAACCGTCCCTAATCACCACCGCCTTCAACCGGTCCGGATATCTACTTAGATAAGGGGCCATCTTTTGAAGCCTCACCGGCGTCACCCCCATGACCGCTACCCCCTGCTGGCTTGCCCCTTGCTTTTCTGAAACATTTTGAAGCCCCGTGTGAAGCTCCGCTACAATGGGAACACACGTGCTTAAACCTGCAGGTATTGCCATACTTGCACTGGCCGTCATTGAACTGCCAGCACGTTCCCGTTTTTTCCTTCGCCCCTTGATACCCCTGTCCTCCTCCTCCCCCTTGTCCTGATTGCTGACTACTACTCCCCGCGCCCCCTTGAAAGGACTGCCCGTACCTCACAGGGGCCATCACCTTCAGCCACAATCCAATGTCCTTATGCTCCCATTTTATCTCAGGCCTAACCGCCTTCCGCTGCCTGAATTGTTCATCGTAACGCTGCCAAGCCTGGCCCCCATACGTACGATGTGCCTCACCAATAGAATCAAAGTAACAGAAAAGACC
This sequence comes from Ranitomeya imitator, assembly GCF_032444005.1. Lineage (NCBI taxonomy): Eukaryota > Metazoa > Chordata > Amphibia > Anura > Dendrobatidae > Ranitomeya > Ranitomeya imitator. The sequence goes on along the minus strand of NC_091285.1, from coordinate 218,498,887 downwards.
CGAGCAATTTTCCGGGAATTTTTCTCCTATCACACTGGCCAAGATAGCAAAAGCCTGTTGCCAATTAACAAACGTTTGCGGAATCAGGCGCCAACGCCTTTTTTCCTCCTCTTCCTTTTTGCTATCATCTTTTTTCCCTTTGTCCAGATTAAATTTTTCCAAAGGGAGGAGGGAGAAAATCTCAACAAATTCATCCTTCCAGATCTTCTCCTTCACCTCCTTCTTTAAATGGGCACCGAGGGGACCCTCAAAGCATACAAAGACCTCCCCTTTTGCCCGATCATCCAACTTTATCTCATCCTTCTTACCCGTCTCCGTTTGAACCGACACTGACACCCCAGCTGCCTGGGCCGACGCGGCCGCCCCAGACCTCACTAATTCACCGGAGCCCCCTCCCCCGGCTGTACTAACAGGATCCACCAACCAAGCCCCAGCAGGTGACCCTCCCATATTACTTGCTGGCCCCGCGTCCAATCGCCTCAAAATATGCGACATACCTGCCAAAAGCTCTCTAACGCCAGGAAGCCCAGAACCAGCGTCCCCTACCCCCTCCACTAACCCCACCGTACCCGGCACCGAAATAGGAATAGACATGTACTCACGAGGCTGCGCAGGTGCTGTGTCCCCACCAGCCGTGTCTCCGGAATCCCGCTGTTCGCCATCTTCTGGATGTTCGCTCTCAGATCCGGGGTCGTCGCTGCCGCTGAATTGCCCCAGGCCCGCGCCCCTGGCCTCCACGTCACCAGGGGGGACCGAGACTGGCGATACACTCCTGTCGCTGGACCTCCTGGCGGATCTTGACCTGACGGCTGTTTGCAATCCACCTCGGCCTCCTGGCCTACTTGCCCGACCGGCACCTGCCCCACGACCAACGCGTCCCGGGCCCAGCTGAACCACCGATGCCAGCCTGCCCGTCGCCCTACTCTGTCGTCTCGTGCCGCTGCCAGGCCCACCTAGGGGAGGTGAGCCCGCCGCTGTCACCGCTGCTCCATAGCTCCCCCTCACTGCTGCCGTCGCTGGACTCCTGGCTCCTCCTGTTGTCGCCGCCGCTGACTGTGCTGTAAGTCTGCTGTTCCTGGCGCCGCTGGGGGGCGCCGCACTTCCCCTCGATCCCGGACTAGGCCGCACTACCTGTGCGGCCCTCACCGCTGACGTCGCTGTGCTCCCTTCTCCTCCTGACTCTGCCGCCGCTGCCCGCGCTGTGCTCCGGCTGCTTCTGGCACCGCTAGAGGGCGCCGCACCGCCGCTCGCTCCCGGACTAGGCCGCACTTCCGTTGCGGCCCTGGCTTCCGCTGCGGCCCTGGCATCGGGCTGTGCCTGGCTGGTCGCCGCTCCACGTCGCCGCCTCGCGCCGGCAGAGCCGCCGGGTGGATTCCTGCCGGAGGGGGGGACGGGCAGGATGGTCGCGCCGCGTCCCGCAGCCCCCGCAGGGTCCCCGGAGGGGCTCCGCGGCCTGCGCCTGCCGCGCGGTGACATGTCGGGGGACAATCTTTCTGGGGGCCGGGATCTCCTGGTCCTGCTGCCCCGGCTCCCGCAGTCGCCCAGCAGCCTGGTGAGCTGCTCTTCCAGCCATCCATCGCTCCTGGACCTGGATTCCCTGCGCAGCTGCTCCACGAGGCTGTCTATGGAGGCCATGGTGAGTAGCTGCACACTTCTTCTCTCCTGATGATTCACCTCACAAGTGATCCTTCCCGCACTTCTCCAGCCCCTGCCTCCTTTCCCCACTAGGTCCACCCCTTATTCAAAAATTTCCACCAATCACCTATAAGATCCCTTTTTTTTTTTTTTTTTATTCAAAACTCTAAAACTCCCTTCTTGGCAACGCAGTCATGTGGGGGCTTTCATCCAGCTGCGCCCATTACAGCCCCCCTTCTGGACAATCTGTGAATGTTATAGCAGAACTAGCTACGAAGAATGATAAACTTATTTGTAGGAAAGTATTCACTATAATTGAAGGGAATCTATTAGATGATTCGTGCTGCCCAAGCAAAAGGCAGCATTAATAACATCATGTCTATGTGATTACTGCCAAGTTCATTATTCTTTGAAATGCTACGACATTTCAGAGAGAATATACTTAGAAAGCTGGCTGTTCCCAGGGCTGTTAGGGCTCACTAACAGCGTATTCATCAAACGTGTGCTATCAGATGTTTTATCAGATCGCACTAAGCCCAATGTTATACAATGGGGCAGTGCCCATCTGCTATTTTTTCTCATGTTGGTTAAGCCCCCGTCACACATAGCGAGATCGTTAGCGAGATCGCTGCTGAGTCACAAGTTTTGTGACGCAACAGCGACCTCAGTAGCGATCTCGCTATGTGTGACACGTAGCAGCGACCAGGCCCCTGCTGTGAGATCGCTGGTCGTGTCGGAATGGCCTGGACCGTTTTTTGATCGTTGAGGTCCCGCTGGGTAGCACACATCGCTGTGTTTGACACCTTACCAACGACCTCGTTGACAGGACATCCCATTGAATCGTCATGAAATAGCATCGTTGTACAGGTCGCTACAGGTCGCCGCATCGCTGCTGCGTCGTTGGGGAGATCGCACTGTTTGACATCTCACCAGCGACCACATAGCGACGCAGCAACGATCCCTGACAGGTCGTATCGTTGTCGGGATCGCTTAAGCGTCGCTATGTGTTACGGGGCCTTTAGGCATGAGAAAAAAAATTGCTTCCTGTGAGTTAGGGCAGAGACGGACTGCCACTGCCGTAGTTCTCATGGGAGATTCGCATGGTAAACCTGGTACTTGCTGTCGGCTATCCTGACCTGAGCTTGACAGCTGCACAGTAATCCATAACTCTATCTTGCTCAGGTCAGGAGAGGTACCAGAACAGTCCCTGCAGTGCGCTTATGATTCTCCCATGAGAAATACGGCAGTCTGTCTCTACCCTTACTCCGCAAGTCGGACCACCCACACCCATTCAAGTCTTTGGGTGTGTGTAAAATGTCAGACTGCACTCAGATGTCATCCGCAGACTCAGGCAATAGAGACGATGGAAAAGTTCATTTCTCCACCTTCTCCACACCTGCAAAAGAATTGGATCACAGTAAAATTTCAGCTACAAGTTTTCTTTTACCAAGTGTATCAACTCTTTTCATACATGATTGTACTTTTATTGTTATTAAAAAAAAAATGTTGAAAATGTAAAAATTTCCTTAGAACTGCTAGGACCTTGAGTGAAAAATGTTAGATTTGATATTCTTGAAGTCACTAAAGTAAAAATCCATTCTAGAGATGGTAATAGAGATAAGTGCAATGGTTGTCGCTTCATTTCTCAGTATGTTGTCTCAGTTCAGTGTCATTCACAATCAGAACAAAAAAGTAGTTTTTATCATGTATCAGAATTGCATATGGTTTTCACCTGCTATTATTCAGCGTATGTACACTAACCTTTTTGTCATACCATAGAACTTTGCTGTAATTATAAATTTGGTATCTGAGTCTTTGAATATATTTCTATAGCTCCTTGTGCCAACATTAAGCTTCAAGTAATTGACTATATCATGGATCTTGTTCAAAAATATTCTGATGAATGCCATCTTATTCTATAAAGGCATTCTCCTTGTGAGGCTGTGAGGGGAATCGTTAACAAGGGTCGTTATGTGTCCCCCAGGATGTGCATAGAAGCATACTAAACCCGCTGGAGAGCATTGTAATTATAGCCACAGCTGTGGTTACAATGCAAAATTAAAGAGAGTGTGGATATAGTGAAGCTATTTGACTAACCCAGATATAGGAAAACCTGATTTGGGCTTTTATTTTTGGAGAGATCTTTAGGATGGTAGTGGGACGGATCTCTCCCTCCACTCCGGGTCTTGGAAGTGACCCATGTCGATAATTCTCATTTAAACGTTCAGTTAAGGTTTGAGTGTCTCAGTTTTCGGTTTGCAAGCATCAGAGCAGGAGGCTCTGTGCAGGACTGGTCTGTGTGAGACTGAACACAGGCAAGAGAAGGCAAAACCATTGACACACCCACGAGAGACATGGCGGTGCATTCACCCACGGCCATGGATTTAATATGGAGTGTTGTGGACAATCTGGCTGCAAACCGGAGGATATAGATTGAGTTATTATTGTAAGTTAACTAAATAAAGACGTTTAAGTTGGACTAACCTGAGTCACTGCTTCTTTACTGCACTGTTGTAAAAGCCACAACATCTTCTGGGAAGCATTGCTTCAAAGGGAAGCAAAGTGCACATGTGTATGTTATACAGAAATTATGAGCGTGATCTCAAGAACAGATTCATGGTATTGTAGTGGAGAAAGTTATGCCTGCACTAACAACCTGTTTGTCTTCATATTCAACTTAGTTATGGACAAAGCAACTAATTGTTATAAGGAACCAGGTGCTGACATATAGAAATAAGCAAAATGTTGTAGAAAAAAAGAACAGTAGTGGCGCTCACCGGTTTTGTAAAATTCAATGTCTTTATTTACAACATCATAAAAGCCAACTGTAGGGAGGGAGGAAGCACATGCATAGGACGACAGCCATTTTGCGCTGGCCTGCACTTCAGCAGGTCCTGGAATCAATGACATTACAGCAAATTAAACTTTGAAGGTGTTATTTCAAATTTGTCAGGTACAGCATTTTTCAGACTATAAGACACATTGGACCATAAGGTGCACCCCAACTTTTCAGAAGGAAAATAGAGAAAAAAATGTGTGAAATGGGGGTCCATCTTACAGTCTGAATTCAGCTTACTGGGGGGGATCAGCAGCGCTGGTGGAGCATGGTCACAGGGGGTGTTCGGTAGTCCGGCAATATGACTCCCATCCCAGACTGGTGTGGCAGGTTCGGTGGTGCTAGTGATGCGGGGGCTCCGCCAACATTTTCTGAAATCCTGGAGCCCCCGCACATTCATTGCTGTAATGCGGTGGCCTCCAGGAAATCCCATCCCAGGCTGGTGTCGCAGGTTCAACGGTGCTCTGTGGTGCGGGGGGCTCTGTGGATATTTTGTGAAAGCCCGGAGGATCCCCCACATCCATTGCTGCGATGCGGTGGCCTCTGGGAAAATGGGAGGCGCATGTTGCCCAGATCTCAATCTGAGCATGCGCAGCCCCCAGCAGCCATTTTCCTGGAGGCCACATGCTTAGATTGAGATCGTTGACGAGATCTCAATCAAAGCATGTGCCACCCCCGGCAACTATTTTCCTGGAGACCACTTAATTGCAGCAATGGATGTGCAGGGGCCTCCAGGCTTTCACAAAATGCCGGCGAAGTCCCCCGCACCACAGAGCACCGCCGAACCTGCTGCACTAGCCTGGGTATGGAGTGTGATCATCGCCCTGCAGCGTCGGACCGGGACCGCAGCAGAATCGCCCAACTCCTCCTGCCGCCACACTTGTAAGTATATTCTGACTATAAGACGCTCCCCATTTTTCCCCAAAAATTTTTTGGGGAAAAATGCGTCTTATAGTCCGAAAAATATGGTACTGTATTTTCCTGCAGCTTGAGGATGGGTTGGGTGTTGAGACCCCCTAACAGTACGGAGCTCAGCAGACAGAAACCTAAAGCTCCTGTCTGAGAATGCACACAGAGCAGTAGAAAGCATAGACTACAAAGCCTTTGTGTGCTCTGTGTGTGCACTTAGACAGATTTGATCTCCTGTCTTCTGAACTGTGCACTGTTCAGGGGTCTATTGAATAATTGGTGGATGGTCTCAGGATCTGGAAACCCACAGATCTATTGGAACATTAACTGACTGCCAAATTTGAAAAAAATATGATCAAGGTTTAGTTAATCATTTAGATTAGCACCGAAACAGATTGTACAGCTATATGCATCTACATTTTTAGCTTTGTTCATTTTCTGAAGCAGGACTTTGACTTTACTGTTGCTTACTCTCCCCTCTCACCACTTACGGTATCTCTTGACATACTAATATAGCCAACAGTTGCAAAATAAGGTTAACACAGACATTTCCTCACAGCAGATGTCTTAATCAGATGTCTCCCTCCTACTTCAGTGCGCTACTCACTCCTCAGTTATATTTAAGAAATTACTAATTATATAGAGTCTTGTAACGAGCACAGCGGGAACACTACCCATAGCATTACATATCGGGATTTTTTTTGAAAAGTTTATTTTTTTCACTGTGAAGAGGTTGTACAGAATTTAAAAAAACATGGCTGCATTTTTTCTAAAAGCCGAGTTACATTAGTCTTATAGTTCTGTCTGGTATTTTGGCTCAGCCACATTCACTTCAATGGAATTGAACTGTAGTGTCAGACACAAGCTGCATAGAAGAAAGTGGCTTTGTTTTTCCAATCCTGGGCAATGCCTTAGTTTACTCCCTATGTGAAAAAAATATTGCATTCAGTTCTGCAATGGGATCTATTGAATATTTAGAACCTAAGAAACGCAAAGATGCAGCACCCTGCAAGCACTAAGATATATGCAAACATGGGATTGTTTTACTATTTAAATTACTATTACTGCTATATTTTCTATACTTATACATTTTGGCATACATTTAAATGAACCTGTGTGAGCCCGCTTGCCAAAACAAGGCAGCCCCACTTACAAAAGGAGCCTGTACTTATAGGGAACCTGCCATGTAAAGTAACACTATTAACCTGGGGTAATCTGCAGGTTAATAGCATTCTGACTCCATGTGGTGACCACACTGAGATCCCTGATGCCAGGAGGAAATAAACTTTTTTTCCCCTGGCAGGCTTGGTCTTTCAGTCTTGGGGTGATGCTTGCACGGTTTCAGTCACCCCTCTGTGTATAGGAAGCTGCGGTTGTAACCATGCCCCCGGCACTGACTGACAGCAGCTCATCATTAGGGCCGGCTTCAGGGACTGTTGGTGGTGAGGTACATTTGCCTTGATTTTAACAATCTTTAAGTTCTGGTTCTTATTGAAGAGATCCAGCCGATAAAGTGTTTGTACGCTGTCAATGAAATTTCATACCTGAGCATAGTTTGGTTTAAAACAAAAGCCTTGCCTTCCCCAGGTCCACCGCTGAGTCTTTGCCCTGCTCTCGGTGTCTGGCATTAGCTGCGGTGCTGATGTCACGTTGACAACGTGACAGCCAAGTCGACAGCTTTGCCGCTGTAGATGGTATGCTTTGTTTCGAACCGCTGAGCTCACTGACTGCTGTATGGTACGTACTGGAAGCAGTGGCGGAGCATTGCCAGTTGACATCAGGAATGGAAGTATAGCAAAGTCTGTTTTGTTTTTGTTTAAATCAAACATGCGCTTAAGGCCAAACAGTAACAGAAAGGGGACAAGCCCTTTAACTTCTATCTTCCAGATTACCTGCTTATCAACTATTTCATAATTAATAAAGCCCAGATCCGTGAGATCTGACTGCTAGAATCCCTACAGATTGCCAGAATGGATAGCAGACAGATAGACACATAGACTGATAGATGAAATGGGTGAGGGAGAAGACAAACAGGTATATATGGACATTAGGAGATAAATCATTAATATAAGATAGACAGAATGCTAAATAAAAATATTAGATACATGAGAAATATTAGGAGGTAGAAGGGGGTCCTGTGGAGGCATCATACTGTGAGGTGAATAGACTGGGGCATCATGGTTGCAAAGGGCACTTTGGGCATTATACTGGGGGTATCATGCAAGGGAATACTGGAAACATTCTAATTAGGGATGAGCAAACGTGCTCGGTGATACTCGCATATCACTCAAATATCTGGGTGCTCGGATGTGCTCGGTACTCGTTGAGCAAAAAGCAGTTCTCGATTTCAAACTCGAATCCCCGCCGCGCATGTTTAGCTCCTGTTCCACAGCCAATAAGCATGCACAGATTGCCTGAGAGTCACTGTAATGCCATAGCCATCTTGGTAGTGGCATAACTGTGAATGGCTGGCAATGTGACATCATCAAGGATTATAAAAGGACAGGTGCCAGCAGGCTCGCTACACTGACGCCATTGCACAGCTCTGTGACATTTGATATTGCAGGGAGAGAGTGCTTGTCCAGGCGTGTGTGCACAGTTTTAGAAATCTGAGTCTAACGGTCCTTGTAAGGGCTAATTTGGTGCTTTGCTGTTTGTATCAGATGCATTCTGCATTTAGCCTAGGGAGGGAGAGAGCTGCAGGAGCAGGGACAGTGCCTGAATACAGTCTCTATGCAGGGATTAAGGCTTTGCAGTCCATTGCTAAATATATAGCTATGACAGTTGACCATATTTTTATTTTTTGGGTGAAAACATTTACTATATTGTCATCCATATAGTATTAGGTGCTTTGCAGTACATTTCGGTGGCATATAACAATCCAAAAAAGATTGAAAATGTTTTCTGTATTCAATTACTCATCCAAGAGTATTATGTGCTTTGTGGGTGACACAGATGGCAGAATCAGGCTAGACTCCCTATTTAATGACCGGAGGCATATCGGAACCAAAGGGATCTGGCAGGTAGATATGAGCAAACCTTTCAAGGTTCAGTTCGGAACAGCAAACATCCCGATATTTGCCGAACAGCTCACCAAGCATACTCGAACGCATAGACAACACCTTAAGGGGAGCAAAAAAACTGACAAAACAGCTAAAATAAATAAATAATTTTAAAAAACAGTGTGGGGTTCCCCCATTTTTGATAAACAGCCAAGCTAAAGCTGTCAGCTGGGGGCTGGCATTCCCAGGCTGGTAAGAGCCATGGACATTACCCCCCAAGCCTACAAATAGCAGCCAGCAGCTGCCCCAGAAAAGGCGCTCTTCTCACTTGCCCTGTGGCGGTGGAAAGTGGGGTTCAGATTTCTGGGGTTGATACCACCTTTGTATTGTCCAGTGCCATCAAGCTCACATCTTAGTAATGGAGAGGCATCTATAAGGCTACGTTCACACTAGCGTTATGCTAGTTTGCGTCGGGTTTGCGTCGGGCGACGCAGCGGCGACGCATGCGTCATGCGCCCCTATATTTAACATGGGAGACGCATGCGTTTTTGTTTGTTGCGTTGTGCGACGCATGCGTCTTTTTTGCCGCAAGCGTCGGACCAAGAAAACGCAACAAGTTGCATTTTTCTTGCGTCCAAATTTCGGCAAAAAATGACGCATGCGTCGCAAAACGCAGCGTTTTTGCGTGCATTTTGGTGCGTTTTTGCGTGCGTTGTGTGTTGCGTCGCCAACGCAGCGGCGCACAACGCTAATGTGAACGTAGCCTAAGACACTTATCCATAATTAATGCTATAGTTATACTGTAAATAACCACACAGCCAGAATAAAAAAAGTAATTGAAAGAATGACACAGACTCCTTTAACGAATCTAAATTAACTGATACATCAGTGCAACTCATAGACATAAGCTCGAGCACCATGGGAAAAGCTGTATCGGAGCTGTGTGACGTCAGTGAGTTGAACTGTGAACTCCCAGGACCTTTCTTGACAGCACCGCGAGTGTGAGAATTTTCTCACGCTCGTGATGATGTCAGTCAGGTTATAGGAGTACACCGTGAGACACTGAGCAGCAGTAGCACATGCTGCTCAGTGTCTCTGCTGGATGGCAGGCTGTATAGTAGCATCATGCAACAATGCAACTTGCCATCTAGATGCAGCAGAGCTAGACCCGTCATGGGACAAATGGATTATTATCTTCTCTGCCAACAGGTGAGGAATATTGTTGTTTATTATTTTAATTCTGTTACAGAAGACATTGGCTTCCGTGGACTGGACAATGACGTAAGTATGGTATAATTTACATTCATTAAAGGAGTATGTGTAGATCTTTCAATTAAAGGACTTTACTTTGGATGTTTTTTATATAATATGACAATGAGGTTAGTAATGGGGGAGTCTTATAGACGCTTCTCAATTACTAACCTCTGGGCTTGATGTCACTTGACAATACAAAGGTGACATCAACCCCACTTGCCACTGCACCAGAGCAAGTGGGAAGAGCAAGACTATGTGCCAGATTTGGTGCATCACATGGACTGTTCAATGCCGGAGTGCCAAGTTCTGGAATTCCTGCTGTTCATCAGTCCGGCACTGGCACTTGCAAAGTAAGAGAAACGACTGCTATGAACTCAGGACTCAGGTAATCTTACTGTTCTTGTTGACAATTTTAAAAGTAATTTAAAAAAACGCGTGGGAGTACTCTGTAATTTTCATAATCAGCAGAGGGAAAGCCAACGACTGGGGACTTATGCTAATATTCTGGGAAAGAGCAATTAATTTCAGATCACAGCTGTAGAATTAGCCTTTACTGGTTAATAAAGTGGGGAAAAAATGACAACATTGCTGGTATGTGGTGGGTGTCATTCAAGAAGGAAGGGAGCAGGACAAACCCTTCTTGAGGAATGAACGGTCCTGAGAGATTCTCCTCGAGGCAGCTCGAGACAGGGCTACAACCATCCCAGAGAGATTGTACTGTTCTTGGGGTTCCCCACCTCCTATGCATAAGCAGGTGATGGCGCAGGTGACACAGGGGGATGTCACCCATTTCTACATATCGGGGCTCTGGCACCACCAGAAGCCAGATCACTTACATCCCAGGCACCTAGGAATCAGCCTACAGGAAGATGGTGGAGGCATTCCCTAGCCTCTAAAAGAAGGAGAAGAAGAAGCAGACACCTGAAAAGGATTACCGTAATAACCTTCTTATAATTTTTGTGGGCTTTGCTATTTGTACAAAGCCTTTTTAAGTGTAGTAGTACAGCAACTACCCTTTAAAAATATTTCAATGAGGCCCACCAGTTGTTTCCTTTTTGGGGTCTATTGATGATTTGATTACCCTCCTTATAATTTGTTCCTGGGTTTGCACTTTTTGCAAAGCCTTTCTGAGTGTAGTAGTACAACACCTACACTTTAAAAATATTTGAATGAGGCCTGCCAGTTGTTGCCTTTCTGGGATCTATGTGAAGTGGGGCCCAGGGCCAGTTTGCTGTGGGCCGGAGCTGAGTTCTGGTTGCCTTGCAGCGCCTATTCTAAACGGATGTCTGGATGGAGTGTCTGATGTAGTAGAGTGTGTTCCTTACTCTTTTTTGCTTCGGGAGCCCTTGCTACCTCCCCATCCATGAGACCGGTTCTGGCTACAAACAATACAAAAGACCTTGGGTTTGGGTTAATAGGTCCAATTTAACTGTGCAATTCATTTACACGTGGCTGCAGCATACAAATTAAAACAAAGTCTCTTTTTAGTGATTTTCCCTTGGTTTTGTGCTCCATCAGTCCTTGTCCCCGTTCTGCCCTGAGACCCACCATCTTCACCCCACTCCACGACCCGGCTGACAGCTTCCTCATCAGGGAGAAATTGCCATGACTCTTTATACCTCTTTTGTATCTTAGGTCCAAGACTGTCCCGGAATCCAGATGTGCCCTTATTCTTCTAGGAAAGTTGCACTGACTGACCTCATTCTTCTTTGCTGCACCTTCACTGCACTAGAACCTGCTAACTCTGCTTTGTTTAGCCTTCTTCTCCACTCCACCCAGAAATTGCATTTGTACTTGACTGAGTCCTGGACTCTGACAAAACTGTCTCTGACTGACTGTAACCCGGAAAACATTTTCTATAAAACTGATCTTACCTCTCACAAACTGTGTAATAATCCCAACTCTATTAACTATCTAATCTCTAGTGTAATGCAAACTTCATCCCTATCTACCCCTAGTGGACAGACCTCATGCATTTCCAGGGAAGGCCTTAGGCATAGCCTGCAGGAGAACCGAACACACAACACCGGTCTTAGGTATAAAATACAACATTACATTTTATCACACAAATAACATAAATATATAAAACTTCCTAACAAACCCTTTTTGCTAAGACATCTTCTTTGTCCCAGCCTCCCCCCTACATAGGGATGACTAGATTACTGTTAATAATTTTTTCATAGTTTGGCACTTCACGCAAAGCCTGTAATTAAGGATATTCAGGATATTAAGGATATTCAGCTCTTTGCACATGCTTTGCTGTTCAAGCGTTGTTTTTTTTTTACCCTAATTTGTTCCAATTGTTCCCAACAGAGGAGGAACAAGCAGCCCTAGGCATCCTAGAGGATCTATCTATTGAGCATAATACGACTGAAAGAGGTAAGATTCCTCCTTCAATTAGACCTCGTTCCAGGAAATTTTTGCCCCTTTTGTCATGTCCTAATATTGAGTTATTTGTTTAAATTGTAAGTAAAGAGATTATGGACATTCTTCGATTTATCTTTCATGATAATTTGACAATGGAGGAGAGGGGGTGACTACGTGTCCTTGAGAATCTAAAGGAGGTTGTAATCAAGCGGGTGGACAAGGGGGGTAATGTTGTCATCTGGTCAAGATGTTATTATGAGAAGGAGGCATATCGCCAATTAGGTGATAAAGTATGTTACAAAAAATTGACCTTTAACACCTTGTCCGCCTTCATAACTCAGCTAGTGGCCATCATTAAGAGAGCTCAAAATGATGGTACTATTACCAAGGAATTTGCAACTGCTCTAGTGGTCACTGAACCGACGATTGCAACCTTCTATATGTTACCTAAGAGCCATAAGGACACGCCGTCTCCCCCTGGACGACCGATTATCTCAGGGACAGGAAATGAATTGGAAAAGGTGAATCAATGGATAGATTCTAAATTACAGCCCCTAGTGGAGGAGTTGCCCTCCTTTCTGAAGGACACTGAAGAGCTCCTCCGCAAACTAGATGGGTTACACCTTGAAAAAGACGTGATGCTGGTGACAGCTGACGTGGAGTCGTCATCATAAAGATGGGTTGAGAGCTGTTGAATTCTTCCTAGGTATGTCAAAACTCCCTGTGGGAATTGGAAATTTGATTTTGGAACTTTTGGAATTTGCACTAATGCACAATTTTTGGGTTTTTAAAGGGTCCTTCTTCCTGCAGCTCCAGGGAACTGTTATGGGGGCGTCCTTTGCGCCCTCGTATGCAAATCTTTTCCTGGGGCTGTGGGAGAGGGACCTCTTCCTGTTAGATCAGTTGGAGTCAATGTGCCACATCCTATCTTGAACGCGGTACATTGACGACATATTGCTGATCTGGCAGGGTTCTATTGGCACACTGGAACAGTTTTTTCAATGCCTGAACAGCATTGACCGGAATATATTCCTTACATATTATGGAAGTTATGGAGACACTGAATTTTTGGATGTTAAGTTGAGGAGAGACATCAATGACGAAATACAAACCAATATCTTTTGCAAAAAAAAAAAAACAGCTAAGAATATGCTATTGTATGCCTCCTCCTCACCCCCCAGACATATTGTACAATCTGTACCAACCAGACAGTTTCTGCGATTACGTAGATTATGCTCTACTATAAGTATATAAGGGGACAATACAAATATCTCGCTGAGGATCTGTTTATACCAAGGAAGGTGACGGGCACAAGGGGGCATTCTTTGCGTCTGGAGGAGAGAAGATTTTTCCACCAACATAGAAGAGGATTCTTTACTGTTAGGGCAGTGAGAATCTGGAATTGCTTGCCTGAGGAGGTGGTGATGGCGAACTCAGTCGAGGGGTTCAAGAGAGGCCTGGATGTCTTCCTGGAGCAGAACAATATTGTATCATACAATTATTAGGTTCTGTAGAAGGACGTAGATCAGGGGATTTATTATGATGGAATATAGGCTGAACTGGATGGACAAATGTCTTTTTTCGGCCTTACTAACTATGTTACTATGTTACTATGTTACTGATGATGATTTCCTCATATAGGCGGAGGATTTAAGCTCCAGACTTATTGATCATGGTTATAGTAGGAGGATGATCAAACGGGCGTTTAATAGAGCAAAACATTCCTCTAGGGGTGATCTTCTTTATAAGACTCGGAATAAGGATAATAATGACATTGTACGATTTGTGACTACCACTTCCAGTTCCCTATGCTCAAGAAGGTGCTTGATAAATCATGGCACATCTTGAGGACTGATCCATTCCTTGCTAAATTCCTACCTGAGAAGGCCGCCATCACTGCCAGACGTGTTGTGAATTCTGTGGCCAAGCTCCCTCCTGTGGTCGTGAGTGGTACTGCGGCTGGTTCTGTCTATAAGCTTCCTTTGGTGGATGAGAGTGGTACTGCGGCTTCTGAGTTTCCTTCCCCAGGTGATGAGGTTAAGTCATTAGGTGCTGCTCTATTTAACTCCACCTGGTGCTTTGATCCTGGCCTCCAGTCAATGTTCTAGTATTGGTCTTGCTTCCTCCTGGATCGTTCCTGTGGCCTCTCTATCCTGCATAAGCTAAGTTCTGCTTGTGTTATTTTTTGTTTGCTATATTTTCTGTCCAGCTTGCTATATTGGTTTTTCTTGCTTGCTGGAAGCTCTGAGACGCAGAGGGAGCACCTCTGTACCGTTAGTCGGTGCGGAGGGTCTTTTTGCCCCTCTGCGTGGTTGTTTGTAGGTTTTTGTGTTGACCGCAAAGCTATCTTTCCTATCCTCGGTCTATTCATTAAGTCGGGCCTCACTTTGCTAAATCTATTTCATCTCTGTGTTTGTATTTCATCTTTACTCACAGTCATTATATGTGGGGGGCTGCCTTTTCCTTTGGGGAATTTCTCTGAGGCAAGGTAGGCTTATTTTTCTATCTTCAGGGCTAGTTAGTTTCTCAGGCTGTGCCGAGTTGCATAGGGAGCGTTAGGCGCAATCCACGGCTACCTCTAGTGTGGTGTGATAGGATTAGGGATTGCGGTCAGCAGAGTTTCCACGTCTCAGAGCTCGTCCTATGTTTTTGGTAAATGTCAGGTCACCTTGTGTGCTCTGAACTTCAAGGTCCATTGTGGTTCTGAATTACCTGTTCATAACAGTACTGGAGGCCAAAAGTACTAATGCTTCTCAATAGAGGGAAAAGAGAAGTTCTGAGACCATTTTTTTTTCTTTGCACTGTGTTCTGTCTTTCTTTTCCCCTTTACATCAGGGTGGTTCAGAACACAGGTGTGGACATGGACATTCAGGGTCTGTCCTCTTTGATGGATAATCTCACTATAAGAGTACAGAACATTCAAGATTTAGTGGTTCAGAATCCTATGTTAGAACCTAAAATTCCTATTCCTGAGTTATTTTCTGGAGATAGAGCTAAGTTTTTGAATTTTAAAAATAATTGTAAACTGTTTCTGGCTTTGAAACCCCGCTCCTCTGGTGACCCAGTTCAACAAGTTAAAATCATTATTTCTTTCTTACGTGGCGACCCTCAAGACTGGGCATTTTCCCTTGCGCCAGGAGATCCTGCATTATGTAATATTGATGCGTTTTTTCTGGCGCTCGGATTGCTGTACGACGAACCTAATTCAGTGGATCAGGCAGAGAAAAATTTGCTGGCTCTGTGTCAGGGTCAGGATGAGATAGAGATTTATTGTCAGAAGTTTAGAAAGTGGTCCGTGCTCACTCAATGGAATGAATGTGCGCTGGCAGCTATTTTCAGAAAGGGTCTCTCTGAAGCCCTTAAGGATGTCATGGTGGGATTTCATATGCCTGCTGGTCTGAATGAGTCTATGTCTTTGGCCATTCAGATCGGTCGACGCTTGCGCGAGCGTAAATCTGTGCACCATTTGGCGGTATTATCTGAGCATAAACCTGAGCCTATGCAGTGCGATGGGACTTTGACCAGAGCTGAAAGGCAAGAACACAGACGTCAGAATGGGCTGTGTTTCTACTGTGGTGATTCCACTCATGCTATCTCCGATTGTCCTAAGCGCACTAAGCGGTTCGCTAGGTCTGCCACCATTGGTACGGTACAGTCGAAATTTCTTTTGTCCGTTACTTTGATCTGCTCTTTGTCTTCCTATTCTGTCATGGCATTTGTGGATTCAGGCGCTGCCCTGAATTTGATGGACTTGGAGTTTGCTAGGCGCTGTGGGTTTGTCTTGGAGCCCTTGTAGTATCTTATTCCATTGAGAGGAATTGATGCTACGCCTTTGGCCAAGAATAAGCCTCAGTACTGGACCCAATTGACCATGTGCGTGGCTCCTGCGCACCAGGAGGATATTCGCTTTCTGGTGTTGCATAATCTGCATGATGTGGTCGTGTTGGGGTTGCCATGGCTACAAGTCCATAACCCAGTATTAGATTGGAAATCAATGTCTGTGTCCAGCTGGGGTTGTCAGGGGGTACATGGTGATGTTCCATTTCTGTCTATCTCATCATTCACCTCTTCTGAGGTCCCAGAGTTCTTATCTGATTACCGGGATGTATTCGATGAGCCCAAGTCCAATGCCCTACCTCCGCATAGGGATTGTGAGTGTGCTATCGATTTGATTTCTAGTAGTAAGTTTCCTAAGGGTCGACTGTTTAATTTATCTGTACCTGAGCACGCCGCTATGCGGAGTTACGTGAAGGAGTCTTTGGAGAAGGGTCATATTCGCCCGTCATCGTCGCCATTGGGAGCGGGTTTCTTTTTTGTGGCCAAGAAGGATGGTTCGCTGAGACCTTGTATTGATTACCGCCTTCTAAATAAAATTACGGTCAAATTTCAGTACCCCTTGCCGCTGCTGTCTGATTTGTTTGCTCGGATTAAGGGGGCTAGTTGGTTCACCAAGATAGATCTTCGTGGTGCGTATAATCTTGTGCGTATCAAACGGGGCGATGAATGGAAAACAGCATTTAATAAGCTCGAAGGCCATTTTGAGTACCTGGTTATGCCATTCGGACTTTCTAATGCTCCATCAGTGTTTCAGTCCTTTATGCATGACATCTTCCGAGAGTACCTGGATAAATTCCTGATTGTATACTTGGATGATATTTTGGTCTTCTCGGATGATTGGGAGTCTCATGTGAAGCAGGTCAGAATGGTGTTCCAGGTCCTGCGTGCTAACTCTTTGTTTGTGAAGGGGTCAAAGTGTCTCTTTGGTGTTCAGAAGATTTCATTTTTGGGGTTCATTTTTTCTCCTTCTACTATCGAGATGAACCCTGTAAAAGTTCAGGCCATTTATGATTGGACTCAGCCAACATCTCTGAAGAGTCTGCAGAAGTTCCTGGGCTTTGCTAATTTTTATCGTCGCTTCATCGCTAATTTTTCTAGCATTGCTAAACCGTTGACTGATTTAACCAAGAAGGCTGCTGATGTGGTCAATTGGTCTTCTGCTGCTGTGGAAGCTTTTCAGGAGTTGAAGCGTCGTTTTTCTTCTGCCCCTGTGTTGTGCCAACCAGATGTTTCGCTTCCGTTCCATGTCGAGGTTGATGCTTCCGAAATTGGAGCAGGGGCTGTTTTGTCGCAGAGAGGTTCTGATTGCTCGGTGATGAAACCATGCGCCTTCTTTTCCAGGAAATTTTCGCCTGCTGAGCGAAATTATGATGTTGGCAATCGAGAGTTGCTAGCTATGAAGTGGGCATTCGAGGAGTGGCGTCATTGGCTTGAAGGAGCTAAGCATCGCGTGGTGGTCTTGACTGATCACAAAAACTTGACTTATCTCAAGTCTGCCAAACGGTTGAATCCTAGACAGGCTCGTTGGTCGCTGTTTTTCTCCCGTTTTGACTTTGTGGTTTCGTACCTTCCGGGCTCTAAAAATGTGAAGGCGGATGCCCTGTCTAGGAGTTTTGTGCCCGATTCTCCGGGTTTGTCTGAGCCGGCGGGTATTCTCAAAGAGCGGGTAATTTTGTCTGCCATCTCCCCTGATTTGCGGCGGGTGCTGCAAAAATTTCAGGCTAATAGACCTGACCGTTGCCCAGCGGAGAAACTGTTTGTCCCTGATAGGTGGACGAATAAAGTTATCTCTGAGGTTCATTGTTCGGTGTTGGCTGGTCATCCTGGAATCTTTGGTACCAGAGAGTTGGTGGCTAGATACTTTTGGTGGCCGTCTCTGTCGCGGGATGTGCGTTCTTTTGTGCAGTCCTGTGGGATTTGTGCTCGGGCTAAGCCCTGCTGTTCTCGTGCCAGTGGGTTGCTTTTGCCCTTGCCGGTCCCGAAGACGCCTTGGACGCATATCTCTATGGATTTTATTTCGGATCTCCCCGTCTCTCAAAGAATGTCGGTCATTTGGGTGGTTTGTGATCGCTTCTCTAAGATGGTCCATTTGGTGCCCTTTTCTAAATTGCCTTCCTTCTCTGATTTGGTGCCATTGTTTTTTCAGCATGTGGTTCGTTTACATGGCATTCCAGAGAACATCGTTTCTGACAGAGGTTCCCAGTTTGTTTCGAGGTTTTGGCGAGCCTTTTGTGCTAGGATGGGCATTGATTTGTCTTTTTCCTCGGCTTTCCATCCTCAGACAAATGGCCAGACTGAACGAACCAATCAGACCTTGGAAACATATCTGAGATGTTTTGTTTCTGCTGATCAGGATGATTGGGTGTCCTTTTTGCCTTTGGCTGAGTTCGCCCTTAAAAATCGGGCCAGCTCGGCTACTTTGGTTTTGCCATTTTTCTGCAATTCTGGGTTCCACCCTCGTTTCTCTTCAGGGCAGGTTGAGTCTTCGGACTGTCCTGGTGTGGATACTGTGGTGGATAGGTTGCAGCAGATTTGGACTCATGTAGTGGACAATCTGACTTTGTCCCAGGAGAAGGCTCAACGTTTCGCTAACCGCAGGCGCTGTGTGGGTCCCCGACTTCGTGTTGGGGATTTGGTTTGGTTGTCATCTCGTTATATTCCTATGAAGGTTTCCTCTCCTAAATTTAAGCCTCGTTTCATTGGTCCATATAGGATTTCTGAGGCTCTTAATCCTGTGTCTTTTCGTTTGACTCTTCCGGCTTCTTTTTCCATCCATAACGTGTTCCATAGGTCATTGTTGCGGAGATACTTGGCACCTGTGGTTCCATCTATTGATCCTCCTGCTCCGGTTTTGGTTGAAGGGGAATTGGAGTATATTGTGGAGAAGATTTTGGATTCTCGTGTTTCGAGACGGAAACTCCAGTATCTGGTTAAGTGGAAAGGTTATGGTCAGGAAGATAATTCCTGGGTCTTTGCCTCTGATGTCCATGCTGCCGATCTGGTTCGCGCCTTTCATGTGGCTCATCCTGGTCGGCCTGGGGGCTCTGGTGAGGGTTCGGTGACCCCTCCTCAAGGGGGGGTACTGTTGTGAATTCTGTGGCCAAGCTCCCTCCTGTGGTCGTGAGTGGTACTGCGGCTGGTTCTGTCTATAAGCTTCCTTTGGTGGATGAGAGTGGTACTGCGGCTTCTGAGTTTCCTTCCTCAGGTGATGAGGTTAAGTCGTTAGGTGCTGCTCTATTTAACTCCACCTGGTGCTTTGATCCTGGCCTCCAGTCAATGTTCTAGTATTGGTCTTGCTTCCTCCTGGATCGTTCCTGTGGCCTCTCTATCCTGCATAAGCTAAGTTCTGCTTGTGTTATTTTTTGTTTGCTATATTTTCTGTCCAGCTTGCTATATTGGTTTTTCTTGCTTGCTGGAAGCTCTGAGACGCAGAGGGAGCACCTCCGTACCGTTAGTCGGTGCGGAGGGTCTTTTTGCCCCTCTGCGTGGTTGTTTGTAGGTTTTTGTGTTGACCGCAAAGCTATCTTTCCTATCCTCGGTCTATTCAGTAAGTCGGGCCTCACTTTGCTAAATCTATTTCATCTCTGTGTTTGTATTTCATCTTTACTCACAGTCATTATATGTGGGGGGCTGCCTTTTCCTTTGGGGAATTTCTCTGAGGCAAGGTAGGCTTATTTTTCTATCTTCAGGGCTAGTTAGTTTCTCAGGCTGTGCCGAGTTGCATAGGGAGCGTTAGGCGCAATCCACGGCTACCTCTAGTGTGGTGTGATAGGATTAGGGATTGCGGTCAGCAGAGTTTCCACGTCTTAGAGCTCGTCCTATGTTTTTGGTAAATGTCAGGTCACCTTGTGTGCTCTGAACTTCAAGGTCCATTGTGGTTCTGAATTACCTGTTCATAACACAGACGCTCATGGAATTTCCGTGATATGTTAGTCCGCAGTCACTATGTGGATAATTCACGAAAACATTTTTGGATATGGGTGCTGCGAGATGTGGGTGTGTCCCCCGTGGTCGCTGCGTAGCATGTCACAATATAGATCGCTGTAACACCTTTATTGGACTAATAACAATAACACCCGGGTATATAACATTAAAAAGAGAATTACATGTGAGAGCAAAAATGTTGTATATTATGCCACGTGCTCCTGTATGAAAATATATGTGGGTCTAACCACACGGCAATTCAAAATACATGTAAGAGAGCATGTATTGGGCATTGCTGCAGCGGCAGGCTGTGAGGACACATCCACATTAAAGACTATTCCTCGCCATTTTAAATTACATCATGGCTGTGACGGCGGCCTTCTCAGGGTGAGAGGAATAGATATGGTGGAAGTGGGGATTCGGAGGGGTGACATTCGGAAACAATTGGCCCAGATGGAGTCCAGGTGGATTTGGACCTTAGGTACCTTACATCCATCTGGACTAAATGAGAATTTGAGCTATGCTCCTTTTCTTTGATGGTTTGTCTGAATATATTGGGAAAAGTTTCAACTATGAAAGATATTGTTTTTAATATATTTTTATGGTTTTAATATTAATCTTGTTCTCTGTGCAGTGATTCAAGGTGATCTGATAACATTTTTGATCCTTCCAACCGCATTTGATGAATGGACTTATTTATCTTTGTGGCTTCCTTAGTGATGAAAACGACAACATCGAAAACATGTCTTAATAATACTATACTCATTTATATGAAATCATGTCTATTATGGTAAATTACATTGTATGCAATAAATTATCGATGTTGTTATGGAATTACGTATGTATGTATATAAGGCATTGATTATGATGTCAGCGGAGATGAGATAGGTGGATCTATACTGCTTTATAATGGATAATAGACCGCTGACTGAGAGTATCTAACCTGCCGATGCACAATACGTGATGCTGCGTCTCTATCTGCACTCGTGGTCCCATTTGGCTCCTGTGACTCCCCAGAGCTTTCGGCGTCAATATGCGGTACTGCGCATGCGCGCGGTGCTGTGTGACGCCGATGCTCTATGGAGTCATGGTTGCCGTGGTGATGCGCGCGTCACATCCAGTAGTGACGTCACATCCGGTAGGACGCCATTATTGGCGCCGGCGGCCACAGGTAATCAGCACTATTTAAAGCACAGGACAGAAGGGAGTGTGTGTTCCCTGATGAAGGACGGACTGAAACGCACGTTGGGGCGGGCGCACACCCCCTGGTCCCGACCTTTTGCTGAGCACTCTGCACCTTATAGTGAGTATGTAATATTCATTTATTGTAGTAGTGAGTAAGTAGTAAGTACCTGATTGGGACTTGATAGGGCCAATATTCACACTTGTGACGGGTTATTTTTATAGGGCAGCAGCAAAATATGTGATTGAGAATCTTTTCAATATGTTATACTTCTTTGATATTACAAATATACATTGGTGGGGATATACAGGGATGTGTGTGCCTTGGTATTATGGTGTTTCATGGTTGTGATGGACATACACCTGGCCAACTTGTTTTGTTAATATTTTCGATAAAGAGTATATAGATTTTAAATCGGATGTGTACATCGTTTATTCCCTAGTGGAATTGGGTGGTTATGTAATTTGATGTGTCCTTTATTATAAAGTGTCCACATGGGGGTCTATTACTGATAGTACAGGAATATAGTTTTATAATCTCCTTGAATATGTGGTGGTATTGGTGGTTTTTGAAAGCCTGTAAGAGTAGCATATATTGTATTTGTCATGTTGAATAATCTTTGTTTTCAGATCATTAGACAGTTGTTTTGAGGAGCCCATGATGCCACTCTTCAGAGGAGATTCAAACAGGAGAACAACTTGCAAGTGGCCACTTTAAGTAGCTTTTCTCATGATTGCATACACCTGGCTATGAAGTTCAAAGCTCAATGAGGTTAGAAAACCAAAAAAGTGCTTTAGTAAGTCGGTAAAAAGTAGGTAGGAGTATTTAAAACAAGAAAATGATAAGGGTGCCCATACTTATGCAGCTGTCAAATTTTGTTTGAATGCAGAGTGCACATTTTCTGTTAGTACAATAAACCTCATTTCAAGGCAGAAACATTACTGTGTCCAACAGTTATTAGATATATGAAACTGAAATAGCTGTTGCAAGAAAAACTATTTTTATAAAACATTAAGCTTTAGATTAATAGGGGTGCCCAAACTTTTTCATATAACTGTACAAGTCATACGGGAAAGAATGTTTCTTAACATTTGTTTTCCTGTGAATTTTCAATGTGTTATTATCTGTCGTATTAAAAGTTTGACACCATTGTTCTCATCAATGATCTGGGAGATACTGTTAGGGTTGGCGGATTGCGCTAAATAACATAAATAGTAAAGCACAATCGCAACCCGGAGTCCACCGTGCAGAAATGGAAAACTGTTGCTAGTGAGTAATGACGAAATAAACAGCAAGTGATTACCCATACACACTGGGCTGAATGCTACTCAGTGTGAACAGCACGTGAACTGAACTCACACACAGAATGAAAACAGATGCTCTGCAACTGAACTGTGTTACTCACACACAGAAACGAAAGAGATGCTCTGCAACTGAGCTCTGTCACTCGCACACAGAAACGGAACAGATGCCCTGCAACAGCTGTCACTCGCACACTGAAACATAACAGATGCTCAGTATAATACCCCGACTAGGGTTGTGCTTGCTCTGGAACTCTACTGTGCTAACCGCACACATGTAGGAACCGGATGCTAAGCCAAGACACTAATTGCCCCCACTGATGCTAGCTGCCTACCTACAGTACGTGTACAGTCCCAATCTAGACAGACACACAACACCCGCAGACAGAGTGGTAAAGTATCCACTGGCAACAACCACACATAAATGATACTTTTATACACTAGACTCATGTCCAGCCAAACAGGACACTGCCCATGGACCAATCCGGAGCTGCCACATCACCAGAGCAGCCGACTTCCGTTCCCCAATGAGAAGACGCTACATCACGTACATGCTCAGTAAGGTGATTTCTGGACTTAGACTCCAGAGCGTCCGGTCGCCGCTGGTTACTATAAATTTGGCTGGAGAGCCAGCAGTAAGCAAGCGAACACCACGAGCCTGAGCAAGACACTGGGACTGACTTCTATGCTCAGCAGTGGCCGGGCCTGAATGGGAGACCACAGAGGCAGATAAGGCTTGGGATCTATCCTGTGCAGTGGGAGAATGCCGACGCCTAACAGACACTTCCAGTGGTGTTCCTCATGCTGTTCCCCTTCCATTCAGCACTTTTTCCATGCATTTCAACATTTTCACTGCCCCCCAGACCTCTTTGTAGGGTCTGCAGGAAAAATGCTCCGATTTTTCATTGACTAACACTCGTTACTCAGAACATTCAAGCATTAGGAATTGTTCGGTGTGAGTAATGAGCATCTGAGCATTTTAGTGCTCATTCATCTCTAATTATAATGTATTCTGTGGCACTATAGGGGAATCATACTGTGTGGGGGGACTGTAGGGATATCATCCGAGTAGGGACAGCATCCCAATTAGAAAGGAGCAGTAGGGAACATGCTTGACCATTGCTCAATTCATTCCCTTATGGGACTGCTGGTAAAAGCTGAATATCTTGAATTTCATATTCCTTCAGTCCCATGTATGGATGTAGCCTGTATTAAGCAACATTCACAGTAAATATGTCATGATGCATAAAGTTAGCGGTCAAATCAAACTTTTCTCCATCTGAATATCTTTCAGCATTGTGCCATCTTTGTCATTTAGGCTACATATGTACAATTAATGAAGCGGCAGTGAAGGATACGCACTAAAGTGATATGTCCTAGAGATCGGTGAAAATTCCGTAGTTTGGATTCCCTCCGATCTAAAAGTTATCACCTACAATGAGAATAGATGATAACGTCTTCCAGCTGGAATCTCAATTAAAGGCATTTCTCCATGGAAAAAAATATGTAGATTAGTTAGTTTCCAAAAGAAAGAGAACTATTTTATAATCGCAATCCCCATGATTTAACCAATGTAAGAAATAATGTAAACCACTACAAGTAGATAACTTGTATTCTCCTCTTATGAAGACTTTAAAAAAAGGCAAAAATGTGACCTGTGGAAACAGGATGTGCAACCAGACAAGGATCCTCTTCATGATACCCCCCACACTCCTGCAAACCACATTTGTTTCAGGAAGTGAAAACACAACATTACTATCTAACTGGGATATCCAGAAAACGTTGTCCTCAACGTCTGCCAAGCCCCAGTAACTAGTCTCATGGAAATAAATAAACATTGCTCCTTCTTTGACCTAAGGAACAGAACAAATTCCAGAACAGACTGCTGTTGTAGAGTCGTGTGCGTGGGAGAACCGAGCAAAAATCTGAGGCTCCTCAAAACAGTCTGACACTGTTAGTCATGAAGAACATCTTGTTTTTCATTAGATGTGATATGTGAAATATTTAGCTTTTTTTATGCCAACACAATCCATAGTACATATGCATAGAAAGATAAATAGACAGATACATGATTATTAGCTACATGGATAAATGGATAGACGGGTAGATGGACAGATAGACTGATGATTATTATGATATTGACAGAAATATAAATACAATTATTAGATACATAAGAGAGAGATATTAGGAAATAGACCCTGTGTAGGCATCATGCTGTGAGGTGAGTATACGGTGGGGGCATCATGTAGAGGGACAATAGAGGCATTATAGTGCATTTTGTGTAACTGTAGGGCAAAAGTGGCGAATCTATGGCATACTTGCCAGAGGCAGCACTCAGAGCCCTCTCTGTGGGCACGAACGCCAGGTACAGGAGACGCCACTCCCTTTTTCCCAAGTTCAAATATATTGGCATCTTTTAGACACGAATAACATTTGAACAGTTCTGCGCCGGAATTCGGGCAGAGGAGCTCCTGTCAGCCCTGGGTCCAACGTGCAGCAGGGTGATGACGTCATCACGCTACTGACCTCATGACATTGCTGCAGGGGCCACAGAGGAGCAGAGACAACGTGGGTGGGTACTGGTAACATTAAATGTATCATGGGGGGACGAATTATGAAAGGGGACACAGTTGACAGTTTTGGCAGCATTTGGGGATGGGGTGTTGCTTTATTCAGAGAGGGTGTGTGTGTGTGTGTGTGTGTGTGTGTATTTTTCAGAGGGGAAGTGTGGGTGTGTGTATGAGTATCTATTTTGCAGAGGAGCTGTGTGTATGTGTGTATATATTTTGCAGAGTGGCACTGTGTGTGTGTATATTTTGCAGAGGGGCACTGTGTGTATGCATGTATTTGCAAATGGGCTGTGTGTGTTTATCTATGTTGCAGATCAGTTGTGTGTGTATATATTTTGCAGAAGGGCTGTGTGTGTGTATATATTTTGCAGCGGGGCTGTGTGTGTATATATTTTGCAGAGGGTCTGTGTGTGTGAATGTGTTTATATATTTTGCAGAGGAGCAGTGTGTGTATATTTTGTATGGGGGCTGTGTGTGTGATTGTATATACTGTATATTTTGTAGAGGGGTTGTGTGTGTGTGTGTATGTGTATATATTTTGCAGAGGGGCTGTGTGTGTATGTATTTTACAAAGATCCAGTGTGTGTGTATATTCTGCAGAAGGGCAGTGTGCGTGTATATGGATCGCCCCCACGTAAGGGCAATCGGGTACTCTTTACCGGGTCCTTCAGTTCCCTCAGCAAGGATGTCACGGTGGCCCGACCCGGACCGTGGCCCTATGAGGGGCGCCCAATAAAAGGCAGAGTTCGTAGATAATGGTAGTGTTCGTGATGCGTCCTGTGGTATTCGGTCAGAGTGACCGACGCTGCTTAGGGGTCCGCTGGGGTGATGGAATGGCAGCTAGATGGTATACCTTCCCACAGATGAAGTATGTCCCCATGGCTTCCCAGAGGTGTAGATGTTGATGGTGGATGGTGCAAGGTGCGGTGAATAACGAGGACACAGTGGGTGCAGTCTCTTTACCTTTACTGAAGGCTTCAGCATCCACAGTCCAGAGTGCCGGATGACAGGGTAGGCAGGGTCCGGCCGGTCTGATGGCAATTCCAGAGTCCCCTTATCCAGGTGGAAATCAGTAGCCTTCCCCTTGCGCACAGTAACGTAGTAGGTCCCTACTTGCATTAGCTACCATAAGGTCCTCACTGTTGTTATTTCTCTCTCTCTGTCCCCCAGATGGATAGGACAAACCCGTATGACAGTGATGGCCTGAGGCTATTTTATTGGGACCCTAGTGACGCCCCTCCTCCACGATTGCCACCATGTCTGCTCAGGTGTTTAGGTCGGACAGCCAACTTGGAATCGACTGCCCTGCCGATCTCTGAAGTAAAGCGTAGAGCCTATTACTTCCTCGGTGTTCTGGCCACTGGATCTGCGCTTCAGATGG
Source organism: Ranitomeya imitator (assembly GCF_032444005.1). Classification (NCBI taxonomy): domain Eukaryota; kingdom Metazoa; phylum Chordata; class Amphibia; order Anura; family Dendrobatidae; genus Ranitomeya; species Ranitomeya imitator. The sequence continues at coordinate 218,472,688 of NC_091285.1, read as the reverse complement.
AGGCAGCCTGCTTCTAGCTGGTCTCCCACTGATGTGTCACTCCTGTTGCTATGACTTCTTTTCTCACTCACTACAGCACAATTCCTTTCGTGTCCTTTCTTAGGATGCTGCCGCATGGGTTGCAGGCGCAGGTCTGTGTCCTTCTTTCTTACTGAGCCGCTGATGTTCTTCCTTTTCCCTCTGTCTGCCTGACAGGTATTCCCTGGGCCGAGCCCAGCCTGCTTCTCTCCCTCTCCTTCTCCTTCCGACTCTCTGACTGACTCTGACTGACTTCCTAACCAACCCACCAGTTTTACCCTGTGTGAGGAGTGGCCTAGTAGATAGAACCCTTAGCTCCCCCTGGTGGACTGACGTGTGAAGTATGTGTGTGGCTGTGATACTTGGTAAGGCTACGTTCACATTAGCGTTGTGCGCCGCTGCGTTGGCGACGCAACGCACAACGCACGCAAAAACGCACCAAAACGCACACAAAAACGCTGCGTTTTGCGACGCATGCGTTGTTTTTTGCCGAAATTTGGACGCAAGAAAAATGCAACTTGTTGCGTTTTCTTGGTCCGACGCTTGCGGCAAAAAAGACGCATGCGTCGCACAACGCAACAAAAAAAACCGCATGCGTCCCCCATGTTAAATATAGGGGCGCATGACGCATGCGTCGCTGCTGCGTCGCCCGACGCAAACCCGACACAAACTAGCATAACGCTAGTGTGAACGTAGCCTAAGATGAACTCTTTTGGTGCCATCAGACGTAACATCACTCCCCCTGGTGGAAGAATGACATTACTGCAACGACCAGGACTCTGGGGCACTACATATATATTTATGAGGGGCAGTGTGTATGTGTGTGTGTATATTTTGTAGAGGGGCAGTGCCTATGTGTGTGGGGTGGAGTATTATGAAGAGAAGCAGTGTGTGTCTGTATATATATTTTGTAAAGGGTGTGTGTGTATGTGTGTGGGGGGTAGTATTATGCAGAGAAGCAGTGTGTGTCTGTATATTCTGTATATTTTGCAGAGTGTATGTGTGTCTTTGTGTGTGCGGCATGCCTCCTGTAATGTCCGCATCGGCCCTATGTTAAATTGCCTTGTTGGCAATTTGTGATAAATAAGTGGATTACAGGTTGCTGTTTGGCCACTTAGTCTATAAAAGGTTCGCCATCACTGCTGTAGGGGAATCATAATGTGTGGGGGAAATTGGCATTAAAATAGTGGCTAGACATGCACTGACGTTAGGGAGTTATTTGTCTCCAAGCTTTTACAATCCAAACAGGAATTCCAAACCATCTCATTGGTTGACCATGACAGGTTTTCACAAGTGTGGACAATTTCCATGTAAAACATGTTCACATTCTAAAAAAAAAAACTCCGACTTTTTCAGATAATAAAAATGAAAAAATCTACAAAATTAAAATTTTTGGGAATTGCAGTTCTGACCATGTGGTCTATATTATTGAGTGCTCAGCATGCAAACTTCAATATGTTGGTTCAACTATTCGCAAATTAAAAAATAGAATAAGAGAAGATTTATATGACATTTCACAACCAATTATACATATTTCTAATTTATCAAAACATTTTTTACCATTCGCAATAGACAAACCACATTCCTTCAAGTTTTTACAATAGAACAAATTAATATAGATCCACGTGGTGGGGACAGAGAGATGAAATTACGTGATAAAGAAGCATTTTGGATATATTTGCTAAATACATGTGTTCCATCAGGTTTAAATCTTTAAAAATAAATCATGTTGCATTATTGATTTTTCTTTGTTTGTTTCATCAACATTAGCTTGACATTTCCAGTTTTTAACATTTAATTCATTGTTTTATATATTTGTTGAAGGTAATGGTGTATGTGTTTTTTGTTTTTTTTCTCTTTTTTCTCTTCCTTTTTTTTTCTCTTTCCACACCTGTTATGTCTTTGTATAAATTGATACTATGCCTGGCCAGAGCTAACTGAGACTAAGAGCACTTGTGTGTTCGATACGCGTACAGTTTATACAGGCACTCTCCTTCCGGTATATCCATTTTTTGTTTGTCTTATAGCCTATATCTATATCTTATAGCCTATATCTAGAATCCAATTTCACCTGTCAGAAGTGTAGACTAGTGGCCCTTTTAGAAGAAAAGGTGCGGGGTCTGGAAGAAAGAATAGCAACTTTGAAACTCATCAAAGAGAATGAAGACTTTCTAGATATAACAGAAGCATCTCTACTGGTCACAGAAGGTGCAAAAAGTGTCAGAGAACCTCCAAAAGCAGATGAGTGGAAGCATGTGACCAAAAGAAGCAAGAAGACCATGGAGAAATCACCAACCACACAACTGAAGAACCGATATCAAATCTTTGTAGAGGATGAAGATGGCACACCTAAGAATGAAGCAATACCAGCAAGCAAAAAAGAAAAGGGCACACAGCAACAAGTGACAGCAAAAAGTACAGCCAAGAAGCAACGAAGAGTGGTGGTGGTGGGAGACTCACTACTGAGAGGCACCGAAGCAGCCATCTGCAGACCGGACATAACTGCAAGAGAAGTATGCTGCCTTCCAGGTGCGATGATCAAGGATGTGACCGATAGGATACCAAAGCTCTTCAGCTCCAAGGACGTCCACCCATTTCTTCTGATACATGTTGGCACCAATGACACGGCAAGGAAGGACCTACCGACAATCTGCAAGGACTTTGAAGAGTTGGGGAAGAAAGTAAAGGAACTGGATGCACAGGTAGTTTTTTCTTCTATCCTTCCAGTAGACGGGCATGGCACCAGGAGATGGAACAGGATCCTTGATGCAAACAACTGGCTAAGACGATGGTGCAGACAACAAGGATTTGGATTCCTGGACCACGGTGTGAATTACTGGTATGATGGACTCCTCGCCAGAGACGGACTACACCTCAACAAACCTGGGAAACACACATTCGCCAGAAGACTCGCTACACTCATCAGGAGGGCGTTAAACTAGAAGAAGAGGGGACGGGAAGAAAAACATTAGACTCGAACAAAGACGACCCAGGAAAACATACTCAGAAGGGAGGTAAGAACATTTCTAAAACAATCCACAGTGAGGAGATTGGAACAAAACAAAATCCTCTAAACTGCATGCTCGCAAACGCCAGAAGCCTGACAAACAAGATGGAAGAACTAGAAGCAGAAATATCTACAGGTAACTTTGACATAGTGGGAATAACCGAGACATGGTTAGATGAAAGCTATGACTGGGCAGTTAACTTACAGGGTTACAGTCTGTTTAGAAAGGATCGTAAAAATCGGAGAGGAGGAGGGGTTTGTCTCTATGTAAAGTCTTGTCTAAAGTCCACTTTAAGGGAGGATATTAGCGAAGGGAATGAGGATGTCGAGTCCATATGGGTTGAAATTCATGGAGGGAAAAATGGTAACAAAATTCTCATTGGGGTCTGTTACAAACCCCCAAATATAACAGAAAGCATGGAAAGTCTACTTCTAAAGCAGATAGATGAAGCTGCAACCCATAATGAGGTCCTGGTTATGGGGGACTTTAACTACCCGGATATTAACTGGGAAACAGAAACCTGTGAAACCCATAAAGGCAACAGGTTTCTGCTAATAACCAAGAAAAATTATCTTTCACAATTGGTGCAGAATCCAACCAGAGGAGCAGCACTTTTAGACCTAATACTATCTAATAGACCTGACAGAATAACAAATCTGCAGGTGGTTGGGCATTTAGGAAATAGCGACCACAATATTGTGCAGTTTCACCTGTCTTTCACTAGGGGGACTTGTCAGGGAGTCACAAAAACATTGAACTTTAGGAAGGCAAAGTTTGAACAGCTTAGAGATGCCCTTAATCTGGTAGACTGGGACAATATCCTCAGAAATGAGAATACAGATAATAAATGGGAAATGTTTAAGAACATCCTAAATAGGCAGTGTAAGCGGTTTATACCTTGTGGGAATAAAAGGACTAGAAATAGGAAAAACCCAATGTGGCTAAACAAAGAAGTAAGACAGGCAATTAACAGTAAAAAGAAAGCATTTGCACTACTAAAGCAGGATGGCACCATTGAAGCTCTAAAAAACTATAGGGATAAAAATACTTTATCTAAAAAACTAATTAAAGCTGCCAAAAAGGAAACAGAGAAGCACATTGCTAAGGAGAGTAAAACTAATCCCAAACTGTTCTTCAACTATATCAATAGTAAAAGAATAAAAACTGAAAATGTAGGCCCCTTAAAAAATAGTGAGGAAAGAATGGTTGTAGATGACGAGGAAAAAGCTAACATATTAAACACCTTCTTCTCCACGGTATTCACGGTGGAAAATGAAATGCTAGGTGAAATCCCAAGAAACAATGAAAACCCTATATTAAGGGTCACCAATCTAACCCAAGAAGAGGTGCGAAACCGGCTAAATAAGATTAAAATAGATAAATCTCCGGGTCCGGATGGCATACACCCACGAGTACTAAGAGAACTAAGTAATGTAATAGATAAACCATTATTTCTTATTTTTAGTGACTCTATAGCGACAGGGTCTGTTCCGCAGGACTGGCGCATAGCAAATGTGGTGCCAATATTCAAAAAGGGCTCTAAAAGTGAACCTGGAAATTATAGGCCAGTAAGTCTAACCTCTATTGTTGGTAAAATATTTGAAGGGTTTCTGAGGGATGTTATTCTGGATTATCTCAATGAGAATAACTGTTTAACTCCATATCAGCATGGGTTTATGAGAAATCGCTCCTGTCAAACCAATCTAATCAGTTTTTATGAAGAGGTAAGCTATAGACTGGACCACGGTGAGTCATTGGACGTGGTATATCTCGATTTTTCCAAAGCGTTTGATACCGTGCCGCACAAGAGGTTGGTACACAAAATGAGAATGCTTGGTCTGGGGGAAAATGTGTGTAAATGGGTTAGTAACTGGCTTAGTGATAGAAAGCAGAGGGTGGTTATAAATGGTATAGTCTCTAACTGGGTCGCTGTGACCAGTGGGGTACCGCAGGGGTCAGTATTGGGACCTGTTCTCTTCAACATATTCATTAATGATCTGGTAGAAGGTTTACACAGTAAAATATCGATATTTGCAGATGATACAAAACTATGTAAAGCAGTTAATACAAGAGAAGATAGTATTCTGCTACAGATGGATCTGGATAAGTTGGAAACTTGGGCTGAAAGGTGGCAGATGAGGTTTAACAATGATAAATGTAAGGTTATACACATGGGAAGAGGGAATCAATATCACCATTACACACTGAACGGGAAACCACTGGGTAAATCTGACAGGGAGAAGGACTTGGGGATCCTAGTTAATGATAAACTTACCTGGAGCAGCCAGTGCCAGGCAGCAGCTGCCAAGGCAAACAGGATCATGGGGTGCATTAAAAGAGGTCTGGATACACATGATGAAAGCATTATACTGCCTCTGTACAAATCCCTAGTTAGACCGCACATGGAGTACTGTGTCCAGTTTTGGGCACCGGTGCTCAGGAAGGATATAATGGAACTAGAGAGAGTACAAAGGAGGGCAACAAAATTAATAAAGGGGATGGGAGAACTACAATACCCAGATAGATTAGCGAAATTAGGATTATTTAGTCTAGAAAAAAGACGACTGAGGGGCGATCTAATAACCATGTATAAGTATATAAGGGGACAATACAAATATCTCGCTGAGGATCTGTTTATACCAAGGAAGGTGACGGGCACAAGGGGGCATTCTTTGCGTCTGGAGGAGAGAAGATTTTTCCACCAACATAGAAGAGGATTCTTTACTGTTAGGGCAGTGAGAATCTGGAATTGCTTGCCTGAGGAGGTGGTGATGGCGAACTCAGTCGAGGGGTTCAAGAGAGGCCTGGATGTCTTCCTGGAGCAGAACAATATTGTATCATACAATTATTAGGTTCTGTAGAAGGACGTAGATCTGGGTATTTATTATGATGGAATATAGGCTGAACTGGATGGACAAATGTCTTTTTTCGGCCTTACTAACTATGTTACTATGTTACTATGTTATGTTACTATTTTTAATTAATACTATTAAAATTAAGTGATTTTATCTCTTGGAGCTGTATTCCCTTTTTCCACATGTGGGGGAAATTGTGCAGACATTCCTTGGTGAGGGCATTGTAGGAACACCATACTGTGTTGCAGGGTACTTTGTGAACATCAAATAGTAGGGGAATGCACTGTTAGAGCATCACACTGTAAGGGAAGGCACTGTGGGGGCATCATACTGTGTGTTAGAGGAACTGCGTGGGTATCAGGACTCAAACCCAGCGATTACTGTGCACCAGGCAGAATCTCTTCCACTTGAGCTATTCAGTTCTCTGGACAGTTCCTTGCTAATCCAGATACCAATACCTGTGTTGCTTCTGAGTTGCTCCACGCTGTGTTGCTTCTGATTGGCTTTATCCTGTTATTTCCTGATTGAACATCCCATATAAACCTGGCCTGACACCTCCTTCCTTGCAAGATTATTGTGTACCCAGCCTCTAGTCTAGCTCCCTCACTTGCTGTTGCTCCATACCATACTGCTATCTCCAGTGTAGTTACTTCTGGCTTCCCTACTGACTACGCAACATGCCAATCCTCCAATACCATACTACCAATCCTGGGTATCAACCTCTAGCTTCTCTACTGACTATGCGACCTGCTAATCTTCCAATACAGTACTGCGACCTGTGTACAGACCTCTGGCTTCCTTTGCCTATGCTACTAGCCTCTGCTCCCCTTAGTAGTTACAATAGTAAAAACTCCAATCCAGACCAGATCAAATCTTGCACAAAATGTAGTCCGTTTAACCATCCTTGAGGCAACAAGTTGCTGAACTTCAAGATTTTGGTGCCACCTACCACAAAACAATTTCTAAGTTGCAAACACTGGTACTACTGGATCAACAAAAATAAATAATCAAGTTACTAAGGCAACTTCTGGATTTGCGTAACTTGGGCTCAAAGTCAAACTTATGGACGCTGCCCGCAAAGTTCAGTGGGGATCATCAAAATTACAGAGGATTCCTTAATAGTGATGAGCGAACGTGCTCGCCACTACTCGTTACTCGCCCTAGTATCGCTATGCTCGGCGTACTCAGCGAGCATTTCCGGTATTATTCAGCGGTAACTGCAGTCTCCACCCAGCAGTCTTGGAGGACTTTAGAGACCCAATCACGGTGCAGGGATTGTCTGCCAGGCCATGAAATGCCGCAGCCATCTTTGTGGTCGTGTGGTGATTGGCTTGGCCATACAGCATCATCCCAAGCATAAGAGACCTGGCGTCGCCCTGCTCGCCGCATTCTGTTCCTGTTTCAGCGAGAGTAGGGAGAGCTGCTGCCGAGATAGGGTCAGAATCATGGTTTTAGAGTTAGTGTAGGTCTGCAACTCTTACATCCACAACTCCTCAGAAACCAAGAGTCCATTTTAGGGCTAATTCGTGGGTCCCAATATTGCAGCGCTAGGTAGGCAGGGCACAGCACATCCACATCAGTGCAAGCCCAGCAGGCACTGTATGTGCGACCATTGGTCTCACTGCATCCTTCCCAAAGCTCCATAACTGCCTGATGCTGTTGCAGCTTATTTACTGTCTATATGCCTATTATTTTTTTCCAAAAATTCCCCCCCCAAAAAATATACAGTCTGTTCTGTCAGAATGAGGCCTGTTAAAAAGTTATAGTTTGTCAGGCATATGTAACACAGTTGTGTGTGCTATCCTTGTGTCCCTTTTATAAATTTTTTTTGGTGTTTTAAATTGAATTTGAGTTTGAATTTGGTGTTATACTCAAATTCTATACAGCACTATTTAACATAAAAAAAATTCCAAAGCCACAGATTTGCCAGTGTAGTATTTCCGTGACAGCTATCATATATCTCTGTGCTCCAAGTTTGGGCATTGGAGTCCGGTATACTTATTTTTTGGCTGTGTGATACTCAAATTCTATACAGCACTATTTAGCATCAAAAAAATTCCAAGGCCACAGATTTGTCAATGTGGTATTTCTGTGAGAGCCCTCATATATCTCTGCTCCACGTTTGGACATTGTAGGCCGGTGAACTTATTTTTTGGCTGTGTGATACTCAAATTCTATACAGCACTATTTCGCATAAAAAAGAAATTCAAAGGCCACAGATTTGCCAGTGTTGTATTTCCGTTACAGCCGTCATATATCTCTGTGCTCCAAGTTTGGGCATTGGAGGCCGGTGTATTTATTTTTCTGCTGTGTGTTATACTCAAATTCTATACAGCACTATTTAGCATAAAAAAAATTCCAAGGCCTCAGATTTGCCAGTGTGGTATTTCTGTTACAGTCGTCTTATATCGCTGTGCTCCAAGTTTGGGCATTGGAGGCAGGTGTACTTATTTTTTGGCTGTGTGATACTCAAATTCTATACAGCACTATTTCGCATTAAAAAATATTCAAAGGTCACAGATTTGCCAGTGTGGTATTTCCGTTACAGCCGTCATATATCTCTGTGCTCCAAGTTTGGGCATTGGAGGCCGGTGTACTTATATTTTGGCTGTGTGATACTCAAATTCTATACAGCACTATTTAGCATTAAAAAAATTCCAAGGTCACAGATTTGCCAGTGTGGTATTTCCGTTACAGCCGTCATATATCTCTGTGCTCCAAGTTTGGGCATTGGAGGCCGGTATCCTTATTTTTTGGCTGTGTGATACTCAAATTCTATACAGCACTATTTAGCATTAAAAAAATTCCAAGGCCACAGGTTTGCAAGTGTGATATTTCCGTTACAGCCGTCATATATGTCTGTGCTCCAAGTTTAGGCATTGGAGGCCGGTATCCTTATTTTTTGGCTGTGTGATACTCAAATTCTATACAGCACTATTTTGCATAAATTAACTTTAAAAGAAAAAAATGAATACAGTCTGTTAGGTCAGGCTGAGGCCTGCCTGGTGTTTGGGTTTGAAAAATCGTAGATTTGCAGGCATACTGATCACATATTATTTCGCAACTAATAAAGACATTTGTGTTTAGCATTTGATGCTGATGGATGCTGATGGTGCATCCAGAGGACAAGGCAGTGGGCAAGGTAAAAGTTGGCAACAACAAAGACTCACATCTTCTCACTCGACCTTCCTGTCCCAGTTTCTAGGGGACCGCAGCACACAACTATTGAAGCCAGAGCAGTGTGAAACGGTTGTTGGTTGGATAGCGGATAAGGCTTCCAGTCACTTAGCCACCACCAACACCTTGTCTTCCACACAGTTAAGTCTGAGTAGCCGTGAGTGTGCCCAGGATATTCCTCACCCTGATGCTCCTTCCTCCCACCATGACCAGTGCCCTGAGACAACTAATCCCACACTTGGACACGCTGAAGAGTTGTTCAGTTTTCCATTTCAAGATTCAGAAATCTCTGCCGGTCAACTTGAAGTGAGGAAAGATGAGATCGCATGTAGAGCTGCCCAAAGCTTTGACCAGCCCCGGTCACACGAAGGCAATGGTGGGAAAGTGTGACAAGAGGTGGACGATGATGTGACACAATTGCCAGAAAGTCAGGAGGAGGAGCAGGGTGCGGATGTGGAAGATGAGGTGGTGGATGACATAGTGACTGACCCCTGGCAGGAGGACATGCATAGCGAGGACAGCAGCACAAATGGGGAAGGAGGCATATCCCCCCAACAGGCAGGAAGAAGCAGTGTGGTGACCACAGACAGAAGGCGTGCATCCACCTGTGAGATCTTCCCGAGTCTGGCTATTTTTTAAAGACTCTGCCAATAACCCCAAACAGGCCATTTGCAGCACCTGCCATGCCCGCGCAGGGGTAGCAAAACAACCAGCCTGACCACCACCAGCATGATCAGGCACATGCAAGCAAAGCACCTGACTTTGTGGGCCAAACCCCAGGCTCCAGGACCACTGCCTGCTGGTCACACCACTACTTCTTCCACTGTTTTGCATAGAAGCGAATCCCCAGTACACCGTGCATGTGAAGATGCCTCTAGCCTTGCACCTGTTGTGGCCCAGTCAAGCATCACCATCAGCAAGCCTGTCTACGTCCTTGTCCCAGCACAGCATTCAGTTGTCTATAATCCAGTCTTTGGAACGCAAGTGGAAATACCCCACCAACGCCCCACAGGCCACAGTCCTCAATTCTAATATTTCTCTTCTGCTTGCGCCAGAAATGCTGCAATGTAGGCTTGTTGAGAAGGAAGCTCTCCACAACCTGATGGCGGCGGCCATCCCAAGGTACTCGGTCCCCAGTCAGCACTATTTCTCCCGGTGTGCCGTACCGGCATTATACCAGCATGTGTCCCACAACATTACCCGTGCCCTCAACAATGCTGTAACCGGGAAAATCCACCTAACCATGGACACATGATCAAGTGCTTGTGGGCAGGGATGGTACATCTCAATGACGGCACACTGGGTTAACATAGTGGAAGCCGGGACCCAGTCAGACCTTGGGATGGAACACATCCTCCCCACACCGAGGATTGCTGGCCCTACGTCAATCAGGGTTTTCCCCACAGTCTACAGCTCCTGCAACTCCTCTTCCTCCTCTTCATCCTCCATCTCTGAAATCAACACATCAGTCAGAAGCTGAAAGCACTGCAGCACTGCCTCAGCCAAGCGGCAACAGGCTGTGCTGAAGCTAATCTGCATAGGTGACAAACCGCACAATGCAGAAGAGTTGTGGACAGCGCTGAAAGAGCAGTCAGATGTTTGGATGACACCGCTGAACCTACAGCCAGGCAGGGTCATGTGTGACAATGGCTGTAACCTGGTGGCGGCTGTGAGGCAAGGTGACCTCACACACGTGCCTTGCTTGGCCCATGTGCTTAACCTCGTGGTTCAATGTTTTCTGAAAAGCTACCCTGAGCTGCTGGATCTGCTATTGAAAGTACGCCGTCTGTCTGCCCATTTTAGAAAGTCGGCTACAGCTTCAGCCGCCCTTGCTGTGCTTCAGCAGCGTTTTCAGCTTCCAGCTCACCGACTGTTGTGTGATGTCCCCACGCACTGGAACTCTATGCTGCATATGTTGGAAAGGATTTGTGAGCAGAAGAGGGCTGTTGTTGACTACCAACATCAACAAGGCCGTCGAATTTCAGGTCAGACTCCACACATAAGACCTCAGGAATGGACATGGATGTCAGACATATGTAACATCCTCCAAAACTTTAAAAACTGTACCAAGATGGTGAGCTGCGATGATGCCATAATTAGCATCACCATCCCGCTTCTCAGCATTCTGAAAAACTCTCTGCTCACAATCAAAGAGGATGCATTGCAGGCGGAGCACGAGGACATGGAGCAAGGAAACATACAGGGGGATTACACTCAGCCCAGCCTCATGACTTTTCAACGTGGATTGGTAGGCAATGAGGAGAAGGCAGAACAGGAGCTACTTTCATGCGCTATAGACGGTACTACAAACACATCTGTATTAGCTTATGTTCAGCGGGGATAGCCTGAGAACAGGGAGGAGGAGAATGAGGAGGAGGAGGAGGACAGCATGGTCACTCGTCCTGTTGGTGAGGACTCGGAAGTCTTGCCTGTTAGCAGTCTGGCACGCATTGCTGACTTTATGTTGCTCTGCATTTCACGTGACCCTTGGATTATCAAAATTTTGGGTGACATTCATTACTGGTTGGTGACACTTCTAGACCCACGCTACAAAGAGAACTTTCAATCTCTTCTGCCTGAGGCAGAGAGGTGTACTAAAATGTTGCAATACCATAGGGCCCTTGTAGCGGAATTACTTAGAAAATTCCCATGTGAGAACGCTGGCAGCAGACGTCAGAGTTTGTTGTACAACCAAGGACTCCAAGCGAGAAAGACAGAAGTACAATCCAGCTCAGGCAGCGGAACAATGGCCATGTTCTGGGACAGTTTTCTCAGACCCTCCCATCATGGCGGCACAGAGGCAAGGGGTGCTGTCACAAGAAGTGCAATGTTTGGGAAGATGGTGAGGGAGTACCTTGCAGATCGTACAAATGTCCTCCGTGATTCCTCTGTGCCTTTTAATTATTGGGTGTCCAAGCCGGGCACATGGCATGAACTGGCTCTCTATGCCTTGGAGGTCCTGGCCTGCCCTGCTGCTAGCGTTCTGTCAAAGAGGGTTTTTAGTGCCGCTGGATGAATTATAACAGATAAGTGCATCCGCCTGTCAACTGAAAATGCTGACAGGCTGACTCTTATAAAAATGAACAAGGCCTGGATTGGGAAAGACTTCTGTACACCACCAAGTGAAAACAGCAAAACATAACCGCAAATACATTCTCTCTTTTGGGGAGGTGTATTCTCATGCACCTCTTCACAACCACACATGGGTATACGCTTCAAGATTTGGTCTGCTTGTTCTTATCCTCTTCTTTATCTTCATCCTCCTCATCCAGAACCACTATATCATCAGGGTGAACATGGTCTGTAAGGTGCATTTTGGCCAAGGGTGCCGTGATGGCACACTTTTATTTTTTACAAAAAGGACAATACATTGGGGAATTGGGCATGACATTACATTTGGCCCACTTCTTAACTCGGTCTCCTACAATCTGTCCTGTACCTGCCAGTAGATCACCAGGGTGAACGTGCTCTGTACGGTGCATGTTGGCCAAGTGGACTGTGATGGCACCCTTTTATTTTTTTTAAAATGGACCCCACATTGGGGAATTGGGCATGACATTACATTGGGCATACTTCTTCATTCTGTCTCCTGCAATGTGTCCTTTAACTGCCACTAGATCACCAGGGTTAACGTGCTCTGTACGGTGCATTTTGGGCAAGGGGGCTGTGATGGCACTTTTATTTTTTTAAAAATGGACCCCATATTGGGGAATTGGGAATGACATTCCATTGGGCCGACTTCTTAACTCAGTATCCTGCAATCTAAAATGTACCTGCCACTAGATCACCAGGGTGAACGTGCTCAGTACTGTTATAGGCCATTGAAGCATAAGCTGCTCCATAGATACATTTGCCCAATATAATGCTGCACAATAGTTGATTATGGCCCCATAAGATGCTCAATAAAGATATTTGCCCCAATTAATGCTGCACAAACGTTAATTATGGCCCCATAAGATGCTCCATACAGACACTTGCCCCATATAGTGTTGCACAAATGTTAATTATGGCCCCATAAGATGCTCCATAAAGATATTTGCCCCATATAGTGCTGCACAAACGCTTATTATTTATTATTATTGCACAAATGTTAATTATGGCCCCATAAGATGCTCCATAAAGATATTTGCCCCATATAGTGCTGCACAAACGTTTATTATGGCCCCATAAAATGCTCCATACAAAATACGCCCCATATAATGCTCCATAAAGTGTATGAATGGCCCCATAAGATGCTGCATAGACACATTTGCCCAATATAATGCTGCACAAATGTTGATTATGACCCCATAAGATGCTCCATAAAGATATTTGCCCCATATAATGCTGCACAAACATTAATTATGGCCCCATAAGATGCTCCATACAGACACTTGCCGCATATAGTGCTGCACAAATGTTAACTATGGCCCCATAAGATGCTCCATAAATATATTTGTCCCATATAATCCTGCACAAATGTTGATTATGGCCCCATAAGATGCTCCATACAGATACTTGTCCCATTTGCTGTTGCTGTGATTAAAAAAAATTCACATACTCACCTCTCATCGCTCAGGCCCCCAGCACTTGCTATATTCACCTTTCCTCTTTCCGGCCGCCGCTCCATCTTCAGCGTCTTCTGCACTGATGTTCAGGCAGAGGGCGCACTAACCACGTCACCACGCCCTCTGACCTGAGCGTCACTGCAGAAGACGCTGAAGACGGAGCATTGGCTGGAACGAGGAGAGGTGAATATGGCGCAGCCCTGCGCTGCCCCTCCCCATTATACTCACCTGCTCCTGGCGCGGTGCAGTCACTGGCTCCCGGCGCCGCAGCTTCTTCCTGAGCTGCATATTCATTACTGTAATGAGCGGTACCATGTGACCACTGAGTACAGGAAGAAGCTGAGGCGCCGGGAGAACCAGGGACGTGCAGGGACCACGTCAGGAGCAGGTGAGTATTTTTAGACAGCCCCCGCACCCCCTCCCCTGCCGACCCCTGGGTATTACTCGAGTATAAGCCGAGAGGGGGACTTTCAGCCTAAAAAAAATGGGCTGAAAATCTTGGCTTATACTTGAGTATATACAGTAACTTTTTCATTTCCTTTTGACCTGGTTCACGAATCGGCAAGGCTGATACTTTGTCCAGGATATTTGTTGAACTTCAGGAGATGTCTAACACTGAGTGAACTATTCTATACCTTAAAAGTTCTTGAGAATACAGGACACTAAAGATTTTGTAACAAAGATTAAAGATGAATACCAAATTGACTCTTTTCTTAACCATTCTTCTAAATACGTCGATCTTTCTAATAAAGAGGGATTTTGAATGCAGAACCACAGAGCATTTGTCCCTGAATCTGCTCTACTTGAAGTAGTCAAACTAGTCCACAATTCTAAACTTGCAGGACATTCTGCAAGGAAATCCTGGAGATTTGAAAACTCAAGAAATACTGCTTTGTTTATTTTTCCAGGCCTAATTGTAGGAAGAATGCGAGAAAATATGTTTCTTCCTGTTTAACATGTGCCCGAAACAAGACACCGCGATCTTCTCATTTAGGACTCCTGCAATTATTCCTGTTCCATCCAGGCCTTTGGGAGCAATCTCAATGGATTTTTATTGTGGACCTACCTTCTAAAGAGATGACTGTGATTATTGTCGTGATAGATTGACTCACAAAATGGCCCATTTCTTTCCAACTAATAATTCATTTTTAAAGAGATATTTAGGCTGCATAGAATTCCTGACAATGTAGTTTCTAATAGAGGTGTTCAGTTTACATCAAGATTTAGCAAAAGCTTCTGTACAGCTTTAGGAATCACTGTTAATCTGTCTACCGTTCAGGATGATTGGTTGGACTATTTACCAACAGCGGAATTTGCCTATAAGACCTCCCAACACAGTTCTACATCCCAAAGTCCATTTTATGCTAGCTATGGCTTGCATCCAGTATTTATTACTAATCTTTCATTTATTACCTCTATCCCTACTGTTACTGACAGGCTCACAAAGTTGCAGGAATCCCAGAAAGAACTGATAGAGATGTTGCAAAAGGTCCAAGAAGTTTGTAAAGAAGCAGCAGATAAATATCGCGGAGTACCTACTACCCTTCAGATTGGTGACAAGGTTTGGCTGTCTGCTAAAAATCTGAAAACGCATGTACTGTCTGCTAGGTTGGGTCAAAAATTCACAGGACCTTTTCCAATTTAGGCACAAATTAACCAAGTTATCTTCCATTTAAAACTTCTTAACAGCCTGAAAATGAATCTGGTATTACAGATTCCCTTTCCAGGAAAAACTCAGCTACCTCCTCCACCTGAAAAAGTCTAAGGTGAAGAAGAATAAGTTGATGAAATTGCAATGGAAGATTATATACAGAGAAGAATTCATGGGAGGCGAAGTGCAACGTTCATGTACCAAGGCTTACAAGAGCCTTTCACCAGAGGCATCAATGGAAACCAGCTCCTGAGATGTCCAGAGGCCATCCTGCAAGAAGGGGACTACCGTCTGAACTGAAACCCTGCAACTCCTGTGCTCCAGGCAAAAGTGCTTCCACTTGAGCTATTGCGCTGTCTGGACAGTTCCGTGCTAATCCACATACCAGTACCTGTGTTATTCCTAAGTGACTCCACCCTGTGTTGTTATTGATTGGCTTTATCCTGTGATTACCTGATTTAATGCCCTATATAAACCTGGCCTGGCGCCTCTTTCCTTCTGAGACTATTGAGCTCCAAGCCAATAGTCTAGCTCTCTCACCCACTGCTGCTCCATACAATACTGCTGTCTCCTGTGTGCCAGCCCCTAGCTTCCCTACTGATTACATGGCCTGCTTATCCTCCAATACAATACCATACTACAGGAATACATTGTGGTGGCTTCATACAGTGTGAAGGTACTGTGAGGGTATCATACTCTGAGGAAGGGAATGCAATGTAGAGTACCCATGATAGTGCCTACAGAGACATATAGTTGTGGCTGTGTCCTTATGTGGGGCTGCATAAGTGCTGCTGTCATAGAGCTACATTTCAGTGATGGTATCATGAATTCACAGACATACTGCTCTACATTAAAAGAGAAGATGCTATCATCACTCTGTTCTTTGGTAGATAAGTACTTTTCCAAATTAGCAATGATCCAAAACACGTATCTGTTGCATTTCTGAAGAAGAAAAGGATGAAAGTGATTCAGTGGGTACGTATGTCTTCTGATCTGAACCCAATAGGACACCTATGGGGAATTCTAAATAGCCAAGTTGAGCATCAGGCTCTAGCAAAGTTCATTCTTAGGGTTAGGGATAGGGTTAGGGTTAGGATCCCTTAGGGTTAGGGTTAGGATCCCTTAGGGTTAGGGTTAGGGTTAGAGTTAGGGTCCCTTAGGGTTAGGGTTAGGGTTAGGATCCCTTAGGGTTAGGGTTAGGATCCCTTAGGGTTAGGGTTAGGATCCCTAGGGTTACTAGGGATCCTAACCCTAACCCTAGCTATTTCTGTTTAAAGTGAATTTTCTTGTTGATTTTGATGATTGGCAGCTGTCACACACTTCTCATCATGCATTTTAAAAACGCAAACGCAGGAAAAGACGCATGTAAACGCGTCAAAACGCCGCGTTTGTACTAAAACATGCAAAAACGCATGCGTCTAAAAAACGCGGTATTTTAACACGTTTACATGCGGTTTTTTCACCACATGCGTTTGCGTTTAAAACGCTGCGTTTTTAAACGCAAATGCGAAGCCAGCCTTAGTTGTATCATTCTGCTGATAGTACAGTTTTTGGTTTTATTGTGTACTCTTGGTTTCTAGGAAATCGACCACCAGCAGGGTTGCCAAACAAGCAGAGTACAATCATTATGTCATAGAAAAAAAGCCAGGCCAGGATCTTGGGAATGCACATTCAAGAGCAGGCGTAGTAGCTCCTAATCCGTGCTGGCTCTCTCTAGCAGCAGACACATCTCAATAGAATCCTGAAGAGCAGCTTATGATGCTAGTAGAAGTTTTCACCACTGCTCTCCGCTCCATCACAAGCATGTCTTTGTCTCCTGTTCTCCCTTCTTCATCTTCTTAGCATTCCTGATTATCAGTATCCCAGCTCTTACTTCAATGCTGAAGATACAGACAAAGCATTGATAGTACTCATGTTTATGTCGGCGGCAGGGCTGTGCTCCCCAGCAAGCTGGAAATTTGAAAGACTGGGGAGGAGTGCGCTCTTCAAAAGGCAATTTAAGAACAATCCGTTTATATAGATGGAGTGGATATAGGTCAAGTTTGGATACAATTAAGCTTTACAGCAAAAAGAAGTGGTTGCTTGGTGGTAAAAAGTGTATATGTTTTATTAAAATGCACCAACATTATTGTAGTAAAAATGTAAAAGAACTGAGCATCCCTTTGAAATATCCCCCCCAAATAAAACTAAGCTGGAATCAGTTATCATGAGAGCAGCACAGCTAATTTACTATAATGTGCTATTTTCAGCCTCAAGTCTGCGTAATTAGATGGTGTTCAAAACTCAGCAGACTCAGATCCATGATTCAAAATTCACACCTGCTCTTTCAATTGTAAGATCAGTACAGAGAGTTTTCCTGGCTTTCTGCCTGGGCAGAATTATTTCAACATTTAGAGTGTCTACATAAGGCACTACTATTTTCCTAGATCATTCCATCTCCAAGTGCATATCCTGTTTCCTGAACGTTCAGATTGTCAGCTGCTGGACAAATGTTATAGGAATGGCCAACCAGAAAAAGTGTAAATTAAATTTTCTATTAAGCCCCACAGAACTGCTATCCCCTGAAAAACATCTTGTTGTGTCAGGGTAATGTAATGACTGCTCGCTGCTAGTAATGTGCTGAGTTCCTCAGTCATCTTGGGGAAGGCTAGACTGGGGTGTGGAATTTAGGGTATTGCCTGGTTTTCCACCTTTTTCTCTTGCATAGGAAACTTGATTTTATGGAAGCCAATTGCCCTGTAGATGTTTTCCATATAGTCATATAGTCATAAAGATGAACGATTTAATTACCACAAACCATATCAGTAGTGATGAGCTTTGTAAAGGAACCATAGTTACGAGTAGACTGAGTTAGAACTAGAGATTCACTTAGTGTACAAAAAGTTATCAAAGTTTAGGTTTGGTAGGTACATAGTCAGATCAAGCAGGGAGTTTAGGGAGAAAATTTCAGTAGTAAAAAAAATCTATATCCAAAGACTAGAGAATTATCATCACAGAAGTGACTTATAAGATAGTGAGATAAGCTAGCCAGGTCAAAATGCTACAATAATAATCCACAAAGGTGAAGGAAATTACTGTGGTCCTTACACCAGAGGTTTAAGAAGAATCCCAAGCCTTCTTACTATCTTTATGGCAGCCAACTATTCTGATTAGCGAAATAACCATGTCCTAAGATTGACCATGCTGCTGTACATTCTGCAGAGATGCTGTCCAACCATCCCACAAGCCATACAGTCATGGCCAAAAGTATTGACACCCCTGCAATTCTGTCAGATAATACTCAGTTTCTTCCTGAAAATGATTGCAATCACAAATTCTTTGGTATTATTATCTTCATTTAATTTATCTTAAATGAAAAAACACAAAAGAGAATGAAGCAAAAAGCAAAACATTGATCATTTCACACAAAACTCCAAAAATGGGCCGGACAAAAGTATTGGCACCCTCAGCCTAATACTTGGTTGCACAACCTTTAGCCAAAATAACTGCGACCAACCGCTTCTGGTAACCATCAATGAGTTTCTTACAATGCTCTGCTGGAATTTTAGACCATTCTTCTTTGGCAAACTGCTCCAGGTCCCCGATATTTGAAGGGTGCCTTCTCCAAACTGCCATTTTTAGATCTCTTCACAGGTGTTCTATGGGATTCAGGTCTGGACTCATTGCTGGCCACCTTAGAAGTCTCCAGTGCTTTATCTCAAACCATTTTCTAGTGCTTTTTGAAGTGTGTTTTGGGTCATTGTCCTGCTGGAAGACCCATGACCTCTGAGGGAGACCCAGCTTTCTCACACTGGGCCCTACATTATGCTGCAAAATTTGTTGGTAGTCTTCAGACTTCATAATGCCATGCACACAGTCAAGCAGTCCAGTGCCAGAGGCAGCAAAGCAACCCCAAAACATCAGGGAACCTCCGCCATGTTTGACTGTAGGGACCGTGTTTTTTTCTTTGAATGCCTCTTTTTTTCTCCTGTAAACTCTATGTTGATGCCTTTGCCCCAAAAGCTCTACTTTTGTATCATCTGACCAGAGAACATTCTTCCAAAACTTTTTAGGCTTTTTCAGGTAAGTTTTGGCAAACTCCAGCCTGGGTTTTTTATGTCTCGGGGTAAAAAGTGGGGTCTTCCTGGGTCTCCTACTATACAGTCCCTTTTCATTCAGACGACGATGGATAGTACGGGTTGACACTGTTGTACCCTCGGACTGCAGGGCAGCTTGAACTTGTTTAGATGTTAGTCGAGGTTCTTTATCCAACATCCGCACAATCTTGCGTTGAAATCTCTTGTCAATTTTTCTTTTCCGTCCACATCTAGGGAGGTTAGCCACAGTGCCATGGGCTTTAAACTTCTCGATGACACTGCGCACGGTAGACACAGGAACATTCAGGTCTTTGGAGATGGACTTGTAGCCTTGAGATTGCTCATGCTTCCTCACAATTTGATTTCTCAAGTCCTCAGACAGTTCTTTGGTCTTCTTTCTTTTCTCCATGCTCAATGTGGTACACACAAGGACACAGGACAGAGGTTGAGTCAACATTAATCCATGTCAACTGGCTGCAAGTGTGATTCAGTTATTGCCAACACCTGTTAGGTGCCACAGGTAAGTTACAGGTGTTGATAATTACACAAATTAGAGAAGCATCACATGATTTTTCGAACAGTGTCAATACTTTTGTCCACCCCCTTTTTTATGTTTGGTGTGGAATTATATCCAATTTGGCTTTAGGACAATTTTTTTTGTGTTTTTTCATTTAAGACAAATTAAATGAAGATAATAATACCAAAGAATTTGTGTTTGCAATCATATTCAGGAAGAAAATGAGTATCATCTGACAGAATTGCAGGTGTGTCAATACTTTTGGCCATGACTGTATTTGCTCTAAATCGGGGAGAATCTGAGCTTTGCTATGGGGCCTTATGACTTCTAAGCACATCCTAAAGTTTAACTCAATGAAAGTTATAAACTATTTTTAAAAAAAAAGAAGATATGCATTCTTTATTTAAGATTATACACCTCTCACATGAACATTTTACCAAAACTCATTTGTACCTAAAAACCGAATGTGTTACAGTAGTATTCTTTATTCAGAGTGATTTATCAAATGTTGTAAAGTATGAAAATGTGGTGACTGTCAGTTCTTCCTTGAGAGCTCTTCGATGAGTCAGATAGCTATAGTCATAGATCCCCAAAAATCCAATATTTTATTGTACTGAACAGTATCATCTGCAAACTAAACAGCATTGTTAAGCTGCCACTGATATGTTTTAGTTTTGCTGTACCGAAATGATGCAGAATTCACTTAACAAGATTGTAAGAAGAAGCCCACGTCTAAGACGAACCTTCGAGGCAAAGACATTTCTTGGCTAAGGCTTTGCCACTTGAGCTCCCTACATCACAGGGACTGAGAAATCTTTTTGTAATTAAGCTGATCAGTTTACACCTTATTCCTGAGTCCTAAGTCTAATGGTTTTGGAAGTAAACTACCATTTTCTTTTACGGCTTAACTAATGATATGTATTATTTGTCACTGTATATTTGTTTTTGATGATGAAATTTAATTAAATATAATGTTTAATTCAGTGACAACATTTAAAAATAAATATTCTAATATATAAAGCTGAATGTGTGCGTGTATGTGTGTGTGTGTGTATGTATGTCCGGGATTGGCATCTGCACCGTCGCAGCTACAGCCACAAAATTTTGCACAGTCACACGTCTGGACCCCGAGAGCGTCATAGGCTATGTTGTGAGGCGAAATTTTAACCCCGCGCGTTCCAATTCACCAAACAATTTTGCCCCTATCTACATAATGGGGAAAAAAGTGAAAGGAAAAGTGTTGGAGGCGTCGCAGCTACAGCCACAAAATTTTGCACAGCCACACGTCTGGACCCCGAGAGCGTCATAGGCTATGTTGTGAGGCAAAATTTTAACCCCGCGCGTTCCAATTCACCAAACAATTTTGCCCCTATCTACATAATGGGGAAAAAAGTGAAAGGAAAAGTGTTGGAGGCGTCGCAGTTACAGCCACAAAATTTTGCACAGTCACACGTCTGGACCCCGAGAGCGTCATAGGCTATGTTGTGAGGTGAGATTTTAACCCCGCGCTTTCCAATTCACCAAACAATTTTGCCTCTATCTACATAATGGGGAAAAAGTGAAAGGAAAAGTGTTGGAGGCGTCGCAGCTACAGCCACAAAATTTTGCACAGTCACACGTCTGGACCCCGAGAGCGTCATAGGCTATGTTGTGAGGTGAGTATTTAACCCCGCACTTTCCAATTCACCAAACAATATTGCCCCTATCTACATAATGGGCAAAAGTGAAAGGAAAAGTGTTGGAGGCAAATTGACAGCTGCCAGATGTGAACAAGAGCGATGGCGCCAAAGAGTATATACCATACAGTTGCTAAGGTGGGGCCCCGACATGGGATACTCACCACACACGGGGATTTGAACACACACACAAAATGGGCCACACACTACCACGTGCTTGAACACATATACCACCCTCAGCACACATTTCACCACACATACACCAACCTCGCCACATAAAAGTCGAAACACAAAAGTCGCCACTCAAATCTCACCACGCGCAAAAATCGCCACATGCAAAAACTAGGCTCACGCAAAACTCGCCACAGGTGCAAAACTCACCTCATGGAAAACTCGCCACACGCAAAACTTGCACACGCGGAAAAATTGCCACATGCACAAAAGTTGCAACACATGCAAAAGTTGCCTCACACAAAACTTGCACATACTCAAAAGGCACCACACATAAAACTCGCCATGCGCAAAACTCGCCATGTACAAAACTTGCTGCACACAACTTGCTACACTAACCTGTCACATGCAACTCGACACACAAAAAGTTGCTACACGCATGTTGCCACACAAAACTCATCTCACAAAAGTTGCTACATGCATGTCACCACACGCAACTCAACACACACAACTTGACACATGAAACTCGCCCTAAAACACACACAAGTCTGGTATTATCCTTCAAAAATAAAAATCTGATTAATAAGCAGACAAACTACAAGAGCAACAAATGTACCATATAGGAACTACGGCAGCTGTCAGTCACATGACCTGTCTATTATGTGTATGTGTGAGCTAATATATACTGCCAGGGGGAGGGCTTCCTGTTGGCTGGGGATTTATCAGGCTGCCAATTTAGCTTACAAATACTGAGGTAAAAATACTGAGCAAATAACGTGTGAACGAGGTCTAATACAGGAGGAGATGACACACAGGTATATACTATATACAGGAGAGATGACACACAGGTATATACTATATAGAGGAGGAGATGACATACAGGTACATACTATATACAGGAGGAGATGACATACAGGTATAAACTATATACAGGAGGAGATGACACACAGGTATATACTATATACAGGAGCAGATGACCTACAAGTATGTACTATATACAGGAGGAGATGACATACAGGTATATGCTATATATAGAAGATGACATACAGGTATATACTATATACAGGAGAAGATGACACAGATATATACTATATACAAGAGGAGATGACATACAGGTATATACTATATATAGAAGGAGATGACATACAGGTATATACTATATATAGAAGATGACATACAGGCATATACTATATACAGGGGAGATGACATACAGGTATATACTACATACAGGAGATGACATACAGGTGTATACTATATATAAGGGAGATGCAAACATGTATATACTGAGGTGAAAATGAGGGGTGTGAGCTGAAAATGAAAAGGTGTGAGTGCAAAATGAGAGGAGCGAGGGAAAATAGTGGAGTGATCGGAAAATGACAGATGTGAGGTCGAAATGACAAGTGTTAGGGGGGAATGAGAGGAGTGAGGGAGAAAATGAGAGGTGTGAGGGAGAAAATGAGAGATGTGAGGGGGAAAATGAAAGATGTGATTGGGAAAATGAGAGGTGTGATGGGAAAATAAGAGAAGTGAGGTGCTATAACTAACCACAGATATTTACTATGCCCAGGCAATGCCGGGCTCTTCAGCTAGTCTAATATATAAAGCTGAATGTGTGTGTGTATATGTGTATGTGTGTATGTATGTATGTATGTCCGGGATTGACATCTGCACCGTCGCAGCTACAGCCACTAAATTTTGCACAGTCACACGTCTGTACCCCGAGAGCGTCATAGGCTATGTTGTGAGGTGAAATTTTAACCCCGCGCTTTCCAATTCACCAAACAATTTTGCCCCTATCTACATAATGGGGGAAACGTGAAAGGAAAAGTGTTGGAGGCAAATTTACAGCTGCCAGATGTGAACAAGGGGGACTTAAAGAGTGAGAGTGATGGCGTCAAAGAGTATATACCGTACAGTTGCTAAGGTGGGGCCCCGACATGGGATACTCACCACACACGGGGATATGAACACACACACAAAATGCACCACAAACTACCACGTGCTTGAACACATATACCACCCTCAGCACACATTTCACCACACATACACCAACCTCGCCACATAAGTCAAAACACAAAAGTCACCGCTCAAAACTCGCCACGCGCAAAAATCGCCACATGCAAAAACTAGGCTCACGCAAAACTCGCCACACGTGCAAAACTCACTTCATGGAAAACTCGCTACACGCAAAACTTGCACACGCGGAAAAATTGCCACATGCACAAAAGTTGCAACACATGCAAAAGTTGCCTCACACAAAACTTGCACATACTCAAAACGCACCACACATAAAACTTGCCACGTGCAAAACTCGCCATGCGCAAAACTTGCTGCACACAACTTGCTACACTAACCTGTCACATGCAACTCGACATACAAAAAGTTGCTACACGCATGTCGCCACACAAAACTCATCTCACAAAAGTCGCTACATGCATGTTGCCACATGCAACTCAACACACACAACTTGACACATGAAACTCACCCTAAAATACACACAAGTCTGGTATTATCCTTCAAAAATAAAAATCTGATTAATAAGCAGACAAACTACAAGAGCAACAAATGTACCATATAGGAAATACGGCAGCTGTCAGTCAAATGACCTGTCTATTATGTGTATGTGTGAGCTAATATATACTGCCAGGGGGGAAGGATTCCTGTTGGCTGGGGATTTATCAGGCTGCCAATTTAGCTTACAAATACTGACCAAATAACGTGTGAACGCGGTCTAATACAGGAGGAGATGACACACAGATATATACTATATACAGGAGGAGATGACACACAGGTATATACTATATACAGGAGAGATGACTCACAGGTATATACTATTTACAGGAGGAAATGACACACGTATATACTATATACAGGAGGAGATGACACACACACATATATACTATATTCAGGGGAGATGACACACAGGTATATACTATATACAGGAGGAGATGACATACAGGTATATACTATATACAGGAGGAGATGACAACCTGGTATATACTATATACAGGGAAGATGACATACAGGTATATACTATATACAGTGGAGATGACACACAGGTATATACTATATACAGGAGGAGATGACATACAGGTATATACTATATACTGGAGGAGATGACACACAGGTATATACTATATACAGGAGCAGATGATACACAGGTATACATTATATACAGGAGGAGATGACTTACAGGTACATACTATGTACAGGAGGAGATGACACACATATATAAAAATATACAGGAGGAGATGACATTCAGGTATATACTATATTAAAGAGGAGATGACACATAGGTATATAGAGGAGGAGATGACATAGAGCAGGTATATACTATATACAGGGGAGATGACATACAGGTATATACTATATACAGAAGATGACATACAGGTATATACTATATATAGGAGGAGATGACACATGGGTATATACAATATACTGGAGGAGATGACATACAGCAGGTATATACTATTTACAGGGGAGATGACATACAGGTATTTACTATATACAAGAGAAGACATACAGGTGTATACTATATATAAGGGAGATGACAAACGTATATACTGAGGTGAAAATGAGGGGTGTGAGGTGAAAATGAAAAGGTGTGAGTGCAAAATGAGAGGAGTGAGGGAAAATAGTGGAGTGATCGGAAAATGACAGATGTGAGGTCGAAATGACAAGTGTTAGGGGGGAATGAGTGGAGTGAGGGGGAAAATAAGAGGAGTGAGGGTGAAAATGAGAGGTGTAAGGGAGAAAATGAGAGGTGTAAGGGAGAAAATGAAAGGCATGATGGGAAAATAAGAGACCTGAGGTGCTATAACTAACCACAGATATTTACTATGCCCAGGCAACGCCGGGCTCTTCAGCTAGTCTAATATATAAAGCTGAATGTGTGCGTGTATGTGTGTGTGTGTGTATGTATGTCCGGGATTGGCATCTGCACCGTCGCAGCTACAGTCACAAAATTTTGCACAGTCACACGTCTGGACCCCGAGAGCGTCACAGGCTATGTTGTGAGGCAAAATTTTAACCCCGTGCGTTCCAATTCACCAAACAATTTTGCCCCTATCTACATAATGGGGAAAAAAGTGAAAGGAAAAGTGTTGGAGGCGTCGCAGCTACAGCCACAAAATTTTGCACAGTCACACGTCTGGACCCCGAGAGCGTCATAGGCTATGTTGTGAGGTGAAATTTTCACCCCGCGCTTTCCAATTCACCAAACAATTTTGCCCCTATCTACATAATGGGAAAAATGCAAGGAAAAGTGTAGGAGGCAAATTGACAGCTGCCAGATGTGAACAAGGGGGACTTAAAGAATGAGAGCGATGGCGCCAAAGAGTATATACCATACAGTTGCTAAGGTGGGGCCCCGACATGGGATACTCACCACACACGGGGATATGAACACACACACAAAATGCGCCACACACTACCACGTGCATGAACACATATTACCCTCAGCACACATTTCACCACAAATACACCAACCTCGCCACATAAAAGTCGAAACACAAAAGTCGCCGCTCAAAACTCGCCACGCGCAGAACTCGCCACATGCAAAAACTAGGCTCTTGCAAAACTCGCCACAAGTGCAAAACTCACCTCATGGAAAACTCGCCACACGCAAAACTTGCACACATGGAAATAACGCCACATGCACAAAAGTTGCAACACATGCAACAGTTGCCTCACACAAAACTTGCACATACTCAAAAGGCACCACACATAAAACTCGCCACGCGCAAAACTCGCCATGCGCAAAACTTGCTGCACACAACTTGCTACACTAACCTGTCACATGCAACTCGACACACAAAAAGTTGCTACACGCATGTTGCCACACAAAACTCATCTCACAAAAGTCAATACATACATGTCGCCACACGCAACTCAACACACACAACTTGACAAACGAAACTCGCCCTAAAACACACACTAGTCTGGTATTATCCTTCAAAAATAAAAATCTGATTAATAAGCAGACAAACTACAACAAATGTACCATATAGGAAATACGGCAGCTGTCAGTCACATGACCTGTCTATTATGTGTATGTGTGAGCTAATATATATTGCCAGGGGGAGGGCTTCCTGTTGGCTGGGAATTTATCAGGCTGCCAATTTAGCTTACAAATACTGAGGTAAAAATACTGAGCAAATAACGTGTGAACGAGGTCTAATACAGGAGGAGATGACACACAGGTATATACTATATACAAGGGAGATGACACACATATATATACTATATACAGGAGAGATGACACACAGGTATATACTATATAGAGGAGGAGATGACATACAGGTACATATATATACAGGAGGAGATGGCATACAGGTATATACTATATACAGGAGGAGATGACACACAGGTATATACTATATACAGGAGGAGATGACATACAGGTATATACTATATGAAAGAGGAGATGACATAGGTATATAGAGGAGATGACATACAGCAGGTATATACTATATACAGGGTAGATGACATACAGGTATATACTATTTACAGGACATGACATACAGGTATATACTATATATAGGAGATGACATACAGGTATATAGTATATACAGAAGAGATGACATACAGGTATATAATAGAGGAGATGACACATGGATATATACAATATACAGGAGGAGATGACATACAGCAGGTATATACTATTTACAGGGGAGATGACATACAGGTATATACTATATACAAGAGAAGACATACAGGTGTATACTATATATAAGGGAGATGACAAACATGTATATACTGAGGTGAAAATGAAAAGGTGTGGGTGCAAAATGAGAGGAGTGAGGGAAAGTAGTGGAGTGATCGGAAAATGACAGATGTGAGGTCGAAATGACAAGTGTTAGGGGGGAATGAGAGGAGTGAGGGGGAAAATAAGAGGAGTGAGGGGGAAAATGAGAGGTGTAAGGGAGAAAATGAGAGGTGTAAGGGAGAAAATGACAGGCATGATGGGAAAATAAGAGACGTGAGGTGCTATAACTAACCACAGATATTTACTATGCCCAGGCAACGCCGGGCTCTTCAGCTAGTACAGTATAATTCTACATTAAAGGTGTAATGGTGTATACCGGCTAAAGCTGTGCCAAAATTATTTCTTTTCACATACAGTGGGGCAAAAAAGTATTTAGTCAGTCAGCAATAGTGCAAGTTCCACCACTTAAAAAGATGAGAGGCGTCTGTAATTTACATCATAGGTAGACCTCAACTATGGGAGACAAACTGAGAAAAAAAAATCCAGAAAATCACATTGTCTGTTTTTTTATCATTTTTTTTGCATATTATGGTGGAAAATAAGTATTTGGTCAGAAACAAGCAATCAAGATTTCTGGCTCTCACAGACCTGTAACTTCTTCTTTAAGAGTCTCCTCTTTCCTCCACTCATTACCTGTAGTAATGGCACCTGTTTAAACTTGTTATCAGTATAAAAAGACACCTGTGCACACCCTCAAACAGTCTGACTCCAAACTCCACTATGGTGAAGACCAAAGAGCTGTCAAAGGACACCAGAAACAAAATTGTAGCCCTGCACCAGGCTGGGAAGACTGAATCTGCAATAGCCAACCAGCTTGGAGTGAAGAAATCAACAGTGGGAGCAATAATTAGAAAATGGAAGACATACAAGACCACTGATAATCTCCCTCGATCTGGGGCTCCACACAAAATCCCACCCCGTGGGGTCAGAATGATCACAAGAACGGTGAGCAAAAATCCCAGAACCACGCGGGGGGACCTAGTGAATGAACTGCAGAGAGCTGGGACCAATGTAACAAGGCCTACCATAAGTAACACACTACGCCACCATGGACTCAGATCCTGCAGAGCCAGACGTGTCCCACTGCTTAAGCCAGTACATGTCCGGGCCCGTCTGAAGTTTGCTAGAGAGCATTTGGATGATCCAGAGGAGTTTTGGGAGAATGTCCTATGGTGTGATGAAACCAAACTGGAACTGTTTGGTAGAAACACAAATTGTCGTGTTTGGAGGAAAAAGAATACTGAGTTGCATCCATCAAACACCATACCTACTGTAAAGCATGGTGGTGGAAACATCATGCTTTGGGGCTGTTTCTCTGCAAAGGGGCCAGGACGACTGATCCGGGTACATGAAAGAATGAATGGGGCCATGTATCGTGAGATTTTGAGTGCAAACCTCTTTCCATCAGCAAGGGCATTGAAGATGAAACGTGGCTGGGTCTTTCAACATGACAATGATCCAAAGCACACCGCCAGGGCAACGAAGGAGTGGCTTCGTAAGAAGCATTTCAAGGTCCTGGAGTGGCCTAGCCAGTCTCCAGATCTCAACCCTATAGAAAACCTTTGGAGGGAGTTGAAAGTCCGTGTTGCCAAGCGAAAAGCCAAAAACATCACTGCTCTAGAGGAGATCTGCATGGAGGAATGGGCCAACATACCAACAACAGTGTGTGGCAACCTTGTGAAGACTTACAGAAAACGTTTGACCTCTGTCATTGCCAACAAAAGATATATTACAAAGTATTGAGATGAAATTTTGTTTCTGACCAAATACTTATTTTCCACCATAATATGCAAATAAAATGTTAAAAAAAACAGACAATGTGATTTTCTGGATTTTTTTTTCTCAGTTTGTCTCCCATAGTTGAGGTCTACCTATGATGTAAATTACAGACGCCTCTCATCTTTTTAAGTGGTGGAACTTGCACTATTGCTGACTGACTAAATACTTTTTTGCCCCACTGTATATTTGGCTAATGGGAATATATGGACATAGACGTACTGTACGTGTGAAACTGGTCTTACCATGATCTTTTGTAATAGTTGCTTAAAAAGTCGGAGTGCTGCAGATAAACGCATTTAAAAAGGAAATTTCCAAAAAAAATTTGCCAAAGGATATTTGGAAAAAAGGGAGGGAACATGGAAGGAAAAAGGGCATATATTCACCATATGTGTTTTGAACAGGACATGTTCTTTGACTTGGTGTAAGAACAAGTCTAACAACACGTCCTATTTGAAATGTGTATGGTGAATATATGCCCTTTTTTCTCCCATGTTCCCCCCTCCCTATTTTCCAAATATCCAGAAAACATTTTCCAAAGGATATTTGGAAAAAAAGGGGGGGGGGGGAGAGGGGTCACGGGAAGGAAAAGGGCATATATGCCCCCTTTTTCCAAATATCCTTTGGAAAATGTTTTTTGGATATTTCCTTTTTAAATGAATAAGAATAAATCTTGGATTTTATCTGTAATGGATCAGGAGCTGGATAATAATAATAATAATCTTTATTTTTATATAGCGCTAACATATTCCGTAGCGCTTTACAGTTTGCACCCATTATCATCACTGTCCCCGATGGGGCTCACAATCTAAATTCCCTGTCAGTATGTCTTTGGAATGTGGGAGGAAACCGGGGTACCCGGAGGAAACCCACGCAAACACGGGGAGAACATACAAACCCCTTGCAGATGTTGTCCTTGGTGGGATTAGAACCCAGGACCCCAGCACTGCAAGGCTGCAGTGCTATCCACTGAGCCACCGTGCTCAATTTTTATCCCCTGAATATATGCATATATTCAGTACTTGGCAGTGGCCACTGCACTTTGAGTGGAACTGCAGATCCATTTAAAGTTTACATCTGGCCGCCAGAGCCATTAGCAGGGCACAGGTTGGGGGTGCTCAGTGTCAGACCCCCACCAATCTAATATTAGCTATCCTAAAAAAAAGGTTGGCAATATCATATCACTGGAGAACCCCTGTAACACTCATCCACTAATAAAAGCATAAAAAGACCGACATTGCTCCTTTGCGTTTCGAAGCAGCTCCGGTTTTAATCATAGCTATGATAAAGAATCAGCCAGTCCATGACACATAAAAGATTTCCTGAGATGTAATTTACATTTGTATTATTATTATGGGGTCAGTGCTGTATCTCATACATTTACTTCATATTTAACAATGAAAACTGAACAATATCCTTGCCAAGTATATCCATCCGTGATCACTCCACGTGGATCTACTTCAGGATTGGAGAATGGATTCAAACCTGTTATCTCTTGTAATCTTAAATTACATTATAAAGCCATTTCTTCTCTTAGGCAATTTTTATTTTCCAACTCATTTATCTACTTGCTTATTATACCCACCATTTATACGTTTTTCTGTGATTTCCCTGTATAGGACTTATTCGAACCCTTATGTCCCCCTTTTTTATTGCTCTTTTGGATTTTACTTATGTGAATTTAATTAAAAAAAAAATTTATGTCAAAATAGCTGTGCCTATTCACTTTTCTAGAGTAGGTATAATGTTTAAGTAGCGAATATTCACACAACCTACCATATGTTAGCCAGATAATTCTTTCACTCTGCTGTTAAGCCTTTGAGCCTTGTTAACAATAATCAAAATTTCTAAAAATAATTATAATAAAAGATCTGTTTATGCATTTTGTTTTAAGGAAACGAAACCAAAATGAGCTGCGTCTGGTATTGCAGATCACCCCACACACTTAAAATGGGGATGATTTGCAATACCAGACACATTTCGTAAATAAAAGGGGCGCTATTCCTTGAAAAGTAGTAGACTTTTTATTTCCCAGTCCTGGATAACCCTTCTGAGAATGGTATTTTTTACAATTTACATATATTTTTAAAGAGAATCTGTCAGCAGGTTTTTGCTATCTCATCTGAGAGCTGCATGTAGGCAAAGAGACCCTGAATCCAACAATGTATCACTTAGTTTACACAATGATGTAGCATGAAGCAGCCAGGCTTAGAAAGCTGCTCTTTGTATACTTTGTCTATTGACAGTGAGCTGCCTATCACAGGAAGGGGTGGAGTCGAACTATCATGCATGTGCTGCTGTAGTGATAAAACTTTAATAGTAAGTAAACAACAGCACAAAGCCAGACATATGTCACATTGCCCTCAGATTACATAGCAAAAACCTGCTCACAGATTCCCTTTAATTTTTAATTTCCTTTTAGTGTATTTTGGTTAATCCTCTGCAGCAACTTCTTTTTGAAGCTACACTGTTCAGCAAATACTGAAAGAGGAACTTGTGAATTCTCTCCAGTGGATAGTAGTCAAACAAATGACTCGCAGAACTCTTCAGACTCATCATTGGGAAATGTCTTCTAGTGAGTCATGGTCCAGACACAATCGATATAGACACACAGCAAAATTTTCTAGCCGTGTCCTGAAGATTCCTGCTAATGTCCCATTTTGGGAATAAAGTAATAATACATGATGTATTTTGTTATATGGCACTCACATCTACGTGATGTTTATGGTTTATACGGACAGCTGCTCCAAGCCTAAATGACACATCCATTCTCAAAAGTACAATGAGTGTATTCTGTACAGAACATTTCACACAATACCTAGTGATTTCACAAAGAATCCATTGTAATATGTACTTAGACCAAAACAGGACACCTATCAGAATAATTGCAATACAGTTACTTTATTTGCATATCATATCTCTTGGAAGGCACTAACACAAAAATCAGAAAAAAATGTATTCTCGAGGGTAGAATAAATCATACCATTAACGGGTTAACTTCTAGAATACCGAGTTGACATGTTGATGTTCATTAAATCTACTTACCAGATACTAATTTTACAGAATCAAGTTGTAATAAATCATTATTTAAAAAATTACATGAGCACAGGAGGACTTGGGTCACATAGATTTACACATTTCACAAGACAAAAACCTTAAAAAAAATCAGAAGGAAGTTTATTGCACATGGTGTGAGAAAAGGGAGAAGTGATTTTTATAGGAAAGTTATCACCAGAAAATGACCTACTGGAGAGCACAGTGGCTCAGTGGTTAGCATTGTTGCTTTGCAGCGCTGCAGTCCTGGGTTCAAATACCACGAAAAGCAACATCTGTAAGGAGTTTGTATGTTCTCCCCGTGTTTTTGGGAGTTTACTCCAATTCTCCGGTTTCCTCCCACACTCCAAAGACATGTTGATAGGGAATTTAGATTGTGAGCCTCATTGGGGACAGCGATGATAATGTCTGTTAAGCACTGTAGAATTAATGCTGGTATATACAGTGGGTACAGAAAGTATTCAGACCCTTTAATTTTTCACTCTTTGTTTCATTGCAGCCATTTGGTAAATTCAAAAAAGTTCATTTTTTTCTCATTAATCTCATTAATGTACATTCTGCACCCCATCTTGACTTAAAAAAAAGAAATATAACCATTTTTGCAAATTTAGTAAAAAAGAAAAACTGAAATATCACATGGTCACAAGCATTCAGTCACTCATATTTAAGTCACATGCTGTCCATTTCCTTGTGATCCTCCTTGAGAAGGTTCTACTCCTTCATTGGAGTCCAGCTGTGTTTAATTCAACTTGATTTGGGAAGGCACCCACCTGTCTATATAAGACCTCACAGCTCACAGTGCATGTGTGACCAAATGAGAATCATGAGGTCAAAGGAACTGGCCAAGGAGCTCAGAGACAGAATTGTGACAAGGCACAGATATGGCCAAGGTTATAAAATAATTTTTGCATTACTCAAGGTTCCTAAGAGCACAGTGACCTCCATAATCCTTAGATGGAAAACGCTTGGGACCATCAGAAGTCTTCCTAGACTTGGCCGTCCAGCCAAACTGAGCAATCATGGGAGAAGAGCCTTGGTGAGAGAGGTAAAGAAGAACCCCAAGATCACTGTGGCTGAGCTCCAGAGATGCAGTAGGGAGATGGGAGAAAGTTCCACAAAGTAAACTTTCACTACAGCCCTCCACTAGTCGGGCCTTTATAGCAGAGTGGTATAGAAAATGTAAAGCACAGCCTAGGAGGGAGGTGCACAGTCAATAGGTGCCCAAACCTTGATATATAGATAACAAGTGACTAGCACACTCCAAGAGATTGTGATGCAAATAAAGGGGGGTTTTATTACATACAAAGATCACAAACATTTCGGTCTACTCTTGACCTTCATCAGTGTGCTAAATACACTTGTATGCTTGAATGCGCCCCAATAAAGGATAGTATATTATTGCATCAGTATAATAGATCTGGTGGACCTGAACCAGATAAGGTTACAGAAGGCTGTCCAAAACAAAGATAAAGCCAATAGAATCTACGGCTGTACAACATAAACAGTCAATCAGCGCATAGGAGAGGATATGGGTCTACTTTCTTGCGGTGGATACCGCGTAGACCCATATCCTCTCCTATGCGCTGATTGGCTGTTTATGTTCTGCAGCCGTAGATTCTATTGGCTTTATCTTTGTTTTGGACAGCCTTCTGTAACCTTATCTGGTTCAGGTCCACCAGATCTATTATACTGATGCAATAATATACTATCCTTTATTGGGGCGCATTCAAGCATACAAGTGTATTTAGCACACTGATGAAGGTCAAGAGTAGACCGAAACGTTTGTGATCTTTGTATGTAATAAAACCCCCCTTTATTTGCATCACAATCTCTTGGAGTGTGCTAGTCACTTGTTATCTTTATGGCAGAGTGGCCCGACGGAAGCCTCTCCTCAGTGCAAGACATATGAAAGCCTGCATAGAGTTTGCTAAAAAACACATGAAGGACTCCCAGACTATGAGAAATAAGATTCTCTGGTCTGATGAGACGAAGGTAGACCTTTTTGGTGATATTTATAAGCGGTATGTGTGGAGAAAACTAAGCACTGCTCATCACCTGCCCAATACAATCCCAACAATGAAACATGGTGATAGTAGCATCATGCTATGGTGGCGTTTTTCAGCTGCATGGCCAGGACGACTTGTTGTCATTGAAGGAAACATGAATGCGGCCAAGTACAGAGATATCATGGATGAAAACCTCTTCCAGAGTGCTCTGGGCCTCAGACTTGGCCGAAGGTTCACCTTCCAACAAGACAATGACCCTAAGCACACAGCTAAAATAACAAAGGTGTGGCTTTAGAACAACTCTGTGACCATTCCCCAATTGAGCATCTCTGGAGAGACCTGAAAATGGCTGTCTACCAGGGTTCACCATCAAACCTGATGGAACTGGAGAGGATCTGCAAGGAAGAATGGCAGAGGATCCCCAAATCCATGTGTGAAAAACTTGTTGCATCATTCCCAAGAAGATTCATGGCTGTGCTAGCTCAAAAGGGTTCTTCTACTCAATACTGAGGAAAGGGTCTGAATACTTATGACCATGTGATATTTCAGTTTTTCGTTTTTAATAAATTTGCAAACATTTCTAGATTTCTGTTTTTTTCAATCAAGATGTGGTGCAGAGTGAACATTAATGAGAGAAGATGAACTTTTTTGAATTTACCAAATGGCAGCAATGAAACAGACAGTGAAAAATGTAAAGGGGTCTGAATACTTTCCGTACCAACTGTAAGTGAGTAAAATGATAAATATGTGTTACATGTATTTTACTGACCTTTTTGTAGGTCATTTTCTGATTTAAATAATAGTTCATATTCTTATTATAGCTTCCCCTCAAAAAGGAAAGCAATCAGGTCCCCTGATGCTTTTTTGGCTGTGCTGACCATTTAGACCTTTTTTCAGGACTTTATTATTTATGTTTTGTATATACTATATTGTATGTAAGTGTTTTCGCATGGGGAATTAATGGTACTGACGATTTTGCAAGTTTTCCCGCCTACAAAGAATGGAGAGTAACAGGTGCAATTAATACAGGTAAGAGTAGGAGGGCATCTTAAAGGAAAACTCTAAGGTCTGTGTGGGCCAGAAATCTTGCTGGTTGTTAGGTGATCAAATACTTATTTCATTCAATAAAATGAAAATTAATTATGTAGAAATCATACATTGTGATTTTCTGTTTTTTATTTTTAGATTCTGTCTCTCACAGTTGAAGTGTACCTAAGATAAAAATAACAGTCCTCTACGTTGTTTGTAGGTGGGAAAACTTGCAAAATTGGCAGTGTATCAAATACTTATTTTCCTAACTGTGGGTGTAAATATATATATATATATATATATATATATATATATATATACTTGATGGTGGCCCGATTCTAACGCATCGGGTATTCTAGAATATGCATGTCCATGTAGTATATTGCCCAGCCATGTAGTATATTGCCCAGCGACGTAGTATATTGCCCAGCGACGTAGTATACAGCACAGAGCCACGTAGTATATTGCCCAGTTACGTACTATATTGCCCAGCTACATAGTATATTGCCCAGTCACGTACTATATTGCCCAGCCACGTAGTATATTGCACAGCCCATGTAGTATATTGCCCAGTCACATAGTATATTGCCCAGCCACGTAGTATATTGCACAGCCCATGTAGTATTATGCCCAGTCACGTACTATATTGCCCAGCCATGTAGTATATTGCCCAGTCACATAGTATATTGCCCCGCCACGTAGTACATTGCCCAGCGACGTAGTATACAGCACAGAGCATATTGCCCAGCCGCGTAGTACATTGCCCAGTTATGTAGTATATTGCCCAGTGACGTACAGCACAGAGCCACGTAGTATATTGCGCAGTGACGTAGTATACAGCACAGAGCCACGTAGTATATTGCCCAGCCACGTAGTATATTGCCCAGCGACGTAGTATACAGCACAGAGCATATTGCCCAGTCACGTAGTATTTTGCCCAGTGACGTAGTATATTGCCCAGTGACGTACAGCACAGAGCCACGTAGTATATTGCCCAGTGACGTAGTATACAGCACAGAGCCACGTAGTATATTGCCCAGCCACGTAGTATATTGCCCAGCGACGTAGTATACAGCACAGAGCATATTGCCCAGTCACGTAGTATATTGCCCAGTGACGTAGTATATTGCCCAGCCACGTAGTATATTGCCCAGTGACGTAGTATACAGCAAAGAGCCACGTAGTATATTGCACAGCGACGTAGTATATAGAACAGAGTCACATAGTATATTACCCAGCCACGTATGTCACAGGTTAAAAAATAAAAAATAAACATACTCACCTTCCGATCCGAGGGCCCCTTGTAGTTCTGTCGCCTGTTCGCCAGCTTCCGGGCCCAGGGTGTGATGATGTCGCGTTCACATGACCGTGACATCATGGCAGGTCTTTCTAGTGCAGGCGCGCAGGACCTGTGATGACGCTGCAGTCACATGACCGTGACGTCATGGAAGGTCCTTGTCGCATACCATCTTTAGCACCGGAGAAGTGAGGAGCGGGAAAGGCGCCGGAAGGTGAGTATATGATGATTTTTATTTTTTTTAAATTATTTTTAACACTAGATCTTTTTACTATTGACGCTGCAGAGGCAGCATCAATAGTAACTTGGTCACACAGGATTAATAGCGGCGGTAATGGAGTGAGTTACCCGCGGCATAATGCGGTCCGTTACCGCTGGCATTAACCCTGTGTGAGCGGTGACTGCGGGGAGCATGGAGAAGGCGCTGAGTGCAGGGGAGTAGGGAGGGACTAATCGGACTGTGGCCATCGCTGATTGGTCGTGGCAGCCATGACAGGCAGCTGGCGAGAGCAGTCAGCGACTCGGATTCCATGACAGACAGAGGCCACGACCAATGAGTATCCGTGACAGACAGAAGGACAGACAGACAGAAAGACGGAAGTGACCCTTAGACAATTATATAATATATATATATATATATATATATATATATTGTTGATTCCCCTCAATACAGTATATGCAGTTCTGTAAAACATTATTAGAGCACCTGAGAAAAAGGCCAACAAGGTGTTGGGTGCAGTTTAAAAGCATTGAAGGACTTAAAAGTATCCCTTTAAGAAGAAATATTTCTTTTTCCACTCCTAAATTATTCCCCTAAATTTTTATTCTGTTTTGAGTCTCCTGTGTGTATGAGGGATGTTCATCCCCGTCACCGACATGCCACAGTTTATACACGTCCAGATGACAGATAAGCTCAATAAATGCTATATAAAAAAGCTCTCAACTGTGGTTCTTGAGACGGTGACAGATCACACACAGACCTTCCAAAAATTCCCCACTGCTCCACTTAGAGAAATGCTTTGTTTTTCGTGAACCGACCTACCACATGATAATGAACACTTTGCTTTCAGCATTGTAACAACCTATATTTACTGAGTAGCTGAATTTTAAGCATATTATTATTATACAGGTGGTGGAAACACATTCTAAGCTGGAGGCTTCTGTTCTAAAGCTTTGGAAAAACTTCAGTGAAAACACTTAACACTGACAGCCAGTTCCTGTCACAGGCTCTAAGCCCAAATATTTTATCCTTTTTAAAACCCAGAGGGATTTCCTGTTGGCATTAGAAGGATAAACCGGCCATGTAGACGTTGTCTTTCATGTCAAGAAAAAACTTTACATGGAATAGAAATGCGAGTCATGTCGCTAGTTATGACAAACATGCAGACCACGCTCAGCAGTATTAACGTCAGAGATGTACAAAACGCTGTACTGAAGAAGTAGAGCTGCGACACTTCAGAACCTCAGATATTTTTTTTAATTGGTCAGGTAAAACAAAATCAAACCAAGTAAGTGTTAATAGCAATAATCTTTATTAAACTACAGCAAATGAAATACTTACATGTGTGGTCTCTAGCAACCCATGTTCATAAGCCTATATGGATGTTATATAGAAGGTTCCTCAGCGTAGGACCATGAAAAGGGAGCTAATATGTACGTGTGGCTCTTAGGCTATGTGCACACGTCTGGAATTGCCGCAGAAATTTCCACTTCAATTCCGGAACTACCTGCCGCGGGAAAAATGCATGCGTAATTGGCATGTGTTTTCCCGCTAAACACTAGCGTTTTACAAGCTTGCAGAATGCTAGCTGTAACAACCCTGCTGGCATCACTGCATGGCCTCCCATCCCCCACCCGCACTACACTCAAACTCACTTATTTCTCTGGGCCTTGTTGTGACTTCTCTCTGCTGCCAGTGCCATGCTATGTGCCTCATGTCTGCTGTCTGCTCTGTGCATGCTCTGTCTGTGTGCATAGGGGGGCGGCGCCGGCAACTCCTGTTTCTTACAGAGACTGTGTGCACCTTGCTAAGGTGTCCCTGGCCAATCGCCGTGAGGCTTCCTGTATTTAAGACATCCCCACCCATTGGTGGGGGCCTGTGCATCTTACTCCCTCAGTCAGTTTTTAGCTGCTGAGGTGCCAGGCCCTGTCTCATTTACTCTCATGCCTGCCACCCAGGGGGCGTTGTACCCTGGTCTGTGTCCTGTGTAGCCACCCAGTGGGGCTTAGTACCCTGGCCTATGTTTTTGTGTAGCCACCCAGCGGGGCTTCGTACCCTGGCCTATGTCCGCCACCCAGTGGGGCATCGTACCCTGGCTTGTGTCCATGTCTCTGTGTCTTGTCTCGTTCCTGACTCTGTCTTAGTCTAGTCCTATTCCGGTGTCCGTTTATAGCCCTGTCTTGGTTTGCCTTTTCTGCTGTGCGTACTGTGTCTTGCTTTGCTCTGCTTTGCACTCTGTATCTAGCTTTGCTCTGCTTTGCCCCCTGTGTCTTGCTTTGCTCTGCTTTCGGCTCCGCTCTCTGCGACCTTGCTTTGCCCCTTGCTCTGCATTCTCTGACCTTGCTCTGCACTCTTTGTCTTGCTCTGCACTCTGACTTTGCTCTGCTCTCAGCTCTGCACTCTGTGGCTTTTCTATCAGATCTGCTCTCTGTAGCTTTGCTCTGCACTTTGCTCTGTTCTCTGTGGCCCTGCTCTGTGGCTCCACTCAACTCTCGCTCTGCGGCTCCGCTTCTTATGGTTCTACCTTGGCCCGCTCCTTGCGGTTCTATCTGGCTCCGCTCCTTGCGGTTCTACTTCTCCCGCTCTTGGCTCCGCCTCCTGGGTTTCTGCACTTGGCTCCGCCTCCTGCGTTTCTGCACTTGGCTCCGCCTCCAGCTCTTGGCTCCGCCTCCTGCGTTTCTGTGCTTGGCTCCGCCTCCTGCTCTTTGCTCTGCCTCCGGCGTTTCTGTTCCTAGCTCTAGCTCCTGTGCTTTCGCTCTGCATCCTCTCTTGCAGTCTTTCTCTACCTATTCTTTAGTCCTCCTGTCTGAACGGGTTCTTACCTGTTTTTACATACCTGCCTGCAGACCGGTCCCTACCGATTCTTCCAGTGTACCAGTCTTGTCCACCTGTCCTGCCAGAGAGCCAGCCATACCAGCCTGCCTACCAGAGAGCCAGCCGTGCCCACCTGCCAGTGTCTCTGTTGTATCCTCTGCCTGCCTGTGTCCTAGCCGTGCCCGCCTGTATACCTGAGTGCCAGCCGTGCCCGCTTGCCTGTCTATGTTCCGTTCCCCGGTGGTATCAGCAGCCATAGCCAGACACCACCCTGGAGTGGTACCTTGTAGCTTCCTATTGCACAAGTCTGACCTCACCATCAGAGGCTCCAGCGAACACCTAGGAAGCTACTTAGTTACGCCCCTTCCAGGGTAGTTTGGTCTGTGGTCCAGTGGGGCCACACCCCCGCACGCCCGCGCCAACAAGTCTGGGCGCGAGCGTGACACTAGCGTTTTCCAAGCGATCTGTAGCATCGCTTGGAAAACTGATTGACAGCCAACTCCCGTTCCCAATAATGCCTAGCAGCAATGACCCCAGATGGCATAGCGGTCTCGCGAGACCGCTACGTCATCACAGGTCATTCTCGCAATGCATTATTGGGAACGGGAGCATCGCGAAGAGGGGGAAGGCTGCCGGGGACACCTGAAGGTGAGAATATCATGATTTTTTATTTTATTTCTTTTTTTAACAATTATATGGTTCCCAGGGTCTGGTGGAGAGTCTCCTCCCCTCCACCCTGGGTACCAACCGCACATGATCGCTTACTTCTCGCATGGTGGGCATAGCCACATGTGGAAAGTAAGCGGATCAATACATTCCTATGTGTGCGGAATCCCCAAAATTCCGCACAAAGAATGAACATGCTGCGTTTTTTCCAGAATGTGATTCCGCCGCGGAAAAATGTTTTTCTGATGGGTGCCATGCATATCAGGATAGGGATGAGGGGGCCATGCATACCAGGATAGGGATGAGGAGGCTATGCATACCTGGATAGGGATGAGGAGACCATGCATATCAGTATAGGGATGAGGAGACCATGCATACCAGTATAGGGATGAGGAGACCATGCATACCAGTATAGGGATGAGGAGACTATGCATACCAGTATAGGGATGAGGAGACTATGCATACCAGTATAGAGATGAGAAGACCATGCATACCAGTATAGGGATGAGGAGACCATGCATACCAGTATAGGGATGAGGAGACCATGCATACCAGTATAGGGATGAGGAGACCATGCATACCAGGACAGGGATTTGGAGGCCATGAATACCAAGATAGGGATGAGTAGGCCATGCATATCAGAATAGGGATGAGGAGTCTTGTATACCAGGATAGGGATGAGGAGTCTTGTATACCAGGATAGGAATGAGGAGGCCATGTATACCAGGATAGGGATGAGGAACCATGCATACAAGTATGGGGATAAGGATATCATGAATCCCAGAATAGGGATTAGGCAGCCATGCATACCAGGATAGGGATGAAGGGACCATGCATACCAAGATAGGGTTGAGGGGACCATGCATACCAGAACAAGGATGAGGAGGTCATGCAATCCAGGATAGGGATGAGGAGGCCATGCATACCAGTATAGGAATAAGGAGGCCATGCATACCAGGATAGGGATGAGGAGGCTATGAATACCAGGATAAGGATGAGGAGCCATGCATACAAGGATGGGGATGAGGAGTCCATGCATACCAGGATAGGGATGAGGGGGCCATGAATAGTAGGACATAGATGAGGGGACAATGTATACCAGACCTATACTCGAGTCAATGAGTTTTCCCAGTTTCTTTGTGGTAAAATTAGGTGCCTTGGCTTATATTCGGGTCGGCTCACACTTGCATATATACAGTAAACAAAATGTGTGTATATATATATATATATATATATATATATATATATATTTACATCCCTCTGCAGAATTTTTACTTTTTTGGACTTTTTTTTTTTAGAAAATCTGAATAACACCAAAACCTTTTAAATACTCCTCATTAGAGGTTGGGTGAAGCCATTTATTGTCAAACTACTGTGTTTTCTCTTTTTAAATCATAATGATAACCCAAAACATCCAAATGACCCTGATCAAAAGTTCACATACCCTGATGATTTTGGCCTGATGTAGTAAAGAAAAACACGGCGCTCAGTAGAAACGGTGCTTTTGGTGGCCTGATAACATGCACAGAGGTTGACACAAATGGGTTTAAAGGGCTACTAAAGGTAACATCCTCACCTGTGACCTGTTTGCTTCTAATCAGTATGTGTTCATAAAAGCTGAGTGAGTTTCTGGGATCCAAGCATCTTTCATCCAGCCACTGACGTTTCTGGATTGTGAGTCATGGAGAAAGCAAAATAATTGTCAATGGGTCTATGGGAAAAGGTAGTTGAACTGTATAAAACAGGAAAGGGAGTCAAAAAGATATCCAAGGAATTGGTAATGCCCGTCAGCAGCATTCAAACTGTGATTAACAAATGGAAATCAGGGGTTCTGTAAAAATAAAACCATGGTCAGGTAGACCAACAAAAATGTCACCCACAACTGCTAGAAAAATTGTTCTAGATACAAAGAAAACCCCACAAATAACATCAGCTGAAATACAGGACTCTCTGAAAACTAACAGTGTGGCTGTTTCAAGATGCAAAATAAGGAGGCACTTGAAGAAAAATGGGCTGCATGCTCGAGTCGCCAGAAAAAAGCCATTACTGTGCAAATGCCACAAAGTATCTTGCCTACAATATGCAAAACAGCACAGAGACAAGCCTCAAAATTTCTGGAACAAGGTAGTTTGAAGTGATGAGATCAAAATTGAACTTTTTGGCCACAACCATAAACATTACATTTGGAGAGAGGTCAACAATGAAAGGAACACAATTCCTACTGTAAAGCACGGAGGTGGATTGCTGATGTTTTGGGAATGTGTGAGCTACAAAGGCACAGGAAACTTGGTCAAAGTTGAAGGAAAGATGAATGCAGCATGTTATCAGCAAATACTGGAGGCTAGGATTGAGCGAAACGGATCGGTCATTTTCATATTTCATAAATCGGCGACTTTTAGGCAAAGTCGGGTTTCATGAAACCCGAACCGATCCTACAGTGGGATCGGCCATGCGGTACACGATCAGAGCGCCAAAGTCGCGTTTCATATGACGCTGTCACCGCCGTTTTTCATCCAAAGAAGAAGGATGCAGAGTGTGGGCAGCGTGATGACATAGGTCTCGATCCCCACCATCTTTGAGAAGGGCATGGCAGTGATTGGCTTGCTGTCTGTGGCGTCACAGGGGGTATAAAGGGGTGTGCACGGCGACCGCCATCTTACTTCTGCCGATCTGAGCATAGGGAGAGGTGTTGCTGCAGTTAGTCAGAAGCAGGGACAAAGTTAGGGAGGAAATAGAAACCCCCAAACCGCTTGTGCTGGAGCGATTTTTCACTGTCCCACACCACCTTTTTGTGCAGGGACAGTGGAGGTCGTATTTTAGTGCAGCAGCTGCATAGCTGTGTGCACGGTGCTGTGCAAACCAACTGCTTTTTTAAAAGCAAAATTCCTGATGCTCCTTTCTGCACAGTTACAGTTAGGTCCATATATATTTGGACAGAGACAACATTTTTCTAATTTTGGTTATAGACATTACCACAATGAATTTTAAACATAACAATTCAGATGCAGTTGAAGTTCAGACTTTCAGCTTTTATTTGAGGGTATCAACATTAAAATTGGATGAAGGGTTTAGGAGTTTCAGCTCCTTAACATGTGCCACCCTGTTTTTAAAAGGGACCAAAAGTAATTGGACAATTGACTCCCAGGCTATTTTATGGACAAGTGTGGGCAATCACTTCGTTATGTCATTCTCAATTAAGCAGATAAAAGGCCTGGAGTTGATTTGAGGTGTGGTGCTTGCATTTGGAAGGTTTTGCTGTGAAGTAAACATGAGGTCAAAGGAGCTCTCCATGCAGGTGAAACAAGCCATCCTTAAGCTGCGAAAACAGAAAAAACCCAACCGAGAAATTGCTACAATATTAGGAGTGGCAAAATCTACAGTTTGGTACATCCTGAGAAAGAAAGAAAGCACTGGTGAACTCATCAATGCAAAAAGACCTGGGCACCCCTGGAAGACAACAGTGATGGATGATCGCAGAATAATCTCCATGGTGAAGAGAAACCCCTTCACAACAGCCAACCAAGTGACCAACACTCTCCAGGAGGTCGGCGTATCAATATCCAAATCTACCATAAAGAGAAGACTGCATGAAAGTAAATACAGAGGGTTCATTGCACGGTGCAAGCCACTCATAAGCATCAAGAAGAAAAAGGCTAGACTGGACTTTGCTAAAAAACATCTAAAAAAGCCAGCACAGTTCTGGAAGAACATTCTTTGGACAGATGAAAGCAAGATCAACCTCTACCAGAATGATGGAAAGAGAAAAGTATGACGAAGGCGTGGTACAACTCATGATCCAAAGCATACCACATCATCTGTAAAACACGGCGGAGGCAGTGTGATGGCTTGGGCATGCATGGCTGCCAGTGGCACTGGGTCACTAGTGTTTATTGTTGATGTGACACAGGACTGAAGCAGCCGAAAGAATTCTGAGGTATTCAGAGCCATACTGTGTGCCCAGATCCAGCCAAATGCAGCCAAACTGATTGGTCATCATTTCATACTACAGATGGACAATGACCCAAAACATAACGCCAAAGCAACCCAGGAGTTTATTACAGCAAAGAAGTGGAATATTCTTGAATGGCCAAGTCAGTCACCTGATCTCAACCCAATTGTGCATGCATTTCACTTGTTAAAGACTAAACTTCAGACAGAAAGGCCCACAAACAAACAGCAACTGAAAACCACCGCAGAGAAGGCCTGGCAGAGCATCAAAAAGGAGGAAACACAGCATCTGGTGATCTCCATGAGTTCAAGACTTAATGCAGTCATTGCCAACAAAGGGTTTTCAACCAAGTACTAAAAATGAACATTTTATTTAAGATTATTGAATCTGTTCAATTACTTTTGGTCCCTTTAAAAACAGGGTGGCACATGTTAAGGAGCTGAAACTCCTAAACCCTTCATCCAATTTTAATGCGGATACCCTCCGCAGGGATTAAAGCTTGAGGAGGCTAATTTGCATATTCCAGGTGCCTTCTGGGAAAAGCGAAGAGTCTCCCTAAGCTACAAGATCGTTGGGTACAGCCGGGACCAGCTGCTTGGAAAGAATCACCAAACCAGGGATTCAAGCTTGAGGAGGCTAATTTGCATATTCCAGGTGCCTTCTGGGAAAAGCGAAGAGTCTCCCTAAGCTAGAAGATCGT
Source organism: Ranitomeya imitator (assembly GCF_032444005.1). Lineage (NCBI taxonomy): Eukaryota > Metazoa > Chordata > Amphibia > Anura > Dendrobatidae > Ranitomeya > Ranitomeya imitator. The sequence goes on along the minus strand of NC_091285.1, from coordinate 218,427,714 downwards.
TGGGTACAGCCGGGACCAGCTGCTTGGAAAGCATCACCAAACCAGGGATTCAAGCTTGAGGAGGCTAATTTGCATATTCCAGGTGCCTTCTGGGAAAAGCGAAGAGTCTCCCTAAGCTAGAAGATCGTTGGGTACAGCCGGGACCAGCTGCTTGGAAAGAATCACCAAACCAGGGATTCAAGCTTGAGGAGGCTAATTTGCATATTCCAGGTGCCTTCTGGGAAAAGCAAAGAGTCTCCCTAAGCTGGAAGATCGTTGGGTACAGCCGGGACCAGGTGCTTGGAAATAATCACCAAACCAGGGATTCAAGCTTGAGGAGGCTAATTTGCATATTCCAGGTGCCTTCTGGGAAAAGCGAAGAGTCTCCCTAAGCTAGAAGATCGTTGGGTACAGCCGGGGCCAGCTGCTTGGAAAGAATCACCAAACCGGGGTTCAAGCTTGAGGAGGCTAATTTGCATATTCCAGGTGCCTTCTGGGAAAAGCAAAGAGTCTCCCTAAGCTAGAAGATCGTTGGGTACAGCCGGGGCCAGCTGCTTGGAAAGAATCACCAAACCAGGGGTTCAAGCTTGAGGAGGCTAATTTGCATATTCCAGGTGCCTTCTGGGAAAAGCGAAGAGTCTCCCTAAGCTAGAAGATCGTTGGGTACAGCCGGGGCCAGCTGCTTGGAAAGAATCACCAAACCAGGGGTTCAAGCTTGAGGAGGCTAATTTGCATATTCCAGGTGCCTTCTGGGAAATGCGAAGAGTCTCCCTAAGCTAGAAGATCGTTGGGTACAGCCGGGGCCAGCTGCTTGGAAAGAATCACCAAACCAGGGGTTCAAGCTTGAGGAGGCTAATTTGCATATTCCAGGTGCCTTCTGGGAAAAGCGAAGAGTCTCCCTAAGCTAGAAGATCGTTGGGTACAGCCGGGGCCAGCTGCTTGGAAAGAATCACCAAACCAGGGGTTCAAGCTTGAGGAAGCTAATTTGCATATTCCAGGTGCCATCTGGGAAAAGCGAAGAGTCTCCCTAAGCTAGAAGATCGTTGGGTACAGCCGGGGCCAGCTGCTTGGAAAGAATCACCAAACCAGGGGTTCAAGCTTGAGGAGGCTAATTTGCATATTCCAGGTGCCTTCTGGGAAAAGCGAAGAGTCTCCCTAAGCTAGAAGATCGTTGGGTACAGCCGGGGCCAGCTGCTTGGAAAGAATCGCCAAACCAGGGGTTCAAGCTTGAGGAGGCTAATTTGCATATTCCAGGTGCCTTCTGGGAAAAGCGAAGAGTCTCCCTAAGCTAGAAGATCGTTGGGTACAGCCGGGGCCAGCTGCTTGGGAAGAATCGCCAAACCAGGGGTTCAAGCTTGAGGAGGCTAATTTGCATATTCCAGGTGCCTTCTGGGAAAAGCGAAGAGTCTCCCTAAGCTAGAAGATCGTTGGGTACAGCCGGGGCCAGCTGCTTGGAAAGAATCACCAAACCAGGGGTTCAAGCTTGAGGAGGCTAATTTGCATATTCCAGGTGCCTTCTGGGAAAAGCGAAGAGTCTCCCTAAGCTAGAAGATCGTTGGGTACAGCCGGGGCCAGCTGCTTGGAAAGAATCGCCAAACCAGGGGTTCAAGCTTGAGGAGGCTAATTTGCATATTCCAGGTGCCTCCTGGGAAAAGCGAAGAGTCTCCCTAAGCTAGAAGATCGTTGGGTACAGCCGGGGCCAGCTGCTTGGAAAGAATCGCCAAACCAGGGGTTCAAGCTTGAGGAGGCTAATTTGCATATTCCAGGTGCCTTCTGGGAAAAGCGAAGAGTCTCCCTAAGCTAGAAGATCGTTGGGTACAGCCGGGGCCAGCTGCTTGGAAAGAATCGCCAAACCAGGGGTTCAAGCTTGAGGAGGCTAATTTGCATATTCCAGGTGCCTTCTGGGAAAAGCGAAGAGTCTCCCTAAGCTCGAAGATCGTTGGGTACAGCCGGGGCCAGCTGCTTGGAAAGAATCGCCAAACCAGGGGTTCAAGCTTGAGGAGGCTAATTTGCATATTCCAGGTGCCTTCTGGGAAAAGCGAAGAGTCTCCCTAAGCTAGAAGATCGTTGGGTACAGCCGGGGCCAGCTGCTTGGAAAGAATCGCCAAACCAGGGGTTCAAGCTTGAGGAGGCTAATTTGCATATTCCAGGTGCCTTCTGGGAAAAGCGAAGAGTCTCCCTAAGCTAGAAGATCGTTGGGTACAGCCGGGGCCAGCTGCTTGGAAAGAATCGCCAAACCAGGGGTTCAAGCTTGAGGAGGCTAATTTGCATATTCCAGGTGCCTTCTGGGAAAAGCGAAGAGTCTCCCTAAGCTAGAAGATCGTTGGGTACAGCCGGGGCCAGCTGCTTGGAAAGAATCGCCAAACCAGGGGTTCAAGCTTGAGGAGGCTAATTTGCATATTCCAGGTGCCTTCTGGGAAAAGCGAAGAGTCTCCCTAAGCTAGAAGATCGTTGGGTACAGCCGGGGCCAGCTGCTTGGAAAGAATCGCCAAACCAGGGGTTCAAGCTTGAGGAGGCTAATTTGCATATTCCAGGTGCCTTCTGGGAAAAGCGAAGAGTCTCCCTAAGCTAGAAGATCGTTGGGTACAGCCGGGGCCAGCTGCTTGGAAAGAATCGCCAAACCAGGGGTTCAAGCTTGAGGAGGCTAATTTGCATATTCCAGGTGCCTTCTGGGAAAAGCGAAGAGTCTCCCTAAGCTAGAAGATCGTTGGGTGCAGCCGGGACCAGCTGCTTGGAAAGAGTCACCAAACCAGGGGTTCAAGCTTGAGGAGGCTAATTTGCATATCCCAGGTGCCTTCTGGGAAAAGCGAAGAGTCTCCCTAAGCTAGAAGATCGTTGGGTGCAGCCGGGACCAGCTGCTTGGAAAGAATCACCAAACCAGGGGTTCAAGCTTGAGGAGGCTAATTTGCATATCCCAGGTGCCTTCTGGGAAAAGCGAAGAGTCTCCCTAAGCTAGAAGATCGTTGGGTGCAGCCGGGGCCAGCTGCTTGGAAAGAATCACCAAACCAGGGGTTCAAGCTTGAGGAGGCTAATTTGCATATCCCAGGTGCCTTCTGGGAAAAGCGAAGAGTCTCCCTAAGCTAGAAGATCGTTGGGTGCTGCCGGGACCAGCTGCTTGGAAAGAATCACCAAACCAGGGGTTCAAGCTTGAGGAGGCTAATTTGCATATCCCAGGTGCCTTCTGGGAAAAGCGAAGAGTCTCCCTAAGCTAGAAGATCGTTGGGTGCAGCCGGGACCAGCTGCTTGGAAAGAGTCACCAAACCAGGGGTTCAAGCTTGAGGAGGCTAATTTGCATATCCCAGGTGCCTTCTGGGAAAAGCGAAGAGTCTCCCTAAGCTAGAAGATCGTTGGGTGCAGCCGGGACCAGCTGCTTGGAAAGAATCACCAAACCAGGGGTTCAAGCTTGAGGAGGCTAATTTGCATATCCCAGGTGCCTTCTGGGAAAAGCGAAGAGTCTCCCTAAGCTAGAAGATCGTTGGGTGCAGCCAGGACCAGCTGTTTGGAAAGAATCACCAAACCAGGGGTTCAAGCTTGAGGAGGCTAATTTGCATATCCCAAGTGCCTTCTGGGAAAAGCGAAGAGTCTCCCTAAGCTAGAAGATCGTTGGGTGCAGCCGGGACCAGCTGCTTGGAAAGAATCACCAAACCAGGGGTTCAAGCTTGAGGAGGCTAATTTGCATATCCCAGGTGCCTTCTGGGAAAAGCGAAGAGTCTCCCTAAGCTAGAAGATCGTTGGGTGCAGCCGGGACCAGCTGCTTGGAAAGAATCACCAAACCAGGGGTTCAAGCTTGAGGAGGCTAATTTGCATATCCCAGGTGCCTTCTGGGAAAAGCGAAGAGTCTCCCTAAGCTAGAAGATCGTTGGGTGCAGCCGGGACCAGCTGCTTGGAAAGAATCACCAAACCAGGGGTTCAAGCTTGAGGAGGCTAATTTGCATATCCCAGGTGCCTTCTGGGAAAAGCGAAGAGTCTCCCTAAGCTAGAAGATCGTTGGGTGCAGCCGGGGCCAGCTGCTTGGAAAGAATCACCAAACCAGGGATTCAAGCTTGAGGAGGCTAATTTGCATATCCCAGGTGCCTTCTGGGAAAAGCGAAGAGTCTCCCTAAGCTAGAAGATCGTTGGGTGCAGCCGGGGCCAGCTGCTTGGAAAGAATCACCAAACCAGGGGTTCAAGCTTGAGGAGGCTAATTTGCATATCCCAGGTGCCTTCTGGGAAAAGCGAAGAGTCTCCCTAAGCTAGAAGATCGTTGGGTGCAGCCGGGGCCAGCTGCTTGGAAAGAATCACCAAACCAGGGGTTCAAGCTTGAGGAGGCTAATTTGCATATCCCAGGTGCCTTCTGGGAAAAGCGAAGAGTCTCCCTAAGCTAGAAGATCGTTGGGTGCAGCCGGGGCCAGCTGCTTGGAAAGAATCACCAACCCAGGGGTTCAAGCTTGAGGAGGCTAATTTGCATATCCCAGGTGCCTTCTGGGAAAAGCGAAGAGTCTCCCTAAGCTAGAAGATCGTTGGGTGCAGCCGGGGCCAGCTGCTTGGAAAGAATCACCAAACCAGGGGTTCAAGCTTGAGGAGGCTAATTTGCATATCCCAGGTGCCTTCTGGGAAAAGCGAAGAGTCTCCCTAAGCTAGAAGATCGTTGGGTGCAGCCGGGACCAGCTGCTTGGAAAGAATCACCAAACCAGGGGTTCAAGCTTGAGGAGGCTAATTTGCATATCCCAGGAGCCTTCTGGGAAAAGCGAAGAGTCTCCCTAAGCTAGAAGATCGTTGGGTGCAGCCGGGGCCAGCTGCTTGGAAAGAATCACCAAACCAGGGGTTCAAGCTTGAGGAGGCTAATTTGCATATCCCAGGTGCCTTCTGGGAATAGCGAAGAGTCTCCCTAAGCTAAAAGATCGTTGGGTGCAGCCGGGACCAGCTGCTTGGAAAGAATCACCAAACCAGGGGTTCAAGCTTGAGGAGGCTAATTTGCATATCCCAGGTGCCTTCTGGGAAAAGCGAAGAGTCTCCCTAAGCTAGAAGATCGTTGGGTGCAGCCGGGACCAGCTGCTTGGAAAGAATCACCAAACCAGGGGTTCAAGCTTGAGGAGGCTAATTTGCATATCCCAGGTGCCTTCTGGGAAAAGCGAAGAGTCTCCCTAAGCTAGAAGATCGTTGGGTGCAGCCGGGACCAGCTGCTTGGAAAGAATCACCAAACCAGGGGTTCAAGCTTGAGGAGGCTAATTTGCATATCCCAGGTGCCTTCTGGGAAAAGCGAAGAGTCTCCCTAAGCTAGAAGATCGTTGGGTGCAGCCGGGACCAGCTGCTTGGAAAGAATCACCAAACCAGGGGTTCAAGCTTGAGGAGGCTAATTTGCATATCCCAGGTGCCTTCTGGGAAAAGCGAAGAGTCTCCCTAAGCTAGAAGATCGTTGGGTGCAGCCGGGACCAGCTGCTTGGAAAGAATCACCAAACCAGGGGTTCAAGCTTGAGGAGGCTAATTTGCATATCCCAGGTGCCTTCTGGGAAAAGCGAAGAGTCTCCCTAAGCTAGAAGATCGTTGGGTGCAGCCGGGACCAGCTGCTTGGAAAGAATCACCAAACCAGGGGTTCAAGCTTGAGGAGGCTAATTTGCATATCCCAGGTGCCTTCTGGGAAAAGCGAAGAGTCTCCCTAAGCTAGAAGATCGTTGGGTGCAGCCGGGGCCAGCTGCTTGGAAAGAATCACCAAACCAGGGGTTCAAGCTTGAGGAGGCTAATTTGCATATCCCAGGTGCCTTCTGGGAAAAGCGAAGAGTCTCCCTAAGCTAGAAGATCGTTGGGTGCAGCCGGGGCCAGCTGCTTGGACAGAATCACCAAACCAGGGGTTCAAGCTTGAGGAGGCTAATTTGCATATCCCAGGAGCCTTCTGGGAAAAGCGAAGAGTCTCCCTAAGCTAGAAGATCGTTGGGTGCAGCCGGGGCCAGCTGCTTGGAAAGAATCACCAAACCAGGGGTTCAAGCTTGAGGAGGCTAATTTGCATATCCCAGGTGCCTTCTGGGAAAAGCGAAGAGTCTCCCTAAGCTAGAAGATCGTTGGGTGCAGCCGGGACCAGCTGCTTGGAAAGAATCACCAAACCAGGGGTTCAAGCTTGAGGAGGCTAATTTGCATATCCCAGGTGCCTTCTGGGAAAAGCGAAGAGTCTCCCTAAGCTAGAAGATCGTTGGGTGCAGCCGGGACCAGCTGCTTGGAAAGAATCACCAAACCAGGGGTTCATGCTTGAGGAGGCTAATTTGCATATCCCAGGTGCCTTCTGGGAAAAGCGAAGAGTCTCCCTAAGCTAGAAGATCGTTGGGTGCAGCCGGGACCAGCTGCTTGGAAAGAATCACCAAACCAGGGGTTCAAGCTTGAGGAGGCTAATTTGCATATCCCAGGTGCCTTCTGGGAAAAGCGAAGAGTCTCCCTAAGCTAGAAGATCGTTGGGTGCAGCCGGGACCAGCTGCTTGGAAAGAATCACCAAACCAGGGGTTCAAGCTTGAGGAGGCTAATTTGCATATCCCAGGTGCCTTCTGGGAAAAGCGAAGAGTCTCCCTAAGCTAGAAGATCGTTGGGTGCAGCCGGGACCAGCTGCTTGGAAAGAATCACCAAACCAGGGGTTCAAGCTTGAGGAGGCTAATTTGCATATCCCAGGTGCCTTCTGGGAAAAGCGAAGAGTCTCCCTAAGCTAGAAGATCGTTGGGTGCAGCCGGGACCAGCTGCTTGGAAAGAATCACCAAACCAGGGGTTCAAGCTTGAGGAGGCTAATTTGCATATCCCAGGTGCCTTCTGGGAAAAGCGAAGAGTCTCCCTAAGCTAGAAGATCGTTGGGTGCAGCCGGGACCAGCTGCTTGGAAAGAATCACCAAACCAGGGGTTCAAGCTTGAGGAGGCTAATTTGCATATCCCAGGTGCCTTCTGGGAAAAGCGAAGAGTCTCCCTAAGCTAGAAGATCGTTGGGTGCAGCCGGGACCAGCTGCTAGGAAAGAATCACCAAACCAGGGGTTCAAGCTTGAGGAGGCTAATTTGCATATCCCAGGTGCCTTCTGGGAAAACCGAAGAGTCTCCCTAAGCTAGAAGATCGTTGGGTGCAGCCGGGACCAGCTGCTTGGAAAGAATCACCAAACCAGGGGTTCAAGCTTGAGGAGGCTAATTTGCATATCCCAGGTGCCTTCTGGGAAAAGCGAAGAGTCTCCCTAAGCTAGAAGATCGTTGGGTGCAGCCGGGACCAGCTGCTTGGAAAGAATCACCAAACCAGGGGTTCAAGCTTGAGGAGGCTAATTTGCATATCCCAGGTGCCTTCTGGGAAAAGCGAAGAGTCTCCCTAAGCTAGAAGATCGTTGGGTGCAGCCGGGACCAGCTGTTTGGAAAGAATCACCAAACCAGGGGTTCAAGCTTGAGGAGGCTAATTTGCATATCCCAGGTGCCTTCTGGGAAAAGCGAAGAGTCTCCCTAAGCTAGAAGATCGTTGGGTGCAGCCGGGACCAGCTGCTTGGAAAGAATCACCAAACCAGGGGTTCAAGCTTGAGGAGGCTAATTTGCATATCCCAGGTGCCTTCTGGGAAAAGCGAAGAGTCTCCCTAAGCTGGAAGATCGTTGGGTGCAGCCGGGACCAGCTGCTTGGAAAGAATCACCAAACCAGGGGTTCAAGCTTGAGGAGGCTAATTTGCATATCCCAGGTGCCTTCTGGGAAAAGCGAAGAGTCTCCCTAAGCTAGAAGATCGTTGGGTGCAGCCGGGACCAGCTGCTTGGAAAGAATCACCAAACCAGGGGTTCAAGCTTGAGGAGGCTAATTTGCATATCCCAGGTGCCTTCTGGGAAAAGCGAAGAGTCTCCCTAAGCTAGAAGATCGTTGGGTGCAGCCGGGGCCAGCTGCTTGGAAAGAATCACCAAACCAGGGATTCAAGCTTGAGGAGGCTAATTTGCATATCCCAGGTGCCTTCTGGGAAAAGCGAAGAGTCTCCCTAAGCTAGAAGATCGTTGGGTGCAGCCGGGGCCAGCTGCTTGGAAAGAATCACCAAACCAGGGGTTCAAGCTTGAGGAGGCTAATTTGCATATCCCAGGTGCCTTCTGGGAAAAGCGAAGAGTCTCCCTAAGCTAGAAGATCGTTGGGTGCAGCCGGGGCCAGCTGCTTGGAAAGAATCACCAAACCAGGGGTTCAAGCTTGAGGAGGCTAATTTGCATATCCCAGGTGCCTTCTGGGAAAAGCGAAGAGTCTCCCTAAGCTAGAAGATCGTTGGGTGCAGCCGGGGCCAGCTGCTTGGAAAGAATCACCAAACCAGGGGTTCAAGCTTGAGGAGGCTAATTTGCATATCCCAGGTGCCTTCTGGGAAAAGCGAAGAGTCTCCCTAAGCTAGAAGATCGTTGGGTGCAGCCGGGGCCAGCTGCTTGGAAAGAATCACCAAACCAGGGGTTCAAGCTTGAGGAGGCTAATTTACATATCCCAGGTGCCTTCTGGGAAAAGCGAAGAGTCTCCCTAAGCTAGAAGATCGTTGGGTGCAGCCGGGGCCAGCTGCTTGGAAAGAATCACCAAACCAGGGGTTCAAGCTTGAGGAGGCTAATTTGCATATCCCAGGAGCCTTCTGGGAAAAGCGAAGAGTCTCCCTAAGCTAGAAGATCGTTGGGTGCAGCCGGGGCCAGCTGCTTGGAAAGAATCACCAAACCAGGGGTTCAAGCTTGAGGAGGCTAATTTGCATATCCCAGGTGCCTTCTGGGAAAAGCGAAGAGTCTCCCTAAGCTAGAAGATCGTTGGGTGCAGCCGGGGCCAGCTGCTTGGAAAGAATCACCAAACCAGGGGTTCAAGCTTGAGGAGGCTAATTTGCATATCCCAGGTGCCTTCTGGGAAAAGCGAAGAGTCTCCCTAAGCTAGAAGATCGTTGGGTGCAGCCGGGGCCAGCTGCTTGGAAAGAATCACCAAACCAGGGGTTCAAGCTTGAGGAGGCTAATTTGCATATCCCAGGTGCCTTCTGGGAAAAGCGAAGAGTCTACCTAAGCTAGAAGATCGTTGGGTGCAGCCGGGGCCAGCTGCTTGGAAAGAATCACCAAACCAGGGGTTCAAGCTTGAGGAGGCTAATTTGCATATCCCAGGTGCCTTCTGGGAAAAGCGAAGAGTCTCCCTAAGCTAGAAGATCGTTGGGTGCAGCCGGGGCCAGCTGCTTGGAAAGAATCACCAAACCAGGGGTTCAAGCTTGAGGAGGCTAATTTGCATATCCCAGGTGCCTTCTGGGAAAAGCGAAGAGTCTCCCTAAGCTAGAAGATCGTTGGGTGCAGCCGGGGCCAGCTGCTTGGAAAGAATCACCAAACCAGGGGTTCAAGCTTGAGGAGGCTAATTTGCATATCCCAGGTGCCTTCTGGGAAATGCGAAGAGTCTCCCTAAGCTAGAAGATCGTTGGGTGCAGCCGGGGCCAGCTGCTTGGAAAGAATCACCAAACCAGGGATTCGAGCTTGAGGAGGCTAATGTGCATATTCCAGGTGCCTTCTGGGAAAAGCGAAGAGTCTCCCTAAGCTGGAAGATCGTTGGGTGCAGCCGGGGCCAGCTGCTTGGAAAGAATCACCAAACCAGGGATTCAAGCTTGAGGAGGCTAATTTGCATATTCCAGGTGCCATCTGGGAAAAGCGAAGAGTCTCCCTAAGCTGGAAGATCGTTGGGTGCAGCCGGGACCAGCTGCTTGGAAAGAATCACCAAACCAGGGATTCAAGCTTGAGGAGGCTAATTTGCATATGCCAGGTGCCTTCTGGGAAAAGCGAAGAGTCTCCCTAAGCTGGAAGATCGTTGGGTGCAGCCGGGACCAGCTGCTTGGAAAGCATCACCAAACCAGGGATTCAAGCTTGAGGAGGCTAATTTGCATATCCCAGGTGCCTTCTGGGAAAAGCGAAGAGTCTCCCTAAGCTGGAAGATCGTTGGGTGCAGCCGGGACCAGCTGCTTGGAAAGAATCACCAAACCAGGGGTTCAAGCTTGAGGAGGCTAATTTGCATATCCTAGGTGAGTTCTGGGAAAAGCGAAGAGTCTCCCTAAGCTAGAAGATCGTTGGGTGCAGCCTGGACCAGCTGCTTGGAAAGAATCACCAAACCAGGGGTTCAAGCTTGAGGAGGCTAATTTGCATATCCCAGGTGCCTTCTGGGAAAAGTGAAGAGTCTCCCTAAGCTGGAAGATCGTTGGGTGCAGCCGGGACCAGCTGCTTGGAAAGAATCACCAAACCAGGGGTTCAAGCTTGAGGAGGCTAATTTGCATATCCCAGGTGCCTTCTGGGAAAAGCGAAGAGTCTCCCTAAGCTGGAAGATCGTTGGGTGCAGCCGGGACCAGCTGCTTGGAAAGAATCACCAAACCAGGGGTTCAAGCTTGAGGAGGCTAATTTGCATATCCCAGGTGCCTTCTGGGAAAAGCGAAGAGTCTCCCTAAGCTGGAAGATCGTTGGGTGCAGCCGGGACCAGCTGCTTGGAAAGAATCACCAAACCAGGGGTTCAAGCTTGAGGAGGCTAATTTGCATATCCCAGGTGCCTTCTGGGAAAAGCGAAGAGTCTCCCTAAGCTGGAAGATCGTTGGGTGCAGCCGGGACCAGCTGCTTGGAAAGAATCACCAAACCAGGGGTTCAAGCTTGAGGAGGCTAATTTGCATATCCCAGGTGCCTTCTGGGAAAAGCGAAGAGTCTCCCTAAGCTGGAAGATCGTTGGGTGCAGCCGGGACCAGCTGCTTGGAAAGAATCACCAAACCAGGGGTTCAAGCTTGAGGAGGCTAATTTGCATATCCCAGGTGCCTTCTGGGAAAAGCGAAGAGTCTCCCTAAGCTGGAAGATCGTTGGGTGCAGCCGGGACCAGCTGCTTGGAAAGAATCACCAAACCAGGGGTTCAAGCTTGAGGAGGCTAATTTGCATATCCCAGGTGCCTTCTGGGAAAAGCGAAGAGTCTCCCTAAGCTGGAAGATCGTTGGGTGCAGCCGGGACCAGCTGCTTGGAAAGAATCACCAAACCAGGGGTTCAAGCTTGAGGAGGCTAATTTGCATATCCCAGGTGCCTTCTGGGAAAAGCGAAGAGTCTCCCTAAGCTAGAAGATCGTTGGGTGCAGCCGGGACCAGCTGCTTGGAAAGAATCACCAAACCAGGGGTTCAAGTTTGAGGAGGCTAATTTGCATATCCCAGGTGCCTTCTGGGAAAAGCGAAGAGTCTCCCTAAGCTAGAAGATCGTTGGGTGCAGCCGGGACCAGCTGCTTGGAAAGAATCACCAAACCAGGGGTTCAAGCTTGAGGAGGCTAATTTGCATATCCCAGGTGCCTTCTGGGAAAAGCGAAGAGTCTCCCTAAGCTAGAAGATCGTTGGGTGCAGCCGGGACCAGCTGCTTGGAAAGAATCACCAAACCAGGGGTTCAAGCTTGAGGAGGCTAATTTGCATATCCCAGGTGCCTTCTGGGAAAAGCGAAGAGTCTCCCTAAGCTAGAAGATCGTTGGGTGCAGCCGAGGCCAGCTGCTTGGAAAGAATCACCAAACCAGGGATTCAAGCTTGAGGAGGCTAATTTGCATATCCCAGGTGCCTTCTGGGAAAAGCGAAGAGTCTCCCTAAGCTAGAAGATCGTTGGGTGCAGCCGGGGCCAGCTGCTTGGAAAGAATCACCAAACCAGGGGTTCAAGCTTGAGGAGGCTAATTTGCATATCCCAGGTGCCTTCTGGGAAAAGCGAAGAGTCTCCCTAAGCTAGAAGATCGTTGGGTGCAGTCGGGGCCAGCTGCTTGGAAAGAATCACCAAACCAGGGGTTCAAGCTTGAGGAGGCTAATTTGCATATCCCAGGTGCCTTCTGGGAAAAGCGAAGAGTCTCCCTAAGCTAGAAGATCGTTGGGTGCAGCCGGGGCCAGCTGCTTGGAAAGAATCACCAAACCAGGGGTTCAAGCTTGAGGAGGCTAATTTGCATATCCCAGGCGCCTTCTGGGAAAAGCGAAGAGTCTCCCTAAGCTAGAAGATCGTTGGGTGCAGCCGGGGCCAGCTGCTTGGAAAGAATCACCAAACCAGGGGTTCAAGCTTGAGGAGGCTAATTTGCATATCCCAGGTGCCTTCTGGGAAAAGCGAAGAGTCTCCCTAAGCTAGAAGATCGTTGGGTGCAGCCGGGGCCAGCTGCTTGGAAAGAATCACCAAACCAGGGGTTCAAGCTTGAGGAGGCTAATTTGCATATCCCAGGTGCCTTCTGGGAAAAGCGAAGAGTCTCCCTAAGCTAGAAGATCGTTGGGTGCAGCCGGGGCCAGCTGCTTGGAAAGAATCACCAAACCAGGGGTTCAAGCTTGAGGAGGCTAATGTGCATATCCCAGGTGCCTTCTGGGAAAAGCGAAGAGTCTCCCTAAGCTAGAAGATCGTTGGGTGCAGCCGGGGCCAGCTGCTTGGAAAGAATCACCAAACCAGGGATTCAAGCTTGAGGAGGCTAATGTGCATATTCCAGGTGCCTTCTGGGAAAAGCGAAGAGTCTCCCTAAGCTAGAAGATCGTTGGGTGCAGCCGGGGCCAGCTGCTTGGAAAGAATCACCAAACCAGGGATTCAAGCTTGTGGAGACTAATGTGCATATTCCAGGTGCGTTCTGGGAAAAGCGAAGAGTCTCCCTAAGCTAGAAGATCGTTGGGTGCAGCCGGGGCCAGCTGCTTGGAAAGAATCACCAAACCAGGGATTCAAGCTTGAGGAGGCTAATGTGCATATTCCAGGTGCCTTCTGGGAAAAGCGAAGAGTCTCCCTAAGCTAGAAGATCGTTGGGTGCAGCCGGGGCCAGCTGCTTGGAAAGAATCACCAAACCAGGGATTCAAGCTTGAGGAGGCTAATGTGCATATTCCAGGTGCCTTCTGGGAAAAGCGAAGAGTCTCCCTAAGCTAGGAGAGCGTTGGGTGCAGCCGGGGCCAGCTGCTTGGAAAGAATCACCAAACCAGGGATTCAAGCTTGAGGAGGCTAATGTGCATATTCCAGGTGCCTTCTGGGAAAAGCGAAGAGTCTCCCTAAGCTAGAAGATCGTTGGGTGCAGCCGGGGTCTGCTGCTTGGAAAGAATCACCAAACCAGGGATTCAAGCTTGAGGAGGCTAATGTGCATATTCCAGGTGCCTTCTGGGAAAAGCGAAGAGTCTCCCTAAGCTAGAAGATCGTTGGGTGCAGCCGGGGCCAGCTGCTTGGAAAGAATCACCAAACCAGGGATTCAAGCTTGAGGAGGCTAATGTGCATATTCCAGGTGCCTTCTGGGAAAAGCGAAGAGTCTCCCTAAGCTGGAAGATCGTTGGGTGCAGCCGGGGCCAGCTGCTTGGAAAGAATCACCAAACCAGGGATTCAAGCTTGAGGAGGCTAATGTGCATATTCCAGGTGCCTTCTGGGAAAAGCGAAGAGTCTCCCTAAGCTGGAAGATCGTTGGGTGCAGCCGGGGCCAGCTGCTTGGAAAGAATCACCAAACCAGGGATTCAAGCTTGAGGAGGCTAATGTGCATATTCCAGGTGCCTTCTGGGAAAAGCGAAGAGTCTCCCTAAGCTGGAAGATCGTTGGGTGCAGCCGGGACCAGCTGCTTGGAAAGAATCACCAAACCAGGGATTCAAGCTTTAGGAGGCTAATTTGCATATTCCAGGTGCCTTCTGGGAAAAGCGAAGAGTCTCCCTAAGCTAGAAGATCGTTGGGTGCAGCCGGGACCAGCTGCTTGGAAAGAATCACCAAACCAGGGATTCAAGCTTGAGGAGGCTAATTTGCATATCCCAGGTGCCTTCTGGGAAAAGCGAAGAGTCTCCCTAAGCTAGAAGATCGTTGGGTGCAGCCGGGACCAGCTGCTTGGAAAGAATCACCAAACCAGGGATTCAAGCTTGAGGAGGCAAATTTGCATATCCCAGGTGCCTTCTGGGAAAAGCGAAGAGTCTCCCTAAGCTAGAAGATCGTTGGGTGCAGCCGGGACCAGCTGCTTGGAAAGAATCACCAAACCAGGGATTCAAGCTTGAGGAGGCAAATTTGCATATCCCAGGTGCCTTCTGGGAAAAGCGAAGAGTCTCCCTAAGCTAGAAGATCGTTGGGTGCAGCCGGGACCAGCTGCTTGGAAAGAATCACCAAACCAGGGATTCAAGCTTGAGGAGGCTAATTTGCACATCCCAGGTGCCTTCTGGGAAAAGCGAAGAGTCTCCCTAAGCTAGAAGATCGTTGGGTGCAGCCGGGACCAGCTGCTTGGAAAGAATCACCAAACCAGGGATTCAAGCTTGAGGAGGCTTATTTGCACATCCCAGGTGCCTTCTGGGAAAAGCGAAGAGTCTCCCTAAGCTAGAAGATCGTTGGGTGCAGCCGGGACCAGCTGCTTGGAAAGAATCACCAAACCAGGGATTCAAGCTTGAGGAGGCTAATTTGCACATCCCAGGTGCCTTCTGGGAAAAGCGAAGAGTCTCCCTAAGCTAGAAGATCGTTGGGTGCAGCCGGGACCAGCTGCTTGGAAAGAATCACCAAACCAGGGATTCAAGCTTGAGGAGGCTAATTTGCACATCCCAGGTGCCTTCTGGGAAAAGCGAAGAGTCTCCCTAAGCTAGAAGATCGTTGGGTGCAGCCGGGACCAGCTGCTTGGAAAGAATCACCAAACCAGGGATTCAAGCTTGAGGAGGCTAATTTGCACATCCCAGGTGCCTTCTGGGAAAAGCGAAGAGTCTCCCTAAGCTAGAAGATCGTTGGGTGCAGCCGGGACCAGCTGCTTGGAAAGAATCACCAAACCAGGGATTCAAGCTTGAGGAGGCTAATTTGCACATCCCAGGTGCCTTCTGGGAAAAGCGAAGAGTCTCCCTAAGCTAGAAGATCGTTGGGTGCAGCCGGGACCAGCTGCTTGGAAAGAATCACCAAACCAGGGATTCAAGCTTGAGGAGGCTAATTTGCACATCCCAGGTGCCTTCTGGGAAAAGCGAAGAGTCTCCCTAAGCTAGAAGATCGTTGGGTGCAGCCGGGACCAGCTGCTTGGAAAGAATCACCAAACCAGGGATTCAAGCTTGAGGAGGCTAATTTGCACATCCCAGGTGCCTTCTGGGAAAAGCGAAGAGTCTCCCTAAGCTAGAAGATCGTTGGGTGCAGCCGAGACCAGCTGCTTGGAAAGAATCACCAAACCAGGGATTCAAGCTTGAGGAGGCTAATTTGCACATCCCAGGTGCCTTCTGGGAAAAGCGAAGAGTCTCCCTAAGCTAGAAGATCGTTGGGTGCAGCCGGGACCAGCTGCTTGGAAAGAATCACCAAACCAGGGATTCAAGCTTGAGGAGGCTAATTTGCACATCCCAGGTGCCTTCTGGGAAAAGCGAAGAGTCTCCCTAAGCTAGAAGATCGTTGGGTGCAGCCGGGACCAGCTGCTTGGAAAGAATCACCAAACCAGGGATTCAAGCTTGAGGAGGCTAATTTGCACATCCCAGGTGCCTTCTGGGAAAAGCGAAGAGTCTCCCTAAGCTAGAAGATCGTTGGGTGCAGCCGGGACCAGCTGCTTGGAAAGAATCACCAAACCAGGGATTCAAGCTTGAGGAGGCTAATTTGCACATCCCAGGTGCCTTCTGGGAAAAGCGAAGAGTCTCCCTAAGCTAGAAGATCGTTGGGTGCAGCCGGGACCAGCTGCTTGGAAAGAATCACCAAACCAGGGATTCAAGCTTGAGGAGGCTAATTTGCACATCCCAGGTGCCTTCTGGGAAAAGCGAAGAGTCTCCCTAAGCTAGAAGATCGTTGGGTGCAGCCGGGACCAGCTGCTTGGAAAGAATCACCAAACCAGGGATTCAAGCTTGAGGAGGCTAATTTGCACATCCCAGGTGCCTTCTGGGAAAAGCGAAGAGTCTCCCTAAGCTAGAAGATCGTTGGGTGCAGCCGGGACCAGCTGCTTGGAAAGAATCACCAAACCAGGGATTCAAGCTTGAGGAGGCTAATTTGCACATCCCAGGTGCCTTCTGGGAAAAGCGAAGAGTCTCCCTAAGCTAGAAGATCGTTGGGTGCAGCCGGGACCAGCTGCTTGGAAAGAATCACCAAACCAGGGATTCAAGCTTGAGGAGGCTAATTTGCACATCCCAGGTGCCTTCTGGGAAAAGCGAAGAGTCTCCCTAAGCTAGAAGATCGTTGGGTGCAGCCGGGACCAGCTGCTTGGAAAGAATCACCAAACCAGGGATTCAAGCTTGAGGAGGCTAATTTGCACATCCCAGGTGCCTTCTGGGAAAAGCGAAGAGTCTCCCTAAGCTAGAAGATCGTTGGGTGCAGCCGGGACCAGCTGCTTGGAAAGAATCACCAAACCAGGGATTCAAGCTTGAGGAGGCTAATTTGCACATCCCAGGTGCCTTCTGGGAAAAGCGAAGAGTCTCCCTAAGCTAGAAGATCGTTGGGTGCAGCCGGGACCAGCTGCTTGGAAAGAATCACCAAACCAGGGATTCAAGCTTGAGGAGGCTAATTTGCACATCCCTGGTGCCTTCTGGGAAAAGCGAAGAGTCTCCCTAAGCTAGAAGATCGTTGGGTGCAGCCGGGACCAGCTGCTTGGAAAGAATCACCAAACCAGGGATTCAAGCTTGAGGAGGCTAATTTGCACATCCCAGGTGCCTTCTGGGAAAAGCGAAGAGTCTCCCTAAGCTAGAAGATCGTTAAGTGCAGCCGGGACCAGCTGCTTGGAAAGAATCACCAAACCAGGGATTCAAGCTTGAGGAGGCTAATTTGCACATCCCAGGTGCCTTCTGGGAAAAGCGAAGAGTCTCCCTAAGCTAGAAGATCGTTGGGTGCAGCCGGGACCAGCTGCTTGGAAAGAATCACCAAACCAGGGATTCAAGCTTGAGGAGGCTAATTTGCACATCCCAGGTGCCTTCTGGGAAAAGCGAAGAGTCTCCCTAAGCTAGAAGATCGTTGGGTGCAGCCGGGACCAGCTGCTTGGAAAGAATCACCAAACCAGGGATTCAAGCTTGAGGAGGCTAATTTGCACATCCCAGGTGCCTTCTGGGAAAAGCGAAGAGTCTCCCTAAGCTAGAAGATCGTTGGGTACAGCCGGGACCAGCTGCTTGGAAAGAATCACCAAACCGCGCGCCTTACGGCGCGCAAATTTTTGCCTGTAGGACATTAATGCAAGAGAGCTTGGCTGAGTAGATTACACAAGAAGGAAAACACACAGCAAGTCAGCAGGATCTAGGAGCAACATGGCAGATGTGACAACCTACATGGTGAGCTGCAGCATGTGCTACATGTTCACAGATCGACCAGAAGAAGAATTAAATTTCACCTGTCAGAAGTGTAGACTAGTGGCCCTTTTAGAAGAAAAGGTGCGGGGTCTGGAAGAAAGAATAGCAACTTTGAAACTCATCAAAGAAAATGAAGACTTTCTAGACAGAACAGAAGCATCTCTACTGGTCACAGAAGGTGAAAAAAGTGTCAGAGAACCTCCAAAAGCAGATGAGTGGAAGCATGTGACCAAAAGAAGCAAGAAGACCATGGAGAAATCACCAACCACACAACTGAAGAACCGATATCAAATCTTTGTAGAGGATGAAGATGGCACACCTAAGGATGAAGCAATACCAGCAAGCAAAAAAGAAAAGGGCACACAGCAACAAGTGACAGCAAAAAGTACAGCCAAGAAGCAACGAAGAGTGGTGGTGGTGGGAGACTCACTACTGAGAGGCACAGAAGCAGCCATCTGCAGACCGGACATAACTGCAAGAGAAGTATGCTGCCTTCCAGGTGCGATGATCAAGGATGTGACCGATAGGGTGCAGCCGGGGCCAGCTGCTTGGAAAGAATCACCAAACCAGGGATTCAAGCTTGAGGAGGCTAATGTGCATATTCCAGGTGCCTTCTGGGAAAAGCGAAGAGTCTCCCTAAGCTGGAAGATCGTTGGGTGCAGCCGGGACCAGCTGCTTGGAAAGCATCACCAAACCAGGGATTCAAGCTTGAGGAGGCTAATTTGCATATCCCAGGTGCCTTCTGGGAAAAGCGAAGAGTCTCCCTAAGCTGGAAGATCGTTGGGTGCAGCCGGGACCAGCTGCTTGGAAAGAATCACCAAACCAGGGGTTCAAGCTTGAGGAGACTAATTTGCATATCCTAGGTGCCTTCTGGGAAAAGCGAAGAGTCTCCCTAAGCTAGAAGATCGTTGGGTGCAGCCTGGACCAGCTGCTTGGAAAGAATCACCAAACCAGGGGTTCAAGCTTGAGGAGGCTAATTTGCATATCCCAGGTGCCTTCTGGGAAAAGCGAAGAGTCTCCCTAAGCTGGAAGATCGTTGGGTGCAGCCGGGACCAGCTGCTTGGAAAGAATCACCAAACCAGGGGTTCAAGCTTGAGGAGGCTAATTTGCATATCCCAGGTGCCTTCTGGGAAAAGCGAAGAGTCTCCCTAAGCTGGAAGATCGTTGGGTGCAGCCGGGACCAGCTGCTTGGAAAGAATCACCAAACCAGGGGTTCAAGCTTGAGGAGGCTAATTTGCATATCCCAGGTGCCTTCTGGGAAAAGCGAAGAGTCTCCCTAAGCTGGAAGATCGTTGGGTGCAGCCGGGACCAGCTGCTTGGAAAGAATCACCAAACCAGGGGTTCAAGCTTGAGGAGGCTAATTTGCATATCCCAGGTGCCTTCTGGGAAAAGCGAAGAGTCTCCCTAAGCTGGAAGATCGTTGGGTGCAGCCGGGACCAGCTGCTTGGAAAGAATCACCAAACCAGGGGTTCAAGCTTGAGGAGGCTAATTTGCATATCCCAGGTGCCTTCTGGGAAAAGCGAAGAGTCTCCCTAAGCTGGAAGATCGTTGGGTGCAGCCGGGACCAGCTGCTTGGAAAGAATCACCAAACCAGGGGTTCAAGCTTGAGGAGGCTAATTTGCATATCCCAGGTGCCTTCTGGGAAAAGCGAAGAGTCTCCCTAAGCTGGAAGATCGTTGGGTGCAGCCGGGACCAGCTGCTTGGAAAGAATCACCAAACCAGGGGTTCAAGCTTGAGGAGGCTAATTTGCATATCCCAGGTGCCTTCTGGGAAAAGCGAAGAGTCTCCCTAAGCTGGAAGATCGTTGGGTGCAGCCGGGACCAGCTGCTTGGAAAGAATCACCAAACCAGGGGTTCAAGCTTGAGGAGGCTAATTTGCATATCCCAGGTGCCTTCTGGGAAAAGCGAAGAGTCTCCCTAAGCTAGAAGATCGTTGGGTGCAGCCGGGACCAGCTGCTTGGAAAGAATCACCAAACCAGGGGTTCAAGTTTGAGGAGGCTAATTTGCATATCCCAGGTGCCTTCTGGGAAAAGCGAAGAGTCTCCCTAAGCTAGAAGATCGTTGGGTGCAGCCGGGACCAGCTGCTTGGAAAGAATCACCAAACCAGGGATTCAAGCTTGAGGAGGCTAATTTGCACATCCCAGGTGCCTTCTGGGAAAAGCGAAGAGTCTCCCTAAGCTAGAAGATCGTTGGGTGCAGCCGGGACCAGCTGCTTGGAAAGAATCACCAAACCAGGGATTCAAGCTTGAGGAGGCTAATTTGCACATCCCAGGTGCCTTCTGGGAAAAGCGAAGAGTCTCCCTAAGCTAGAAGATCGTTGGGTGCAGCCGGGACCAGCTGCTTGGAAAGAATCACCAAACCAGGGATTCAAGCTTGAGGAGGCTAATTTGCACATCCCAGGTGCCTTCTGGGAAAAGCGAAGAGTCTCCCTAAGCTAGAAGATCGTTGGGTGCAGCCGGGACCAGCTGCTTGGAAAGAATCACCAAACCAGGGATTCAAGCTTGAGGAGGCTAATTTGCACATCCCAGGTGCCTTCTGGGAAAAGCGAAGAGTCTCCCTAAGCTAGAAGATCGTTGGGTGCAGCCGGGACCAGCTGCTTGGAAAGAATCACCAAACCAGGGATTCAAGCTTGAGGAGGCTAATTTGCACATCCCAGGTGCCTTCTGGGAAAAGCAAAGAGTCTCCCTAAGCTAGAAGATCGTTGGGTGCAGCCGAGACCAGCTGCTTGGAAAGAATCACCAAACCAGGGATTCAAGCTTGAGGAGGCTAATTTGCACATCCCAGGTGCCTTCTGGGAAAAGCGAAGAGTCTCCCTAAGCTAGAAGATCGTTGGGTGCAGCCGGGACCAGCTGCTTGGAAAGAATCACCAAACCAGGGATTCAAGCTTGAGGAGGCTAATTTGCACATCCCAGGTGCCTTCTGGGAAAAGCGAAGAGTCTCCCTAAGCTAGAAGATCGTTGGGTGCAGCCGGGACCAGCTGCTTGGAAAGAATCACCAAACCAGGGATTCAAGCTTGAGGAGGCTAATTTGCACATCCCAGGTGCCTTCTGGGAAAAGCGAAGAGTCTCCCTAAGCTAGAAGATCGTTGGGTGCAGCCGGGACCAGCTGCTTGGAAAGAATCACCAAACCAGGGATTCAAGCTTGAGGAGGCTAATTTGCACATCCCAGGTGCCTTCTGGGAAAAGCGAAGAGTCTCCCTAAGCTAGAAGATCGTTGGGTGCAGCCGGGACCAGCTGCTTGGAAAGAATCACCAAACCAGGGATTCAAGCTTGAGGAGGCTAATTTGCACATCCCAGGTGCCTTCTGGGAAAAGCGAAGAGTCTCCCTAAGCTAGAAGATCGTTGGGTGCAGCCGGGACCAGCTGCTTGGAAAGAATCACCAAACCAGGGATTCAAGCTTGAGGAGGCTAATTTGCACATCCCAGGTGCCTTCTGGGAAAAGCGAAGAGTCTCCCTAAGCTAGAAGATCGTTGGGTGCAGCCGGGACCAGCTGCTTGGAAAGAATCACCAAACCAGGGATTCAAGCTTGAGGAGGCTAATTTGCACATCCCAGGTGCCTTCTGGGAAAAGCGAAGAGTCTCCCTAAGCTAGAAGATCGTTGGGTGCAGCCGGGACCAGCTGCTTGGAAAGAATCACCAAACCAGGGATTCAAGCTTGAGGAGGCTAATTTGCACATCCCAGGTGCCTTCTGGGAAAAGCGAAGAGTCTCCCTAAGCTAGAAGATCGTTGGGTGCAGCCGGGACCAGCTGCTTGGAAAGAATCACCAAACCAGGGATTCAAGCTTGAGGAGGCTAATTTGCACATCCCAGGTGCCTTCTGGGAAAAGCGAAGAGTCTCCCTAAGCTAGAAGATCGTTGGGTGCAGCCGGGACCAGCTGCTTGGAAAGAATCACCAAACCAGGGATTCAAGCTTGAGGAGGCTAATTTGCACATCCCAGGTGCCTTCTGGGAAAAGCGAAGAGTCTCCCTAAGCTAGAAGATCGTTGGGTGCAGCCGGGACCAGCTGCTTGGAAAGAATCACCAAACCAGGGATTCAAGCTTGAGGAGGCTAATTTGCACATCCCAGGTGCCTTCTGGGAAAAGCGAAGAGTCTCCCTAAGCTAGAAGATCGTTGGGTGCAGCCGGGACCAGCTGCTTGGAAAGAATCACCAAACCAGGGATTCAAGCTTGAGGAGGCTAATTTGCACATCCCAGGTGCCTTCTGGGAAAAGCGAAGAGTCTCCCTAAGCTAGAAGATCGTTGGGTGCAGCCGGGACCAGCTGCTTGGAAAGAATCACCAAACCAGGGATTCAAGCTTGAGGAGGCTAATTTGCACATCCCAGGTGCCTTCTGGGAAAAGCGAAGAGTCTCCCTAAGCTAGAAGATCGTTGGGTACAGCCGGGACCAGCTGCTTGGAAAGAATCACCAAACCGCGCGCCTTACGGCGCGCAAATTTTTGCCTGTAGGACATTAATGCAAGAGAGCTTGGCTGAGTAGATTACACAAGAAGGAAAACACACAGCAAGTCAGCAGGATCTAGGAGCAACATGGCAGATGTGACAACCTACATGGTGAGCTGCAGCATGTGCTACATGTTCACAGATCGACCAGAAGAAGAATTAAATTTCACCTGTCAGAAGTGTAGACTAGTGGCCCTTTTAGAAGAAAAGGTGCGGGGTCTGGAAGAAAGAATAGCAACTTTGAAACTCATCAAAGAAAATGAAGACTTTCTAGACAGAACAGAAGCATCTCTACTGGTCACAGAAGGTGAAAAAAGTGTCAGAGAACCTCCAAAAGCAGATGAGTGGAAGCATGTGACCAAAAGAAGCAAGAAGACCATGGAGAAATCACCAACCACACAACTGAAGAACCGATATCAAATCTTTGTAGAGGATGAAGATGGCACACCTAAGGATGAAGCAATACCAGCAAGCAAAAAAGAAAAGGGCACACAGCAACAAGTGACAGCAAAAAGTACAGCCAAGAAGCAACGAAGAGTGGTGGTGGTGGGAGACTCACTACTGAGAGGCACAGAAGCAGCCATCTGCAGACCGGACATAACTGCAAGAGAAGTATGCTGCCTTCCAGGTGCGATGATCAAGGATGTGACCGATAGGATACCAAAGCTCTTCAACTCCAAGGACGTCCACCCATTTCTTCTGATACAGGTTGGCACCAATGACACGGCAAGGAAGGACCTACCGACAATCTGCAAAGACTTTGAAGAGTTGGGGAAGAAAGTAAAGGAACTGGATGCACAGGTAGTTTTTTCTTCTATCCTTCCAGTAGACGGGCATGGCACCAGGAGATGGAACAGGATCCTTGATGCAAACAACTGGCTAAGACGATGGTGTAGACAACAAGGATTCGGATTCCTGGACCACGGTGTGAATTACTTGTACGATGGACTCCTCGCCAGAGACGGACTACACCTCAACAAACCTGGGAAACACACATTCGCCAGAAGACTCGCTACACTCATCAGGAGGGCGTTAAACTAGAAGAAGAGGGGACGGGAAGAAAAACATTAGACTTGAACAAAGAAGATCCAGGAAAACATACTCAGAAGGGAGGTAAGAACATTTCTAAAACAATCCACAGCGAGGAGATTGGAACAAAACAAAATCCTCTAAACTGCATGCTCGCAAACGCCAGAAGCCTGACAAACAAGATGGAAGAACTAGAAGCAGAAATATCTACAGGTAACTTTGACATAGTGGGAATAACCGAGACATGGTTAGATGAAAGCTATGACTGGGCAGTTAACTTACAGGGTTACAGTCTGTTTAGAAAGGATCGTAAAAATCGGAGAGGAGGAGGGGTTTGTCTCTATGTAAAGTCTTGTCTAAAGTCCACTTTAAGGGAGGATATTAGCGAAGGAAATGAGGATGTCGAGTCCATATGGGTCGAAATTCATGGAGGGAAAAATGGTAACAAAATTCTCATTGGGGTCTGTTACAAACCCCCAAATATAACAGAAACCATGGAAAGTCTACTTCTAAAGCAGATAGATGAAGCTGCAACCCATAATGAGGTCCTGGTTATGGGGGACTTTAACTACTCGGATATTAACTGGGAAACAGAAACCTGTGAAACCCATAAAGGCAACAGGTTTCTGCTAATAACCAAGAAAAATTATCTTTCACAATTGGTGCAGAATCCAACCAGAGGAGCAGCACTTTTAGACCTAATACTATCTAATAGACCTGACAGAATAACAAATCTGCAGGTGGTCGGGCATCTAGGAAATAGCGACCACAATATTGTACAGTTTCACCTGTCTTTCACTAGGGGGACTTGTCAGGGAGTCACAAAAACACTGAACTTTAGGAAGGCAAAGTTTGACCAGCTTATAGATGCCCTTAATCTGGTAGACTGGGACAATATCCTCAGAAATAAGAATACAGATAATAAATGGGAAATGTTTAAGAACATCCTAAATAGGCAGTGTAAGCGGTTTATACCTTGTGGGAATAAAAGGACTAAAAATAGGAAAAACCCAATGTGGCTAAACAAAGAAGTAAGACAGGCAATTAACAGTAAATAGAAAGCATTTGCACTACTAAAGCAGGATGGCACCATTGAAGCTCTAAAAAACTATAGGGAGAAAAATACTTTATCTAAAAAACTAATTAAAGCTGCCAAAAAGGAAACAGAGAAGCACATTGCTAAGGAGAGTAAAACTAATCCCAAACTGTTCTTCAACTATATCAATAGTAAAAGAATAAAAATTGAAAATGTAGGCCCCTTAAAAAATAGTGAGGAAAGAATGGTTGTAGATGATGAGGAAAAAGCTAACATATTAAACACCTTCTTCTCCACGGTATTCACGGTGGAAAATGAAATGCTAGGTGAAATCCCAAGAAACAATGAAAACCCTATATTAAGGGTCACCAATCTAACCCAAGAAGAGGTGCGAAACCGGCTAAATAAGATTAAAATAGATAAATCTCCGGGTCCGGATGGCATACACCCACGAGTACTAAGAGAACTAAGTAATGTAATAGATAAACCATTATTTCTTATTTTTAGGGACTCTATAGCGACAGGGTCTGTTCCGCAGGATTGGCGCATAGCAAATGTGGTGCCAATATTCAAAAAGGGCTCTAAAAGTGAACCTGGAAATTATAGGCCAGTAAGTCTAACCTCTATTGTTGGTAAAATATTTGAAGGGTTTCTGAGGGATGTTATTCTGGATTATCTCAATGAGAATAACTGTTTAACTCCATATCAGCATGGGTTTATGAGAAATCGCTCCTGTCAAACCAATCTAATCAGTTTTTATGAAGAGGTAAGCTATAGGCTGGACCACGGTGAGTCATTGGACGTGGTATATCTCGATTTTTCCAAAGCGTTTGATACCGTGCCGCACAAGAGGTTGGTACACAAAATGAGAATGCTTGGTCTGGGGTAAATTGTGTGTAAATGGGTTAGTAACTGGCTTAGTGATAGAAAGCAGAGGGTGGTTATAAATGGTATAGTCTCTAACTGGGTCGCTGTGACCAGTGGGGTACCGCAGGGGTCAGTATTGGGACCTGTTCTCTTCAACATATTCATTAATGATCTGGTAGAAGGTTTACACAGTAAAATATCGATATTTGCAGATGATACAAAACTATGTAAAGCAGTTAATACAAGAGAAGATAGTATTCTGCTACAGATGGATCTGGATAAGTTGGAAACTTGGGCTGAAAGGTGGCAGATGAGGTTTAACAATGATAAATGTAAGGTTATACACATGGGAAGAAGGAATCAATGTCACCATTCCCCGGATATTAACCCTCCGTCACATACAATATTCGGACTAACGAGTTCACATACAATGTGCCTGTCAGGCGCCTGCTGGAAAAATACCTATAATATCTAATGTTTGCAATTTCAGTGCTCTAAAAGTGATCAGTGACCTTCATAGGGATGTAATAAAAGAGACTACACATAATCAGTTGCAAAAAAAAACCATTTACTTAACATAAAACTAATAACTATGAAATACAAACTTTTCAAAACTCCCGCCAAATAGTCCCCAGTTCGACGCTCTCAAAAAAATGTACAAAGAAAATTTTTGAACACAAACTTAATTTTAAGGTACCTTAAGTACTATTAAAAACATATTCAATCAGAAGTAGATGCTGAGGTTTCCCCAGAAAAGTCACACTTGCAGAGCAAATAGCAAGAATTACACACCATTTTTGCATGTGTCAGGCAAATTGCTTTATGACATTTGAGACATTCATAATTTGAAAGCCTTCTGGTTCCGCTTTCCGTTTGGCAGGTGGTGCATCTCCTTCTTTTGTGAGGTGGTGCAGATGGTGACTTTTCACCATCATCTTCTGGGCGGAACCTTTTGAGCTGAACTTGAAGGCGAGAGGGGATACCGATTGTTTTCACGCTTCTCCTGCGTAGCTCTCCAAGTACTAGTTCATGGGCCAAATTTTTCAGATACAATCGTCTACGGAGTGGTTCAAGCTTGTTTTCAAGATAAATTACTTGTGAATTTATACCACCCAAATTCAACATAGCAAAACATATGACCATTGGCCAGCGTTTGATGTTTCTGCTGACGTTGAAAGTGGAGCACATCTGATCTGCTGTATCCACACCCCCTTTGGTGGCATTGTAAAATGTAATTATCTCCGGTTTTTTTTCTGCCCCAGTCCCAGGATCGATGGCAGCATCATCATGAAGTGTTGATAGAAGAAGTACGATTTTTTTGGCATGTGGTACATAGGAAACTAAAGCCTTTCCATTATGGAATGCAAACATACTGCTGTACTGTTGTCTCTCTTTCACACTTACAAACTGTGGCGGCAATTCCCTTTTGCTTTTTCTTACAGTTCCCACATATGACAGCTTCTGAATTTTCAGATAATCAATCAGATCACAACTTGTAAACCAATTGTCAGCTGTAATATTGCGACCCGATCCAAATAAGGGTTCAGCCAGTCTTTTTACAACATCAATGGGTTTGTTGCTCACACAGTAAGGACCTTCTGGTTGTTTTCCTGCATAAACTTCCAGGTTGTAAGTGTAGGTCTTACTGGCATCAACAAGGGCATACATTTTTATTCCATATTTGTTTGGCTTTGATGGAATATATTGACGAAAGGCACATCTACCACGAAAACCAGGGAGCATTTCGTCAATAGTGAGATTCTCTCCAGGGTAATAACTTTGTTTACAGTTTACAACAAATCTTTGAAATATATCACGAATTGGAGCAAGTCAGTCATGTGTTTTGCGTTCGGTTCGGGTAGTTCTGTCGTCAATCCGAAGGCAACGAATTAGAATCTTGAATCTGTTTATGGACATAACAAGGCTAAATTTTTCAACTCCATCCCCATCTTTACCCCAAAGTTCCTCCAAACTTTGTCTATTTGCCCTATAAGGTCCTGCAAGGTACAGTAATCCAAAAAAAGCACGCAGTTCTATTTCATCTGTGGGCTTGATGGTTCTGTTGCAGATGTACTTGTCCTTTATAATGTCTATATATTGGTTGGTATATGTGACAATAGAGTCCAGAATGTCATCTGTAAATATACTGTTCCAGCATTCAACTGCAGTTTTTGCATTACGTGCAGTTCCTATTACTGCAGGAAGGTGAGTAATAATGTTTAAAGGTTCCCTACGTTTTTTCTGGAATGGCTTCTTGTTCCATTTAGTATTTTTATCTTTTCCAATATAATATGATCCAACTTCTTCATCCTCACCACTGTCACCATCTTGCTCTGTTTCAGAATCCAGGACACATTCTTCCACCTCATCATGAGAATCAATCTCACTTTCCTCTCCTAAATCCTCATTAAGTGTGAGGTCTCTATCATCTAACAGCATGTGTGTTACTTCCTCAACATCAAGTTGTTTGGATAAATTGTACATTTTCCTCTCCATTTCAGCAGATAATCTGAAGCAAGAGAAGGAATATGTTAGGGAACTACTGTATATGCCTGAGCAGCACACTTTCTTTTATAAAATCTCCCTTATTTCTATGAAATATCCTCACATTTTGTGCTATACATTCATAAAACAAGCTAAATAAACTATTGTGATGAATAAAAACATAAAATACCAACCTTACTGAATGTGAAGTATTCACATATAATGAGCCTGAGAGATCTGTGCAGCTATATCCTCTCCCCTGAAGCTCTGAAATCCAACTGTGATATCAGGTTTCACAGACCTTCAAGAGACAGGAGACTACCTGGAGGGAGGGGGTTTCCTCACAATCTGGTGAGGAAGGAGAAATGAAAGTAAAAGAGAAGCGCCTGTCAGATCAGTTGTATGTGACGGAGGGTTAACTGGGAAACAGAAACCTGTGAAACCCATAAAGGCAACAGGTTTCTGCTAATAACCAAGAAAAATTATCTTTCACAATTGGTGCAGAATCCAACCAGAGGAGCAGCACTTTTAGACCTAATACTATCTAATAGACCTGACAGAATAACAAATCTGCAGGTGGTTGGGCATCTAGGAAATAGCGACCACAATATTGTACAGTTTCACCTGTCTTTCACTAGGGGGACTTGTCAGGGAGTCACAAAAACACTGAACTTTAGGAAGGCAAAGTTTGACCAGCTTAGAGATGCCCTTAATCTGGTAGACTGGGACAATATCCTCAGAAATAAGAATACAGATAATAAATGGGAAATGTTTAAGAACATCCTAAATAGGCAGTGTAAGCGGTTTATACCTTGTGGGAATAAAAGGACTAGAAATAGGAAAAACCCAATGTGGCTAAACAAAGAAGTAAGACAGGCAATTAACAGTAAAAAGAAAGCATTTGCACTACTAAAGCAGGATGGCACCATTGAAGCTCTAAAAAACTATAGGGAGAAAAATACTTTATCTAAAAAACTAATTAAAGCTGCCAAAAAGGAAACAGAGAAGCACATTGCTAAGGAAAGTAAAACTAATCCCAAACTGTTCTTCAACTATATCAATAGTAAAAGAATAAAAACTGAAAATGTAGGCCCCTTAAAAAATAGTGAGGAAAGAATGGTTGTAGATGACGAGGAAAAAGCTAACATATTAAACACCTTCTTCTCCACGGTATTCACGGTGGAAAATGAAATGCTAGGTGAAATCCCAAGAAACAATGAAAACCCTATATTAAGGGTTACCAATCTAACCCAAGAAGAGGTGCGAAACCGGCTAAATAAGATTAAAATAGATAAATCTCCGGGTCCGGATGGCATACACCCACGAGTACTAAGAGAACTAAGTAATGTAATAGATAAACCATTATTTCTTATTTTTAGGGACTCTATAGCGACAGGGTCTGTTCCGCAGGATTGGCGCATAGCAAATGTGGTGCCAATATTCAAAAAGGGCTCTAAAAGTGAACCTGGAAATTATAGGCCAGTAAGTCTAACCTCTATTGTTGGTAAAATATTTGAAGGGTTTCTGAGGGATGTTATTCTGGATTATCTCAATGAGAATAACTGTTTAACTCCATATCAGCATGGGTTTATGAGAAATCGCTCCTGTCAAACCAATCTAATCAGTTTTTATGAAGAGGTAAGCTATAGGCTGGACCACGGTGAGTCATTGGACGGGGTATATCTCGATTTTTCCAAAGCGTTTGATACCGTGCCGCACAAGAGGTTGGTACACAAAATGAGAATGCTTGGTCTGGGGGAAATTGTGTGTAAATGGGTTAGTAATTGGCTTAGTGATAGAAAGCAAAGGGTGGTTATAAATGGTATAGTCTCTAACTGGGTCGCTGTGACCAGTGGGGTACCGCAGGGGTCAGTATTGGGACCTGTTCTCTTCAACATATTCATTAATGATCTGGTAGAAGGTTTACACAGTAAAATATCGATATTTGCAGATGATACAAAACTATGTAAAGCAGTTAATACAAGAGAAGATAGTATTCTGCTGCAGATGGATCTGGATAAGTTGGAAACTTGGGCTGAAAGGTGGCAGATGAGGTTTAACAATGATAAATGTAAGGTTATACACATGGGAAGAAGGAATCAATATCACCATTACACACTGAACGGGAAACCACTGGGTAAATCTGACAGGGAGAAGGACTTGGGGATCCTAGTTAATGATAAACTTACCTGGAGCAGCCAGTGCCAGGCAGCAGCTGCCAAGGCAAACAGGATCATGGGGTGCATTAAAAGAGGTCTGGATACACATGATGAGAGCATTATACTGCCTCTGTACAAATCCCTAGTTAGACCGCACATGGAGTACTGTGTCCAGTTTTGG
Source organism: Ranitomeya imitator (assembly GCF_032444005.1). Classification (NCBI taxonomy): domain Eukaryota; kingdom Metazoa; phylum Chordata; class Amphibia; order Anura; family Dendrobatidae; genus Ranitomeya; species Ranitomeya imitator. The sequence goes on along the minus strand of NC_091285.1, from coordinate 218,398,427 downwards.
GCACCGGTGCTCAGGAAGGATATAATGGAACTAGAGAGAGTACAAAGGAGGGCAACAAAATTAATAAAGGGGATGGGAGAACTACAATACCCAGATAGATTAGCGAAATTAGGATTATTTAGTCTAGAAAAAAGACGACTGAGGGGCGATCTAATAACCATGTATAAGTATATAAGGGGACAATACAAATATCTCGCTGAGGATCTGTTTATACCAAGGAAGGTGACGGGCACAAGGGGGCATTCTTTGCGTCTGGAGGAGAGAAGGTTTTTCCACCAACATAGAAGAGGATTCTTTACTGTTAGGGCAGTGAGAATCTGGAATTGCTTGCCTGAGGAGGTGGTGATGGCGAACTCAGTCGAGGGGTTCAAGAGAGGCCTGGATGTCTTCCTGGAGCAGAACAATATTGTATCATACAATTAGGTTCTGTAGAAGGACGTAGATCTGGGGATTTATTATGATGGAATATAGGCTGAACTGGATGGACAAATGTCTTTTTTCGGCCTTACTAACTATGTTACTATGTTACCATTACACACTGAATGGGAAACCACTGGGTAAATCTGACAGGGAGAAGGACTTGGGGATCCTAGTTAATGATAAACTTACCTGGAGCAGCCAGTGCCAGGCAGCAGCTGCCAAGGCAAACAGGATCATGGGGTGCATTAAAAGAGGTCTGGATACACATGATGAGAGCATTATACTGCCTCTGTACAAATCCCTAGTTAGACCGCACATGGAGTACTGTGTCCAGTTTTGGGCACCGGTGCTCAGGAAGGATATAATGGAACTAGAAAGAGTACAAAGGAGGGCAACAAAATTGATAAAGGGGATGGGAGAACTACAATACCCAGATAGATTAGCGAAATTAGGATTATTTAGTCTAGAAAAAAGACGACTGAGGGGCGATCTAATAACCATGTATAAGTATATAAGGGGACAATACAAATATCTCGCTGAGGATCTGTTTATACCAAGGAAGGTGACGGGCACAAGGGGGCATTCTTTGCGTCTGGAGGAGAGAAGGTTTTTCCACCAACATAGAAGAGGATTCTTTACTGTTAGGGCAGTGAGAATCTGGAATTGCTTGCCTGAGGAGGTGGTGATGGCGAACTCAGTCGAGGGGTTCAAGAGAGGCCTGGATGTCTTCCTGGAGCAGAACAATATTGTATCATACAATTAGGTTCTGTAGAAGGACGTAGATCTGGGGATTTATTATGATGGAATATAGGCTGAACTGGATGGACAAATGTCTTTTTTCGGCCTTACTAACTATGTTACTATGTTACTATGTTACCATTACACACTGAATGGGAAACCACTGGGTAAATCTGACAGGGAGAAGGACTTGGGGATCCTAGTTAATGATAAACTTACCTGGAGCAGCCAGTGCCAGGCAGCAGCTGCCAAGGCAAACAGGATCATGGGGTGCATTAAAAGAGGTCTGGATACACATGATGAGAGCATTATACTGCCTCTGTACAAATCCCTAGTTAGACCGCACATGGAGTACTGTGTCCAGTTTTGGGCACCGGTGCTCAGGAAGGATATAATGGAACTAGAGAGAGTACAAAGGAGGGCAACAAAATTGATAAAGGGGATGGGAGAACTACAATACCCAGATAGATTAGCGAAATTAGGATTATTTAGTCTAGAAAAAAGACGACTGAGGGGCGATCTAATAACCATGTATAAGTATATAAGGGGACAATACAAATATCTCGCTGAGGATCTGTTTATACCAAGGAAGGTGACGGGCACAAGGGGGCATTCTTTGCGTCTGGAGGAGAGAAGGTTTTTCCACCAACATAGAAGAGGATTCTTTACTGTTAGGGCAGTGAGAATCTGGAATTGCTTGCCTGAGGAGGTGGTGATGGCGAACTCAGTCGAGGGGTTCAAGAGAGGCCTGGATGTCTTCCTGGAGCAGAACAATATTGTATCATACAATTAGGTTCTGTAGAAGGACGTAGATCTGGGGATTTATTATGATGGAATATAGGCTGAACTGGATGGACAAATGTCTTTTTTCGGCCTTACTAACTATGTTACTATGTTACTATGTTACCATTACACACTGAATGGGAAACCACTGGGTAAATCTGACAGGGAGAAGGACTTGGGGATCCTAGTTAATGATAAACTTACCTGGAGCAGCCAGTGCCAGGCAGCAGCTGCCAAGGCAAACAGGATCATGGGGTGCATTAAAAGAGGTCTGGATACACATGATGAGAGCATTATACTGCCTCTGTACAAATCCCTAGTTAGACCGCACATGGAGTACTGTGTCCAGTTTTGGGCACCGGTGCTCAGGAAGGATATAATGGAACTAGAGAGAGTACAAAGGAGGGCAACAAAATTGATAAAGGGGATGGGAGAACTACAATACCCAGATAGATTAGCGAAATTAGGATTATTTAGTCTAGAAAAAAGACGACTGAGGGGCGATCTAATAACCATGTATAAGTATATAAGGGGACAATACAAATATCTCGCTGAGGATCTGTTTATACCAAGGAAGGTGACGGGCACAAGGGGGCATTCTTTGCGTCTGGAGGAGAGAAGGTTTTTCCACCAACATAGAAGAGGATTCTTTACTGTTAGGGCAGTGAGAATCTGGAATTGCTTGCCTGAGGAGGTGGTGATGGCGAACTCAGTCGAGGGGTTCAAGAGAGGCCTGGATGTCTTCCTGGAGCAGAACAATATTGTATCATACAATTAGGTTCTGTAGAAGGACGTAGATCTGGGGATTTATTATGATGGAATATAGGCTGAACTGGATGGACAAATGTCTTTTTTCGGCCTTACTAACTATGTTACTATGTTACTATGTTACCATTACACACTGAATGGGAAACCACTGGGTAAATCTGACAGGGAGAAGGACTTGGGGATCCTAGTTAATGATAAACTTACCTGGAGCAGCCAGTGCCAGGCAGCAGCTGCCAAGGCAAACAGGATCATGGGGTGCATTAAAAGAGGTCTGGATACACATGATGAGAGCATTATACTGCCTCTGTACAAATCCCTAGTTAGACCGCACATGGAGTACTGTGTCCAGTTTTGGGCACCGGTGCTCAGGAAGGATATAATGGAACTAGAGAGAGTACAAAGGAGGGCAACAAAATTGATAAAGGGGATGGGAGAACTACAATACCCAGATAGATTAGCGAAATTAGGATTATTTAGTCTAGAAAAAAGACGACTGAGGGGCGATCTAATAACCATGTATAAGTATATAAGGGGACAATACAAATATCTCGCTGAGGATCTGTTTATACCAAGGAAGGTGACGGGCACAAGGGGGCATTCTTTGCGTCTGGAGGAGAGAAGGTTTTTCCACCAACATAGAAGAGGATTCTTTACTGTTAGGGCAGTGAGAATCTGGAATTGCTTGCCTGAGGAGGTGGTGATGGCGAACTCAGTCGAGGGGTTCAAGAGAGGCCTGGATGTCTTCCTGGAGCAGAACAATATTGTATCATACAATTAGGTTCTGTAGAAGGACGTAGATCTGGGGATTTATTATGATGGAATATAGGCTGAACTGGATGGACAAATGTCTTTTTTCGGCCTTACTAACTATGTTACTATGTTACCCTCAAATGAAAGCTGAAAGTCTCAACTTCAACTGCATCTGAATTGTTTTGTTTAAAATTCATTGTTGCAATGTATATAACCAAAATTAGAAAAATGTTGTCTCTGTCCAAATATATATGGACCTAACTGTACCTATCTTCTTTATTTGTCCACATTTTTGTGTTAAGCAGTCCTTTTTATTGCTGCCATACTTGTCCTGAGCTCATTGTAGGGAGCTTGTTTTTTTTTAATTAATTTATTTTATTTTTTTAAATAATAATTCCAGCCACTTTCTGGCACGTTCATAGTGTTGTGTTATACCACTGGGCCAGAGTTGTGGTTCTGTGTCTTCCCCCCCCCCCCAAAAAAAAAAGGGAGATTATAATTCGCACACAGTGTATATTCTGCTGTACTGCTAGTGTGTCATATATATCAGGCAGCCACTTTCTGCCACGTTCATAGTTTACTGTTATACCACAGGGCCAGAGTTGTGCTTCTGTGTCTCCCCCCCAAAAAAAAGGGAGATTAAAATTCGCACACAGTGTATATTCTGCTGTACTGCTAGTGTGTCGTATATATCAGGCAGCCACTTTCTGCCACGTTCATAGTTTACTGTTATACCACTGGGCCAGAGTTGTGCTTCTGTGTCTCCCCCCCAAAAAAAGGGAGATTAAAATTCGCACACAGTGTATATTCTGCTGTATTGCTAGTGTGTCGTATATATCAGACAGCCACTTTCTGCCACGTTCATAGTTTATTGTTATACCACTGGGCCAGAGTTGTGGTTCTGTGTCTCCCCCCCCCCCAAAAAAAAAAGGGAGATTAAAATTCGCACACCGTGTATATTCTGCTGTACTGCTAGTGTGTCGTATATATCAGGCAGCCACTTTCTGCCACGTTCATAGTTTACTGTTATACCACTGGAACAGAGTTGTGGTTCTGTGTCTCCCCCCCAAAAAAAGGGAGATTAAAATTCGCACACAGTGTATATTCTGCTGTACTGCTAGTGTGTCGTATATATCAGGCAGCCACTTTCTGCCACGTTCATAGTTTATTGTTATACCACTGGGCCAGAGTTGTGCTTCTGTGTCTCCCCCCCAAAAAAAAGGGAGATTAAAATTCGCACACAGTGTATATTCTGCTGTACTGCTAGTGTATCATATATATCAGGCAGCCACTTTCTGCCACGTTCATAGTTTACTGTTATACCACTGGGCCAGAGTTGTGGTTCTGTGTCTCCCCCCCCAAAAAAAAGGGAGATTAAAATTTGCACACAGTGTATATTCTGCTGTACTGCTAGTGTGTCGTATATATCAGGCAGCCACTTTCTGCCACGTTCATAGTTTACTGTTATACCACTGGGCCACAGTTGTGGTTCTGTGTCTCCCCCCCCCCAAAAAAAAAAGGGAGATTAAAATTCGCACACAGTGTATATTCTGCTGTACTGCTAGTGTGTCGTATATATCAGGCAGCCACTTTCTGCCACGTTCATAGTTTACTGTTATACCACTGGGCCAGAGTTATGGTTCTGTGTCCCCCCCCCCAAAAAAAAGGGAGATTAAAATTCGCACACAGTGTATATTCTGCTGTACTGCTAGTGTGTCGTATATATCAGGCAGCCACTTTCTGGCACGTTCATAGTTTACTGTTATACCACTGGTAACTAAGAAGGCGACATAAGGCGGCAAGTTATAGAACATGATTTGGGACAATTGTAAAAGTATTAAATAATATATATCAGTAAATACTTGTCCGAAAAAATTCCTTTGCCATGGATATCAAGGATAATGATAGACTAGCTATCAAACAAAACACATAACAGGGGGGGAGAACAAACTCCAAACGATAGCCAAAGTCCATAAAAATGCTTTATTATATGCGGCATGAAGATGGTGACAGCAACACGTGATCACCAGACAGTAAAAAGCAAAGGCACTGGGAGCCCACAAATGCCATTAAAGTATACAGAACAATGTCATAATGAACATTACCGGGCAGAAAAAGTATATATACAAGGCAGCCTCTATAAGATGAAAACTAGACAAGTGTCATATACTGTTACCAAATAGATGTATATCATCCCAGCTCCACAAAGTGGAAGCTGGATGTATGCTCAGGTATAGTCAGAATAACATACGGCACACCAAAGAAATAGAATACATCACCCAGGCAGTGTCAGCAAATGCAGGCAGATAGGGGATCCCAGCGCCCGCCCCAACGCGCGTTTCGGGAAACCTTCGTCAGGGGGCACGCTGAACAGTGCTAAGACAGGGGTTTAAAAAGGCCGTATACCGGAAGTGCTCAAGCTGCAAGCGCCGGAAGTACTCGAGCGTTACCAGGTAACCACATACAGCGTAGTCTAGGCTGTATGTGCGGTAAACAGTGTGCCGGAAGTACTCAGGCAACAAGCGCCAGAAGTACTTACACGCTCCATAGCAACCAGGCGCAGCGTCATCCAGGCTGTGAGTGCGGGAGTCACGCAGTGTGCAGTGGTCGACGCCATCATAAGCATTAACATCTCACTTATGCGTCTGCTGATGCAAAGTTTGACGCACATTAAGGAGCAGGCGTCTGCAGCCGAGGAGGAGGGAAGCCTTGATGACAGTCAGCCATTGTCTGCTCAGGGAACTGTACAGGACGAATTGGCGGACGAAGAGGATGAGGCGGAGGATGATGGGGATGAATATGTATGGGAGGAGGATGATTCTCAGGTGGCAATAGAAACTGGTGGCATTGCAAGGTCTGGTACAGGTTTATTGCGGGACACTTGTGATGTTGATTTGCAAGAAAGTGGGCCTCAACCCAGCAGAAACAGTTAATTCACACCTGGAACATTGGCCCACATGGCGGCTGGTTTTTGCCGGACTTGTTTTTATTCTTTTTTAATCCTTTTTCATCTCTATGTTTTTAGAATTTTACTTCATTTTTGTGGCCGTGTGTCTGGAAGTCTGCCCTGTCTACGGATCATGGAATACCAACATCTGAATACGCCCACTAACTGGGACCATGTAGTCTGGAGCAAGACCTGCTTATTTTGTATTATTTGGCACTACTTTGTATTTTCAGATTTATATGGCATATCTGTATGTATACTTTGAAGTGAGATTTATCAACTTGGTATCTCTATGCACTGTGAGATTTATTTGTACTCATATCCCAGAGTAACTGCTTACTTACTATGCATGATTTTTTCTTATCTTTACGTGGCACGATCCATACTTAATTCATTATGATATTTTATCTATACTTTTATGATTCGTTTTGGGTGTGTCATTGTATTATTGTATTACGATATTACTGTTTGTATATTGTTGTAATGCATGGCACTTGAGCGCATTCTCATATGCCTGTATATATCTGTGTGTCTCCTTTCTCCAGTTATGTACTCCTCTATATATTATTGTGTGGTCGTTATTGTTCCTATTGTTCATACTGTCCCTGTTCTTATGCGCATGTCCTTACCGACCTTTGTGCGCGGCGTTCTCTGTGGCTCTGCTGTGCGTGGATCGCTTGGGGCCCCACGTGACTCCCACACTCACAGCCTGGATGACGCTGCGCCTGGTTGCTATGGAGCGTGTAAGTACTTCCGGCGCTTGTTGCCTGAGTACTTCCGGCACACTGTTTACCGCACATACAGCCTAGACTACGCTGTATGTGGTAACCTGGTAACGTTCGAGTACTTCCGGCGCTTGCAGCTTGAGCACTTCCGGTATACGGCCTTTTTAAACCCCTGTCTTAGCACTGTTCAGCGTGCCCCCTGACGAAGGTTTCCCGAAACGCGCGTTGGGGCGGGCGCTGGGATCCCCTATCTGCCTGCATTTGCTGACACTGCCTGGGTGATGTATTCTATTTCTTTGGTGTGCCGTATGTTATTCTGACTATACCTGAGCATACATCCAGCTTCCACTTTGTGGAGCTGGGATGATATACATCTATTTGGTAACAGTATATGACACTTGTCTAGTTTTCATCTTATAGAGGCTGCCTTGTAAATATACTTTTTCTGCCCGGTAATGTTCATTATGACATTGTTCTGTATACTTTAATGGCATTTGTGGGCTCCCAGTGCCTTTGCTTTTTACTGTCTGGTGATCACGTGTTGCTGTCACCATCTTCATGCCGCATATAATAAAGCATTTTTATGGACTTTGGCTATCGTTTGGAGTTTGTTCTCCCCCCCCTGTTATGTTATACCACTGGGCCAGAGTTGTGGTTCTGTGTCTCCCCCCCAAAAATGGAGATTCAAATTCTCACACAGTGTATATTCAGCTGTACTGCTAGTGTGTCGTATATCAGGCAGACACTTTCTTCCACGTTCATAGTGTTGTGTTATACCACAGGGCCAGAGTTGGGGTTCTGTGTCTCCCCCCAAAAGCAAGTCATCTTTCAGGCAAGCTATGTGTCAGCAGGGGAAGGTGGGGCAAAAGAATGTGAAATCCATGATTGGTTAATTTAAATGAAGGTTAGATCATCAACATTTTTGGTAGCCAGACGTGTCCTTTTTTCGGTCAGTATTGAACCAGCAGCACTGAACACTCTTTCTGAAAGCACACTGACAGCAGGGCAATCGAGGTTCTGTAATCTATATTCTGGCAATTCAGGCCAGGTGTCTAGTTTAGATGCCCAGTAATCAAAGGGGAATGACCTGAGAGGGAGAGCATCGATAAGGGCGGAAAAGTAGTTTGTAACCATACTGCACAAATGCTGTCTCCTGTCACTTTGAATCGATGCAGCTGTCCCTGTCGTGCCAGCGGTCATTGCGAAATCATTCCACAACCTTGTCGTAAAACCCCTCTGTCCAACACCACTTCGGATTTGTGCACCTCTAACACCTCTGCCATGTTGCCCCTTGCAGCTCGTGTGAGAACCATCACCGGCGCTGTGTGCTGGGAATGCCTGAACCAAACGGTCTACAAGAGTTGCTTGTTTGGTAGCCAATATTTGACCTAGGTTCTCATGTGGCATGATATTTTGCAGTTTTCCTTTATATCTTGTATCCAGGAGGCAGGCCAACCGGTTGTCATCATCGGTCATCATTTTAAAAATGCGGAGGTCCCTTTTTAGGATACGCAAGGCATACTCAGCCATGTGGGCCAATGTTCCAGGTGTGAATTAACTGTTTCTGCTGGGTTGAGGCCCACTTTCTTGCAAATCAACATCACAAGTGTCCCGCAATAAACCTGTACCAGACCTTGCAATGCCACCAGTTTCTATTGCCACCTGAGAATCATCCTCCTCCCATACATATTCATCCCCATCATCCTCCGCCTCATCCTCTTCGTCCGCCAATTCGTCCTGTACAGTTCCCTGAGCAGACAATGGCTGACTGTCATCAAGGCTTCCCTCCTCCTCGGCTGCAGACGCCTGCTCCTTAATGTGCGTCAAACTTTGCATCAGCAGACGCATAAGTGAGATGTTAATGCTTATGATGGCGTCGACCACTGCAAACCAGACAACTCCATGTCTGCCATCCAAGTGCCTGCCCGTGTATCCTCCCACAAATTTATAACAGCACGCCTCTGTTCGCACAGCCTCTGAATCATGTGCAGTGTGGAGTTCCACCTTGTTGCAACGTCGATTATTAGGCGGTGCTGGGGAAGATTCAGCGATCGCTGATGGTTCAGCATACGGCTGGAGTGTATGGGCACCCGGCGGATGTGCGAGCAAAGTCTTCGCACCTTCAGGAGCAGGGCTGGTAACTTTGGATAGTTTTTGAGGAAGCCCTGCACCACCAGGTTAAAGGTGTGAGCCAGGCACGGTATGTGTTTCAGTTCTGAAAGGGCTATGGCAGCCATAAAATTCCTTCCGTTATCACTGAATACCTTGCCTGCCTCAAGATGTACACTGCCCAGCCATGACTGAGTTTGTTGCTGCAAGTAGCCAGTGCCAGGCAGCAGCTGCCAAGGCAAACAGGATCATGGGGTGCATTAAAAGAGGTCTGGATACACATGATGAGAGCATTATATTGCCTCTGTACAAATCCCTAGTTAGACCGCACATGGAGTACTGTGTCCAGTTTTGGGCACCGGTGCTCAGGAAGGATATAATGGAACTAGAGAGAGTACAAAGGAGGGCAACAAAATTAATAAAGGGGATGGGAGAACTACAATACCCAGATAGATTAGCGAAATTAGGATTATTTAGTCTAGAAAAAAGACGACTGAGGGGCGATCTAATAACCATGTATAAGTATATAAGGGGACAATACAAATATCTCGCTGAGGATCTGTTTATACCAAGGAAGGTGACGGGCACAAGGGGGCATTCTTTGCGTCTGGAGGAGAGAAGGTTTTTCCACCAACACAGAAGAGGATTCTTTACTGTTAGGGCAGTGAGAATCTGGAATTGCTTGCCTGAGGAGGTGGTGATGGCGAACTCAGTCGAGGGGTTCAAGAGAGGCCTGGATGTCTTCCTGGAGCAGAACAATATTGTATCATACAATTATTAGGTTCTGTAGAAGGACGTAGATCTGGGTATTTATTATGATGGAATATAGGCTGAACTGGATGGACAAATGTCTTTTTTCGGCCTTACTAACTATGTTACTATGTTACTATGTTAAGTACTCCACCAGTACTTCCGCGGTGTGTCTGTTGTCGCCCAAACACTTCATTTGCAACACAGCCTGCTGACGCTTACCACTAGCTGTTCGATAATGGGACACCCCGTGTGCAACACTGGCAGCTACGGATGGAGTGGTAGGGCGACTGCGCTCTGTGCACGAGCTTTCGCTTCTGGAGGAGGAGGAGGAGTTGCGAACGCCATATGCCAACTTTTTCCTGAGACTGTGGGATAGGCTGAACTGTCGCACTATGGCTGCCCCCTGTGGACCTTGCATCCTACACATTAACCCAGTGCGCCGTGATGGACACGTAACGTCCCCGCCATGCCTACTGGTCCATGCATCTGTTGTGAGGTGCACCTTTCCACTGACTGATTGCCTCAAGGCATGGACAATGCGGTCTTTGACATGCTGGTGGAGGGCTGGGTTTCTCGCAAATAAATGTCGACTGGGTAGGTCATAGCGTGGTACTGCGTGGGCCATCAGGTCTTTGAAAGCTTCGCTTTCAACCAAACGGTAGGGCATCATCTGTATTGAGATTAGTATAGCAATGTGGGCATTCAAATCCTGTGTACGCGGATGAGAGGATGAGTACTTTCTTTTCCTAATGAGAGTCTCTTGTAGGGTGAGCTGGACTGGAGAGCTGCATATGGCGGAACTAGCGGTGGTGGTGGTGGTGGACATGGCGGATTGAGAGAGAGTTTGTTATGGTATTCTTGTTGTTGCCCAACATAGAGTCTTTCCTACCAATAACCTTGTGATTCCCTGACTGCTTTGGCCTTACGACGATACCTCCACATTTGCTGCTGGTGGTGTCCTAACCGGTGGGCTTACAGTGAGGGAAGCAATGTAGCATTGCTGACTACCTTTACTCCGAGCAGGTGAACCAACGGTATGGGACGTTTCGTAGTTAGTCCAGGCTTGCAAGTGCATGGTGGTTAAATGTCTAAGCATGCACGTTGTATTTAAATTTTGAAGATTCTTCTCTCTGCTAAAGGTCTTGGAGCATTTCTTACAGATAACTTTTGACTGATCATTCTGATCTTGGTGAAAAAATTGCTACGCTACACTCTTCCTACTATCGAAAACCTTTTCAGGCATTGTGCGCTGTGCTACTTTCACCAAATGACCACGCTCTCCTAACACTGTTTTTGTTTTTCGCAAACAATTTTGGCCTGATACGGGCCTGCCAGATGACAGCTGTTGCAATGTAGATGGCTGATGCGGATCATCCTCCTCCGCTCCTGAGCTAGTGGCAGCGGCACCCTCTTCCCCCAATGGCTGCCAATCTGGGTCAACAACTGGGTCATCTATCACCTCCTCAATGTCATGTGCACCTTCCTCAGTGTCACCATGTAAGATGCTATAGCGTTCGGGACAGGGCACCAAAGTCTCATCAGAGTCACATTCTGGCTCAGTAAACTGCGAGGGCAATGTAGTGATCACAGTCAATGGAACAGCATCACAATCTAGCTGTGGCTGTGCATCAGTGCACTCCATGTCCTATTCTTCTTGTAATTGGCAGTGTACAATTTCCCTTTCGAACCCAGGCACGGTATGTGTAAAGAGCTTCATGGAGTAACCTGTAGTGTCGCCTGCTGCATCTTTCACTTTTGGTTTGGGAGAAGGACACAAGGAAACGTCTTTTTCCTGACCGGGAGCATCCATTGACGACTGGCTGCTCTTACATTTAGAACTTTGGGAAGAGGAGGCGAAAGAGCTAGAGGGTGAGTCAGCAAGGAAAGACAACACTTTTTCCTGCTTCTCCGGCTTTAAAAGCTGTTTTCCTACTCCCAGTTAAGGGAGCCTTCGAGGCCTTGTGTAGCCAGACGATGACGCAGGCTGAACACCTCCAGCCTTAGGTGCTACTGTGCTTTTGCCACTACCACAAGATGCAACACCACCAGCACCATCAGTACCAGCTGGCAACCCCCGCCCACGGCCTCTTCCACCAGACTTCCTCATTTTTGGGGGGGAGACACTGAACCACAACTTATATTACACCGTCGTAATATGGGGGGGAGACACTGAACCACAACTCATATTACACCATCGTAATATGAGGGGCCCTGTGCCACTACTGCCGCCCACGAGAGAGTGTTCCCCCCCAGATTGAACTGTGCTCTACCACTTGCAATACTACCTCTCCTAGCTCCACCACTGTGTAGTCTGTGCGGGTAAAACCTGAAATGGCACTGCCAATATGAATTATTTGAAATGATAGATGATAGTTAAAATATACAGGGGCCCTGGACTCCATTTAATACTTTGCGCCTACTACCACTGTCTTTATTATTTGGGCGTAATAACGGTGTCTGCAGCTGCATCTTTTTTTTACTTCACTGAACAAAGCTGAACTTCAACTGTTGTCCCGTTTCAAACATTAAACTGCATTTGCCCTACTTGTTGGGTTGGGGCCTACTAACGGTGTCTGCCGCTCCTTGGTGTTCTCCTGGTTTATTTTTCTTGCGCTTCAATCTTCAGGCTTTCGTTTAAATATTTTTTATATTAAACTGCATTTGGCCTACTAGTTGGGTTGGGCCTAGTAACATTGTCTGCTGCCGCCTCTTGTTTTCCTCTACTAAACAAAGCTGAGCTTGAAGCTTCACGCTTTCGGCCTGTAACAACAATATTAAACTACATTTGGCCTAGTTCTTGGTTTGGGCCTAGTAACATTGTCTGCTGCTGCCTCTTGTTTTCCTCTACTACACAAAGCTGAGCTTCAATCTTCAGGCTTTCGGCCTATATTTAGAATATGAAACTGCATTTGGCCTACTTGTTTGGTTGGGCCTACTAACGGTGTCTGCCGCTGATTGTTGTTCTCCTCCACTGAACAAACCAATGCCGCCTGTTTACTCCTGTTACCAATTTTTAACAGCTTTTAGCCTACTTTTTTTTATTTTGGGCCTATATCTGTGTTTCCTCCTCATTCCTGCCCATTGCCCAGCCACTGCTAGATGAGTCTGCTGGTACATTGACACAGATCACTACATTCCCCTTGCACTCTACACAGCCTGAATCTGACCCTGCTGAAACTCAGGTTCCCCTTCCCGCATACTATACCACCTTACATCGGGACAAAGAGGAAGGTGCAGATGAAAGTGCAGGTTCCTTCAACAGGTGGGGGGGCATACTCGTTGGCGACGTCACTCGCACAGGGCCCCTCATAGTACGCAAAAGTGTCTCTGCCGGTGGGAGGCGCCCCCGCCGTCAATCACAACGCCGTACTTTGAGGGGCCCTGTGCCAGTGGCAATGCGAATGAGTGTGCCCCCCCTGCTTGCTCAGGATCACAGCACTTGCAAAGTTGAAATACTTACCTCTCCCTGCTCCACCGCCGTGACGTATTCCACAGTTCCTCGGCCCAAGAAAAAATTGAGCCAGCCCTCCCCCCCCCACAACTTTAACCAAATGACCCCCAATTTTCAATACCTAACTATTATTATAACGTTAATTAAGATTGACAAGCTTAAGTAACAAGAATTGATGTTTTTGACATTAAAATGGGCTCTGTAGGTGTTTTTCTGTCTCCACTCACTGCCGACTTTTATTCCCCATTGACTTGCATTGGGTTTCGTGTTTCAGTCGGCCCCCCGACTTTTCGCAATGATCGGCCGATTTCACCCGACCCGACTTTTGACAAAGTCGGGTTTCTCGAAACCCGACTCGATCTTGAAAAAGTAAAAGTCGCTCAACCCTACTGGAGGCAAATTTGCACTCATCAGCCCGGAAGCTGCACATGGAACGTTCCAACTTGAGAATGATCCAAAACACAAGGCCGAGTCGACCTGTCATTGGCTACAGTAGAACAAAGTGAAGGTTCTACAGTGGCCATCCCAGTCTCCTGACCTCAATATCATTGAGCCAATCTGGGGAGATCGCAAGCGCACTGTTCATGCTAAACAGCCCAGGAATTTACAGGAACTGGAGGCTTTTTGCCAAGAATAGTGGCAGCTTTACCATCTGAGAAAATAAAGAACCTCATCCACAACTACCACAAAAGACTTCAAGCTGTCATTGATGTTAGAGGGGACAATACACGGTATTAAGAAATGGGGTATGTAAGCTTTTGATCCGGGTCATTTGGATGTTTTGAGTTGTTATTATGATTTAAAAAGAGAAAACATAGTAGTTTGACAATAAATGGCTTCACCCAATTACTAACCATGAGTGGAGAAAAAGTGTTGGTGTTATCATTCATATTCTTTGAAAAAGGCCAAGAAAGCAAAAATTCTGCCGGGGTATGTAAACTTTTAAGCACAACTGTATGTATGTACATACAATGTGAACATATATATATAATGTATAGGTTTGATGTGATGTTCTCTTCATTTTTGCAAGAGCTGTGTATATATATATATATATATATATATATACTGTATATATATATATATATATCTTGCAAAAATGAAGAGAACATCACATCAAGACCCTGTCATGTCCAGCCCAGTCTCCAGACCATTGAAAACCTCTGGAATGTAATCAAGAGGATGATGGATAGTCACAAGCCATCAAATAAAGAAGAACACACGGACCATCAGTGTGACTTGCGAGAAATATGCACCGTTGTCCTATAGAAAAGCCGGCAATTCAGTGCGGTGTACAGTAAAATCACACTGACAGGTTAGAATAGAATAGATAAAATAAATGTTTCCACATAGTATAGGTATATATATATATATATATATATATATATATATATATATATATATATATATATATATACAGTATATATATATATATATATATATATATATATATATATACACACTGTATATATATATATATATATATAAATATATATATATATATATATATATATATATATATATATACAGTACAGACCAAAAGTTTGGACATACCTTCTCATTTAAAGATTTTTCTGTATTGTCATGACTATGAAAATTGTACATTCACACTGAAGGCATCAAAACTATGAATTAACACATGTGGAATTATATACTTAACAAAAAAGTGTGAAACAACTGAAATTATGTCTTATATTCTAGGTTCTTCAAAGTAGCCACCTTTTGCTTTGATGACTGCTTTGCACACTCTTGGCATTCCATTGATGAGCTTCAAGAGGTAGTCACCGGGAATGGTTTTCACTTCACAGGTGTGCCCTGTCAGGTTTAATAAGTGGGATTCAGAAGTCTGGTGGATACACAGCTGATAGTCCTACTGAATAGACTGTTAAAATTTGTATTACATGTTATTTGTATAACATGGACAAAACAGAATTCATCATCTTTCCCCCATCTCACGCGACCCCCCCAACGAACCTATCCATTACAGTAAATGGCTGCCCACTCTCCCCAGTCCCACAAGCTCGCTGCCTTGGAATAATCCTTGACGCTGATCTCTCCTTCAAACCACATATCCAAGCCCTTTCCACTTCCTGCCGACTTCAACTCAAAAATATTTCACAAATCCGTTCATTCCTCAACCATGAATCTGCAAAAACCCTAGTCCATGCCCTCATCATCTCTCGCCTTGACTACTGCAACCTCCTGCTCTGTGGCCCCCCTCTAACACTCTCGCACCCCTCCAATCTATTCTAAACGCTGCTGCCCGACTAATCCACCTGTCCCCCCGCTATTCCCCGACCTCTCCCCTCTGTCAATCCCTTCACTGGCTCCCCATTGCCCAGAGACTCCACTGCAAAACCCTAACCATGACGTACAAAGCCATCCACAACCTGTCTCCTCCATACATCTGTGACCTTGTCTCCCGGTACTTACCTACACGCAACCTCCGATCCTCACAAGATCTCCTACTCTACTCCCCTCTTATCTCCTCTTCCCACAATCGTATACAAGATTTCTCTCGCGTATCACCCCTACTCTGGAACCCTCTACCACAACACATCAGACTCTCACCTACCATCGAAACCTTCAAAAAGAACCTGAAGACCCACCTCTTCCGACAAGCCTACAACCTGCAGTAACCACCAATCGACCAAACCGCTGCATGACCAGCTCTATCCTCGCCTACTGTATCCTCACCCATCCCTTGTAGATTGTGAGCCTTCGCTGGCATGGTCCTCACTCCTCCTGTACCAGTTATGACTTGTATTGTTTAACCCCTTAGCGACCGCCGATACGCCTTTTAACGGCGGCCGCTAAGGGTACTTAAACCACAGCGCCGTTAATTAACGGCGCTGTGGAAAAAGTAAATAGCGCCCCCCAGAGTCGGATTTTCTCCGGGGTCTCGGCTGCCGGGGGTAGCCGAGACCCCAGAGAACATGATTCGGGTTTTTTTTTACCCACCCCGCTTTTGCGATCGCCGGTAATTAACCGTTTATCGGCGATCGCAAAAAAAAACAAACGCGATTTCTTTTTAATTTCTCTGTCCTCCGACGTGATCGCACATCAGAGGACAGAGAAAAGGGGAGAAAAGGGGTCCCCGATCGCCCCCCGATACTCACCTAAATCCCCCGGTGCTCCTCGTGGCTCCCGGTGGGCGCCGCCATTTTCAAAATGGCAGGCGCATGTGAAGTGCGCCCGCCGGCCGGCCCCGGGAGAATCTTTGGGGTCTCGGCTACCGGGGGTAGCCGAGACCCCAAAGAGCATGATCGGGGTCGGTTTTGCCGACCCCTGTTTTGCGATCGCCGGTAATTAACTGTTTACCGGCGACCGCAAAAAAAAAAAAAAAAAGCTAAGTGTAATTCTCTGTCCTCTGATGTGATCGCACATCAGAGGACAGAGAAATAGGGGGATTCGGGGACCCTATTATACTTACCGGTGTCCCTGGGTCCTCCTGCTGCTCCTCCTGGCCGCCGGCGTCTTCTGGGGAAAAGAAAATGGCGGGCGCATGCGCCGTGCGCCCGCCATCTGTCTCCATCTGCAGGCCGGTAGGAGAAGAGCAGTTGGGGCTAAAATTAGGGTTAGGGTTAGCGGTAGGGTTAGGGTTAGGGCTAGGGTTAGGGCTAGGGGTAGGGTTAGGGGTAGGGTTAGGGCTAGGGTTAGGGGTAGGGTTAGGGGTAGGGTTAGGGCTAGGGTTAGGGCTAGGGTTAGGGCTAGGGTTAGAGGTAGGGTTAGGGGTAGGGTTAGGGTTAGGGCTAGGATTAGGGCTAGGGTTAGGGTTGGAGCTAAATTTAGGGTTAGGGTTGGGGCTAAATTTAAGGTTGGGGCTAAATTTAGGGTTAGGCTTCTTTCACACTTACGTCGGTACGGGGCCGTCGCAATGCATCGGCCCGACATACCGACGCACGTTGTGAAAATTGTGCACAACGTGGGCAGCGGATGTAGTTTTTCAACGCATCCGCTGCCCAATCTATGTCCTGGGGTGGAGGGGGAGGAGTTACGGCCACGCATGCGCGGTCAGAAATGGCGGATCCGACGTACAAAATAACGTAACATTGAACGTTTTTTTGTGCTGACGGTCTGCCAAAACACTGATCCAGTGCACGACGGACGCGACGTGTGGCCATCCGTCACGATCCGTCGGCAATACAAGTCTATGGGCAAAAAACGCATCCTGCGGGCACATTTGCAGGATCCGTTTCTTGTCCAAAACGACGGATTGCGACGGATGCCAAACGACGCAAGTGTGAAAGTAGCCTTAGGGCTAGGGTTAGGGTTGGGGCTAAAGTTAGGGCTGGGTTGGGGCTAAAGTTAGGGTTAGAGTTGGGATTAGGGTTAGGGTTTGGATTAGGGTTGGTATTAGGGTTAGGGTTGGCATTAGGGTTACGCTTTGGATTAGGGTTAGGTTTGGGATTAGGGTTAAGGTTAGGGTTGTGATTAGGGGTGTATTGGGATTAGGGTTAGGTTTGAGGTTAGGGTTGAGATTAGGATTAGGGGTGTGTTGGATTTAGGGTTTTGATTAGGGTTATGGTTAGGGTTGACATTAGGGTTGTTTTGGCGTAAGGGTTGTGATTATCGTTAGGGTTAGTGATTAGGATTATGGATTAGGTTGGGATTAGGGTTAGGGGTGTGTTGGGGTTAGGGTTGGAGCTAGAATTGGGGGGTTTCCACTGTTTAGGTACATCAGGGGGTCTCCAAACACGACAGCCAATTTTGCGCTCAAAAAGTCAAATGGTGCTCCCTCCCTTCTGAGCTCTGCCGTACGCCCAAACAGTGGGTTACCCCCACATATGGGGCATCAGCGTACTCAGGATAAATTGGACAACAACTTCTGGGGTCCAATTTCTCCTGTTACCCTTGTAAAAATAAAAACTTGGGGGCTACAAAATCTTTTTTGTGGAAAAAAAAATATTTTTTATTTTTATGACTCTGCATTATAAACTTCTGTGAAGCACTTGGGCATTCAAAGTTCTCACCACACATCTATATAAGTTCCTTGGGGGGTCTAGTTTCCAAAACGGGGTCACTTGTGGGGGGTTAGTACTGTTTAGGTACATCAGGGGCTCTGCAATCGCAACATAACGCCCACAGACCATTCTATCAAAGTCTGCATTCCAAAACGGTGCTCCTTCCCTTCCGAGCTCTGCCGTGCGCCCAAACAGTGGTTTACCCCCACATATGACACATCAGCGTACTCGGGATAAATTGGACAACAACTATTGCAGTCTAATTTCTCCTGTTACCCTTGTGAAAATAAAAACTTGGGGGCTACAATATCTTTTTTGTGGAAAAAAAAATATTTTTTATTTTCACGACTCTGCATTCTAAACTTCTGTGAAGCACTTGGGCATTCAAAGTTCTCACCACACATCTATATAAGTTCCTTAGGGGGTCTAGTTTCCAAAATGGGGTCACTTGTGGAGGGTTTCTACTGGTTAGGTACATCAGGGGCTCTGCAAACGCAACATAACGCCCGCAGACCATTCTATCAAAGTCTGCATTCCAAAACGGCGCTCCTTCCTTCCGAGCTCTGCCGTGCGCCGAAACAGTGGTTTACCCCCACATATGGGGTACCAGCAGACTCAGGACAAATTGGACAACAACTTTTGGGGTCCAATTTCTCTTGTTACCCTTGTGAAAATGAAAACTTGGGGGCTAAAAAATCTTTTTTGTGGAAATAAAAATATTTTTTATTTTCACGACTCTGCATTCTAAACTTCTGTGAAGCACTTAGGCATTCAAAGTTCTCACCACACATCTAGATAAGTTCCATGGGGGGTCTAGTTTCCAAAATGGGGTCACTTGTGGGGAATTTCTACTGTTTAGGCACATCAGGGGCTCTCCAAACGCGACATGACGTCCGATCTCAATTCCAGACAATTCTACATTGAAAAAGTAAAACGGCACTCCTTCTCTTCCAAGCTCTGCGGTGCGCCCAAACAGTGGTTTACCCCCACATATTGGGTATCGACGTGCTCCGGAGAAATCGCACAACAACTTTTGTGGTCTAATTTCTCCTGTTACCCTTTTGAAAATAAAAATTTTGGGGCAAAAAGATCATTTTTGTAGAAAAAATGCGATTTTTTATTTTCACAGCTCTACGTTATAAACTTCTGTGAAGCACATGGGGGTTCAAAGTGCTCAACACACATATAGATAAGTTCCTTAAGGGGTCTAGTTTCCAAAATGGTGTCACTTGTGGGGGGTTTCCACTGTTTAGGCACACCAGGGGCTCTGCAAACGCAACATGGCGTCCGATCTCAATTCCAGACAATTCTACATTGAAAAAGTAAAACGGCACTCCTTCCCTTCCAAGCTCTGCGGTGCGCCCAAACAGTGGTTTACCCTCACATATGGGGTATCTACGTATTCAGGAGAAATCGCACAACAACTTTTGTTGTCTAATTTCTCCTGTTACCCTTGTGAAAATAAGAATTTGTGGGCGAAAAGATCATTTTTGTGTAAACAAAAGCGATTTTTTATTTTCACGGCTCTACGTTATAAACTTCCGTGAAGCACTTGGGGGATCAAAGTGCTCACCACACATCTAGATAAGTTCCTTAAGGGGTCTAGTTTCCAAAATGGTGTCACTTGTGGGGGGGTTTCCACTGTTTAGGTACATCAGGGGCTCTCTAAACGTGACATGGCGTCCGATCTCAATTCCAGCCAATTCTGCATTGAAAAAGTCAAACGGCGCTCCTTCACTTCCAAGTTCTGCGGTGCGCCCAAAAAGTGGTTTACCCCCACATATGGTGTATTGGCGTATTCAGGAGAAATTGCATAACAAAATTTATGGTTACATGTCTGTTTTTACACATGTGAAAATTAAAAAAATGGTTCTGAATTAAGATGTTTGGAAAAAAAAGTTAAATGTTCATTTTTTCCTTCTACATTGTTTCAGTTCCTGTGAAGCACGTAAAGGGTTAATAAACTTCTTGAATGTGGTTTTGAGAACCTTGAGGGGTGTAGTTTTTAGAATGGTGTCACGCTTCATTATTTTCTATCATATAGACCCCTCAAAATGACTTCAAATGTGATGTGGTCCCTAAAAAAAAATGGTGTTGTAAAAATGAGAAATTGCTGGTGAACTTTTAACCCTTATAACTCCCTAACAAAAAAAAATTTTGTTTCCAAAATTGTGCTGATGTAAAGTAGACATGTGGGAAATGTTATTTATTAACTATTTTTCGTGGCATATCTCTCTGATTTAAGGGCATAAAAATACAAAGTTTGAAAATGGCAAAATGTTAAAAATTTTCGCCATATTTCCGTTTTTTTCATAAATAATTGCAAGTAATATCGAAGAAATGTTACCACTAACATGAAGTACAATATGTCAGGAAAAAACAATCTCAGAATCAGCGGGATCCGTTGAAGCGTTCCAGAGTTATAACCTCATAAAGGGACAGTGGTCAGAATTGTAAAAATTGGCTCAGTCATTAAGTACCAAATTGGCTCTGTCACTAAGGGGTTAAGATTATTGTACTCGTTTTTATTATGTATACCCCTCCTCACATGTAAAGCGCCATGGAATAAATGGCGCTATAACAATAAATAATAATATTATGGCAAGAAAAAAGCAGCTAAGTTAAGAAAAACGAGTGGCCATCATTACTTTAAGAAATGAAGGTCAATCAGTCTGAAAAATTGGGAAAACTGTCCCCAAGTGCAGTGGCAATAACTATCAAGTGCTACAAAGAAACTGGCTCACATGAGGACCACCCCAGGAAAGGAAGACCAAGAGTCACCTCTGCTTCGGAGGATAAGTTTATCAGAGTCACCAGCATCAGAAATCGCAGGTTAACAGCAGCTCAGATTAGAGACCAGTTCAATGCCACAGAGAGTTCTAGCAGCAGACACATCTCTACAACAACTGTTAAGAGGAAACTTTGTGCAGCCGGCCTTCATGGTAAAATAGCTGCTAGGAAACCACTGCTAAGGACAGGCAACAAGAAGAAGAGACTTATTTGGGCTAAAGAACACAAGGAATGGGCATTAGACCAGTGGAAATCTGTGCTTTTGTCTGATGAGTCCAAATTTGATATCTTTGGTTCCATCCACCATGTCTTTGTGTGACGCAGAAAAGGAGAATGGATGGACTCTACATGCCTGGTTCCCACCGTGAAGCATGGAGGAGGAAGTGTGATGGTGTTGGGGTGCATTGCTGGTGACACTTTTGGGGATTTATTCAAAATTGAAGGCATACTGAACCAGCATGGCTACCACAGAATCTTGCAGCGGCATGCTATTCCATCCGGTTTGCGTTTAGTTGGACCATCATTTATTTTTCAACAGGACAATGACCCCAAACACACCTCCAGGCTGTGTAAGGGCTATTTGACCAAGAAGGAAAGTGATGGGGTGCTACGCCAGATGACCAGGCCTCCAAAGTCACCAGACCTGAACCCAATCGAGATGGTTTGGGGTGAGCTGGATCGCAGAGTGAAGGCAAAAGGGCCAACAAGTGCTAAGCATCTCTGGAAACTCCTTCAAGATTGTTGGAAGACCATTCCCGGTGACTACCTCTTGAAGCTCATCAAGTGAATGCCAAGAGTGTGCAAAGCAGTCAAAGCAAAAGGTGGCTACTTTGAAGAACCTAGAATATAAGACATATTTTCAGTTGTTTCACACTTTATTGTTAAGTATATAATTCCACATGTGTTAATTCATAGTTTTGATGCCTTAAGTAGTTTGAATGTACAATTTTCATAGTCATGAAAATACATAAAAATCTTTTGGTCTGTACTGTATATATATGTCATTGACATTTGACACACACACACACACACACACACATATATATATATATATATACAGTATATCTTTATATTTCATAGAGAGTTAAGGTACCATCACACTAAGCGACGCTGCAGCGATACCGACAACGATCCGGATCGCTGCAGCGTCGCTGTTTGGTCGCTGGAGAGCTGTCACACAGACAGCTTTCCAGCGACCAACGATCCCGAGGTCCCCGGTAACCAGGGTAAACATCGGGTAACTAAGCGCAGGGCCGCGCTTAGTAACCTGATGTTTACCCTGGTTACCATCGTTAAAGTAAAAAAAACAAACGCTACATACTTACCTACTGCTGTCTGTCCCCGGCGCTTTGCTTCTCTGCTCTGGCTGTGAGCGCCGGGCAGCCGGAAAGCAGAGCGGTGACGTCACCGCTCTGCTTTCCGGCCGCTGTGCTCACAGCCAGAGCAGAGAAGCAGAGCGCCGAGGACAGACAGCGGTAGGTAAGAATGTAGCGTTTGTTTTTTTTACTCACGGATCGTCACGGATCGCTAGCGATATCGTCTAGTGTGACGGTACCTTTAGATAGCAGAATAATTCAGCTGTCGGGTTCTGTAAAATCATTGCGGAACCCAACAGGATATGAGACATGGATCACATACAGTAAACCATTGCATATCCGTCATATTTTTATATATCCATCCCTAATAATGTTAAACCAAACAAGACTCAAAAAATGGATATAAATACAGAACACTTGATATATATAAATAAATCCTAGACAAAAATGTATAAAAAATGCCTTTATTTAATGATATTGGCAAACAGTATACTACAGAAAAAATATGTGCACATGTCTGAACGAGTACTCCAATAAAAAAAAAAAAAAAATATATATATATATATATATATAGGCAAATGAAAAAATAGATTAAAAATTCATCTGAATACGGACCCAAGGAATTATATGGTTGCAAAAATAAATAGATAAATAATAAGACTGCTGAATGCTGATCATATAAAAATATGTCACATAGACAAAAAAGGGAAATTTAATGTGAAAGCTAAAAAAATACCGTATATACTCGAGTATAAGCCGACCAGAGTATAAGCCGACCCCCCTAATTTTGCCACAAAAAACTGGGAAAACCTAATGACTCGAGTATAAGCCTAGGGTGGGAAATGCAGCAGCTACCGGTAAATGTCAAAAGTAAAAATAGATACCAATAAAAGTAAAATTAATTGAGACATCAGTAGGTTAAGTGTTTTTGAATATCCATATTGAATCAGGAGCCCCATATAATGCTCCATACAGTTTATGATGGCTCCATAAGATGCTCCATATTAAAATATGCCCCATATAATCCTGCATAAAGTTTAATAATGGCCCCATAAGATGCTCCATAGATAAATTTGCCCAATATAATGTTGCACAAATGCTGATTATGGCCCCATAAGATGCTCCATGCAGACACTTGCCCCATATACCGTAATGCTCCACAAATGTTAATTATGGCCCCATACAGACACTTGCCCCATATAGTGCTGCACAAACGTTATGGCCCCATACAGTGCTGCACAAACGTTATGGCCCCTTATAGTGCTGCACAAAGGTTATGGCCCCATATAGTGCTGCACAAACGTTATGGCCCCATACAGTGCTGCACAAACGTTATGGCCCCATATAGTGCTGCACAAACGTTATGGCCCCATATAGTACTGAACAAACGTTATGGCCCCATATAGTGCTGCACAAATATTATGGCCCCATATAGTGCTGCACAAATGTTATGGTCCCATATAGTGCTGCACAAATGTTATGGCCCCATAGATGCTCCATACAGACACTTGCCCCATTTGCTGTTGCTGCGATAAAAAAAATAAATCACATACTCACCTCTCCGTCGCTCAGGCCCCCGGCGCTTTCAAAAGTTACCTGCTCCTTTTTCCGGTGCAGCTCCATCTTCCGCACTGACGTTCAGCAGAGGCCGTGCACTAACTATGTCACCGCACCCTCTGACCTGAGCGTCACTGCTGAAGACAGAGCGACGCCCGGAACGAGGAAAGGAGACTATCGTGCTGCGCAGCGCTCCCCTCCCCGATATACTCACCTGGTCCTGGCGCTGTGCAGTCCCTGCTTCCCCGGCGCTGCAGCTTCATCCTGTACTGAGCGGTCACCGTTACCGCTCATTACAGTAATGAATATGCGGCTCCACCTCTATGGGAGATGGAGCCGCATTTTCATTACTGTAATGAGCGGTACCATGTGACCGCTTAGTACAGGAAGACTCTGCTGCTGCCGGCGCCAGGGAAGCCAGAGAGCTGCAGGGACCGCGCCAGGAGTAGGTAAGTATAATTTCACAGCCCCCGCTCCCCCTCCCCTGTCGACCCCTGCGTATGACTCGAGTATAAGCCGAGATGGGGACTTTCAGCCCAAAAAAGTGGGCTGAAAATCTCAGCTTATACTCGCGTATATACGGTATATATATAAAAAAAATATAAAAAAATATATACAGTGGGGCAAAAAAGTATTTAGTCAGTCAGCAATAGTGCAAGTTCCACCACTTAAAAAGATGAGAGGCGTCTGTAATTTACATCATAGGTAGACCTCAACTATGGGAGACAAACTGAGAAAAAAATATCCAGAAAATCACATTGTCTGTTTTTTTAACATTTTATTTGCATATTATGGTGGAAAATAAGTATTTGGTCAGAAACAAAATTTCATCTCAATACTTTGTAATATATCCTTTGTTGGCAATGATAGAGGTCAAACGTTTTCTGTAAGTCTTCACAAGGTTGCCACACACTGTTGTTGGTATGTTGGCCCATTCCTCCATGCAGATCTCCTCTAGAGCAGTGATGTTTTTGGCTTTTCGCTTGGCAACACGGACTTTCAACTCCCTCCAAAGGTTTTCTATAGGGTTGAGATCTGGAGACTGGCTAGGCCACTCCAGGACATTGAAATGCTTCTTACGAAGCCACTCCTTCGTTGCCCTGGCGGTGTGCTTTGGATCATTGTCATGTTGAAAGACCCAGCCACGTTTCATCTTCAATGCCCTTGCTGATGGAAGGAGGTTTGCACTCAAAATCTCACGATACATGGCCCCATTCATTCTTTCATGTACCCGGATCAGTCGTCCTGGCCCCTTTGCAGAGAAACAGCCCCAAAGCATGATGTTTCCACCACCATGCTTTACAGTATGTATGGTGTTTGATGGATGCAACTCAGTATTCTTTTTCCTCCAAACACGACAAGTTGTGTTTCTACCAAACAGTTCCAGTTTGGTTTCATCAGACCATAGGACATTCTCCCAAAACTCCT
Organism: Ranitomeya imitator; assembly: GCF_032444005.1. Classification (NCBI taxonomy): domain Eukaryota; kingdom Metazoa; phylum Chordata; class Amphibia; order Anura; family Dendrobatidae; genus Ranitomeya; species Ranitomeya imitator. The sequence goes on along the minus strand of NC_091285.1, from coordinate 218,372,931 downwards.
CTGGATCATCCAAATGCTCTCTAGCAAACTTCAGACGGGCCCGGACATGTACTGGCTTAAGCAGTGGGACACGTCTGGCACTGCAGGATCTGAGTCCATGGTGGCGTAGTGTGTTACTTATGGTAGGCCTTTTTACATTGGTCCCAGCTCTCTGTAGTTCATTCACTAGGTCCCCCCGCGTGGTTCTGGGATTTTTGCTCACCTTTCTTGTGATCATTCTGACCCCACGGGGTGGGATTTTGCGTGGAGCCCCAGATCGAGGGAGATTATCAGTGGTCTTGTATGTCTTCCATTTTCTAATTATTGCTCCCACTGTTGATTTCTTCACTCCAAGCTGGTTGGCTATTGCAGATTCAGTCTTCCCAGCCTGGTGCAGGGCTACAATTTTGTTTCTGGCGTCCTTTGACAGCTCTTTGGTCTTCACCATAGTGGAGTTTGGAGTCAGACTGTTTGAGGGTGTGCACAGGTGTCTTTTTATACTGATAACAAGTTTAAACAGGTGCCATTACTACAGGTAATGAGTGGAGGAAAGAGGAGACTCTTAAAGAAGAAGTTACAGGTCTGTGAGAGCCAGAAATCTTGATTGTTTGTTTCTGACCAAATACTTGTTTTCCACCATAATATGCAAATAAAATGTTAAAAAAACAGACAATGTGATTTTCTGGATTTTTTTTCTCAGTTTGTCTCCCATAGTTGAGGTCTACCTATGATGTAAATTACAGACGCCTCTCATCTTTTTAAGTGGTGGAACTTGCACTATTGCTGACTGACTAAATACTTTTTTGCCCCACTGTATATAAATAATAAAAAAATTTTTGATGTTATATAACCAGTGTAAATAGTGGATAAACAAGGAAAACAAGTAAAAAATGAGGTGAAACACTGCTAATCAATATGAGAGTGGCAAAAAATATATATGCTATAATACCACCATTACTCTGGATCCATAATAGATCATGAAAGTGCAAAAGTGCTAATGTGAAAAAAGAATCCCTTAATTGTATACGGACAATTTTAAGGGGCAGTATACCTTGAGGGTCCAGACTTTGGAGAGACACAAACACGCGCACACCCCGACGCGCGTTTTGGATTGAAAACCTTCGCTTGGATTGAGCGTGCAATAAAGATGTTAAAGCCTGTGTGTTTAATTATTTCAATAAAAGACTTTATTCTTAATGTGTGTGTATTTTTAACCCTTTCAGACTTTTGTATTATAATGGATAGGTGTCTTATTGACACCTCTCCATTATTAACCAGGCTTAATGTCACCTTACAATAGCAAGGTGACATTAACCCCTTATTACCCCATATGCCAATGCTACAGGGCAGTGGGAAGAGAGAGGCTGAGTGCCGGAATACAGATGCGCCTTTTATCAGTTGTTTTTAGCCGGGGGGGCATTAACCATGGTCCCTCTCTAGGCTATTAATATCTGCCCTCAGTCATTGGTTTATTTAACACCTACAGCTCCAAAATTTTACACACACCCTGTTTGGACTGGCGGAACGCACCAAGTTAACGATGTAATGTTATTAGGTGCGTTCGCAGTCCGAGGTCCACCGTGCAGGTGAAAACCCTGCTGCTAGTAGAGACGGACGATATGGCGGTACAAATTGAATACACAAATGGGTTAAGTTCACCTTGTGTGAAGGAAGTAAACCCTGTTGCGTCACAGGGCCGCGGTACCGCACCAAGAGGGTAAGCAAGGAGTCTCAGAACTCAGTCCCAAGACTCAGGATTTGAGTTCATAAAGACCTCATGCGCTCGACACCGCTACTGGGGTGTCAGAGAGACAGTAATAATATTATTTAAGAAGCACGAGAGTGCGTGCGGTGCCGCACTGGCGGACGCCACTAACCACCCAGGCTTGGGTCAGGAAAGCGCAGAGAAAGCGCACGGCGCCGCACTGGCGGTCACAGCAATTAGACGCTGTAATGTGTGTAACATGCTGATGGCTAAGTCGGGCGCTAGATAGCAATCATCCACCTTCCGCGAGCAGTCATACAATAGGGAGGGGATTTTAAAGAACGACTTTCACTCACAACACACACACGTTTACAAAAGTCAATACTAGCGCATGGCCGTGTGGCCATGTGAGCCTTAAAGAGACTCTGTCACCTGAATTTGGAGGGAATAATCTTCAGCCATAGGGGCGGGTTTTTGGGTGTTTGATTCACCCTTTCCTTACCTGCTGGCTGCATGCTGGCTGCAATATTGGATTGAAGTTCATTCTCTGTCCTCCATAGTACACGCCTGCGCAAGGCAAGATTGCCTTGTGCAGGCATGTACTACGGAGAACAGAGAATGAACTTCAATCCAATATTGCAGCCAGCATGCAGCCAGCGGGTAAGTAAAGGGCGAATCAAACACCCGAAAACCCCGCCCCTATGGCTGAAGATTGTTCCATCCAAATTCAGGTGACGGAGTCCCTTTAAATAGTTGCAGCACGTTTAGGACCTTCAGAGAAGGACCAATGGAGTTGCTGCAGTACTTGAGCATGTGACCCCAGATCTCCACTGAGAGATCTTGCTCTGGGCATGTTCAGAGTGCAAAGCAGGACTTAGTCCTAGCACCTACAAGGACCTTCCAAGAAGGACCAATGACCTAGCTGCAGTATCTGATCATGTGACCCTCGATCTCCACTGAGAGATCTTACTCTGGGCATGCTCAGAACATGAAAAGCAGGACTTAGTCCCAGAAGCATCTGCTCGCCGCTGCCCAGCACTGACCTCAATGGCAGAAGCAGGAAATGCAGCAGTAACTCTTAGCACAGAGTCGGACTGAGCGAGATGCTGGGATCGACATTTCCGCTGAGCAGGTTCCACTGCGGCCAGAGAATAATGGGAGACCGCAGTGGAGATGGCCCGAGATTCCCCCTGTGTAGAGGCAGGAACTCGACCCCTAACACACCCTACTAACATTATTAGGGAGGGATATATAAAAAAACTTACGGATATGCAATGTTTTACTGTATGTAAACCATGTCTCATATCCTGTCGGGTTCGGTAATGATTTAGCAAAAGCCGACAATTGAATTACCAGCTATTCTGCGATATAGCATCTCTCAGCTAGCTTCCTGGTCAAAGGCTAGTGAAAAATGACCTCTCACGGTCTTATACCCCCTGGTATTGACATATATATATATACATACAGACTATATATATGTTTTCACGAATACTTGAGGCCATGGATCAATTATATGTCCATTTTGCAAGCCGGCAAGAAAATCTCACCATAAGGATGCCATATGGATGTCACACGAATGCTTAGATGCGAGAAAAATGCATCCTCGCACTGCACACGGATGACATACGGATCACTGTTCAGGGAACATTTCAGCAATTCTCGTCTGTGTAAAACGGACTGATTTTTTATACATTGTGTGTGACTCCAGCCTAAGTGTAGATTTTTCATTTAGAAAAAAATGTTTCAGCAGGAATGCTGGTGACTTATTCACTTGTGAAAAATATACATGTCAGAGAAGTTGAACTTTTTGGCAGCATATTTGTTAAAAGTTGTCTCTCTAACTTGAAAATAAAAATATGCTATAGTATGTGGTGTAATGGGGTACACAGGGGCGAACATATCATTGGTGCAACCTAAGATGTAAGGGGGCCCATTTCCACATCTATTACAGATGCCACGAATCACAGGGAGGATATTTTTATCATCCCCACCGCTCACACCAATATATCATGAACCGGGGTTGTTTGGTTGCCCCAGTCCTTTTCTGAAGGGGATTTATCTGTATCCCACTTCCCACTTCCAGTTTGGAACTTGCAGCTCTCTGGCACCCCCCTACCCACAGGTCAGATCGGGTACTGCACCTAGGATAATTTGTCGCCAGAAAGGCTGCCTTACCTTGTACTGGCTAATGGGCTGCTAGGAGTCGAGTTCCCGCCGCTGCACAGGGGGAATCTCGAACCATGTCTGCTGCGGTCTCTCATTCTGCATCAGCCACAGTGGAGCCTGCTCAGCGGAGACGTCGGTCCCAGCGTCTTGCTCAATCTCACTCTGTGCAAAGGGTTACTGCTGCTTTTCCTGCTTCTGCCACTGAAGCCAGTGCTGGGCAGCGGCGAGCAGATGCTTTTGGGACTAATTCCTGCTTTTCCCCTTCTGAGCATGCCCAGGGCAAGATCTCCCATTGGAGATCGAGGGTCACATTCTCAGATACTGCAGCAGATCCCATTGGTCCTCCAGGAAGGTCCTGAAGGTGCTCAGCTTCTGTGGCAGCCTCCCATTGGTCCTTCTGGGAAGGTCCTGTACATGCTGCAGCTATAAAAGGTTTGCATGGCCGCACGGCCATGCGCTAGTATACATTTGTAATCGTGTGTGTGTTGATGAGTGCAAGTCGTTCCTTAAAAAAAACATCCCTTGTGTATGACTGTTCGCATAAGGTATATGGCTGCTAACTAGCGCCTGGCTGAACTCACAGCATTAACACACGAAGCAGCGTCTACTGCTGTAACCGCCAGTACGGTGTCATGCGCCATTTGAGCGCTTCTTTAGCCAAAGTCTGGGTGGTTAATGGCGTCCGCCAGTACGGCCCAGCTCGCACTCTCGTGCTATTTATTAGTTTTGTTACGTGCGGTACTGCGGCCCTGTGGTGCAACAGGGTTCACTTCTTTCACACAGGGTGAAGCTAACCCATGTGTATCCTCATTGTACCGCCAAATAGTCCGTCATTGCTTAGCAGCAGGTAGCATCAGATTTATGGAACATTCATATCCACCATAGCTCCAGGATGCAACCTCGTATAGCGATGATGGAATTGCCATTGATCTTGTTTTGAAACTAGCATTCTATTAAGACCATACGTGACCTGGCTATGCCACGCGGGTAAGCCAGGGTACCCAGAGTACAGGAAATGGGAAAACGCACTGGGTGATGGCCCGGCCGATGCAGAGGCCAAAAATGTATTTGTTCTGCTTCCAGACCTAAGCTGCGTTATTATGTACCAGTTTAAGAGAACAAAGGGAATGCCCACCCCACAAAGCTGAGTAGGCCTGCCCATAGAACACTGGTTTCACATTACAGCTATACAGGTCCTTCTCAAAAAATTAGCATATAGTGTTAAATTTCATTATTTACCATAATGTAATGATTACAATTAAACTTTCATATATTATAGATTCATTATCCACCAACTGAAATTTGTCAGGTCTTTTATTGTTTTAATACTGATGATTTTGGCATACAACTCCTGATAACCCAAAAAACCTGTCTCAATAAATTAGCATATTTCACCCATCCAATCAAATAAAAGTGTTTTTTAATAACAAACAAAAAAACCATCAAATAATAATGTTCAGTTATGCACTCAATACTTGGTCGGGAATCCTTTTGCAGAAATGACTGCTTCAATGCGGCGTGGCATGGAGGCAATCAGCCTGTGACACTGCTGAGATGTTATGGAGGCCCAGGATGCTTCAATAGCGGCCTTAAGCTCATCCAGAGTGTTGGGTCTTGCGTCTCTCAACTTTCTCTTCACAATATCCCACAGATTCTCTATGGGGTTCAGGTCAGGAGAGTTGGCAGGCCAATTGAGCACAGTAATACCATGGTCAGTAAACCATTTACCAGTCGTTTTGGCACTGTGAGCAGGTGCCAGGTCGTGCTGAAAAATGAAATCTTCATCTCCATAAAGCATTTCAGCCGATGGAAGCATGAAGTGCTCCAAAATCTCCTGATAGCTAGCTGCATTGACCCTGCCCTTGATGAAACACAGTGGACCAACACCAGCAGCTGACATGGCACCCCACACCATCACTGACTGTGGGTACTTGACACTGGACTTCAGGCATTTTGGCATTTCATTCTCCCCAGTCTTCCTCCAGACTCTGGCACCTTGATTTCCGACGACATGCAAAATTTGCTTTCATCAGAAAAAAGTACTTGGGACCACTTAGCAACAGTCCAGTGCTGCTTCTCTGTAGCCCAGGTCAGGCGCCTCTGCCGCTGTTTATGGTTCAAAAGTGGCTTTACCTGGGGAATGCGGCACCTGTAGCCCATTTCCTGCACACGCCTGTGCACGGTGGCTCTGGATGTTTCCACACCAGACTCAGTCCACTGCTTCCTCAGGTTCCCCAAGGTCTGGAATCGGTCCTTCTCCACAATCTTCCTCAGGGTCCGGTCTCCTCTTCTCGTTGTACAGCGTTTTCTGCCACATTGTTTCCTTCCAACAGACTTACCATTGAGGTGCCTTGATACAGCACTCTGGGAACAGCCTATTTGTTGAGAAATTTCTTTCTGGGTCTTACCCTCTTGCTTGAGGGTGTCAATGATGGCCTTCTTGACATCTGTCAGGTCGCTAGTCTTACCCATGATGGGGGTTTTGAGTAATGAACCAGGCAGGGAGTTTATAAAAGCCTCAGGTATCTTTTGCATGTGTTTAGAGTTAATTAGTTGATTCAGAAGATTAGGGTAATAGGTCGTTTAGAGAACCTTTTCTTGATATGCTAATTTATTGAGACAGGTTTTTTGGGTTATCAGGAGTTGTATGCCAAAATCATCAGGATTAAAACAATAAAAGACCTGACAAATTTCAGTTGGTGGATAATGAATCTATAATATATGAAAGTTTAATTGTAATCATTACATTATGGTAAATAATGAAATTTAACATTATATGCTAATTTTTTTAGAAGGACCTGTATGTAGGGGGGAGGGAGGAAGGAGCAGAAAAGGAGAGCTTTCTATGCAGCTGAAGAGGGGATGTAAGAGAACTCACAGCGTGTGTCTGCCACCATGGTACCTTCTAAAAAATTACTCAGATCATGGCATTTTTACATTATCGTGACAGACCCATATATATTTTTCTTGCAGTGTCGCCCTTTTCTGTCTGGACATGTCAGTGTGGTAAAGCATATTTAAAGGGACACTGTCACCTGAATTTGGAGGGAACAATCTTCAGCCATGGAGGTGGGTTTTTGATTCACCCTTTCCTTACCCGCTGGCTGCATGCTGGCTGCAATATTAGATTGAAGTTCATTCTCTGTCCTCCGTAGTACACGCCTGCACAAGGCAATCTTGCCTTGCGCAGGCGTGTACTATGGAAGACAGAGAATGAACTTCAATCCAATATTGCAGCCAGCATGCAGCCAGCGGGTAAGGAAAGGGTGAATCAAACACCCAAAAACCCCGCCTCCATGGCTGAAGATTGTTCCCTCCAAATTCAGGTGACAGTGTCCCTTTAACAACATCGAATGTCCTTTAGTAAGTGGGACGAAGCATAACAAGTCTCTTTATCTTAGAAAAGATAAATGTATGGGAATCTAAGGCAGGCGGACGAGGCCGAGTAAGGAATAACTAAAGAGGTGCAATTGTCACAAATTAGACATCCTAAACTGAAAATATTAAAAATACAGAAATGTGAAGAAAAAAGTTTATGTGATGCATTAGAAATAAGTTGCACATGCTTATTATGCTTTCTATTCCATGCAATATAATACTGTCTGTGTCAATTTATATACATTTATGCCATTGTGGTTCTCATTGTTCTCAAACTTTCTGTTTCATACTTACGAAAACATGAGAGACCTGACAGAACTGCATTAACAACTACAGGGAGCATATAATTAAGGGGGTTGTTCTGGGCTTGGGGATATACTATTTTCTAAGACTTGATTTTATTTATGTACGAAAGCTGTTAAAGCCTGGGGGTCCTGCTTCCCTCACCTATACAGAGTAATTGACAGCTTTTGCTGTATGACTTTACATGTAGTGCTGTCAATCACTGGACAGGGGAAGAAGGACTTGCAGGTTTTCGGAACAGCATTTACAAAGCTTTTTACTCAGACCGAATGAAATCTTTGAAGACTATAAACCAATCGATCACAACACTAAATCCACTGACAGATGAAGTGAATCTCCTGACAATGGCACCAATCAAGGGGTGGGATATAGTAGACATCAAATGAATAGTCAGTTCTTGAAGTTAGCATGTTGGAAGCAGGGGCGGACACTTACAGCTTGGGGCCCCTGTCCAAGAAATGTGTCTGGGCCAACGTCCTTTTATAATAAATAATCTTTATTTTTATATAGCGCTAACATATTCCGCAGCGCTTTACAGTTTGCACACATTATCATCACTGTCCTTGTTGGGGCTCACAATCTAAATTCCCTATCAGTATGTCTTTGGAATGTGGGAGGAAACCGGAGTACCTGGAGGAAACCCACGCAAACACGGAGAGATGTTGTCCTTGGTGGGATTTGAACCCAGGACACCAGCGCTGCAAGGCTGCTGTGCTAACCACTGAGCTTTTATGGCGACAGAGCCGTATATATATATATATATATACGGCTCTGTCGCCATAAAAGCTCAGTGGTTAGCACAGCAGCCTTGCAGCGCTGGTGTCCTGGGTTCAAATCCCACCAAGGACAACATCTCTCCGTGTTTGCGTGGGTATATATATAATATATATATATATATTAAATGGAACACTAAAATCCCGCATCCTAGATATCACTGAATGAAATATTCCAGTTGTAAATCTTTATTCATTACATAGTGGAATGAGTTGAGAACAATAAAACCTAAAAATGATCAACGTAAATCACAGCTAATATCCCACGGAGGTCTGGAGTTGGAATGATGCTCAAAATCAAAGTGGAAAATGAAGCTACAGGTTGACCCAACTTCAGTGGAAATGCCTCAAGACAAGGAAATGATGCTCAGCATTGTGTGTGGCCTCCACATACCTGTATGACCTCCCTACAATGCCTGTGCATGCCCCTGATGAGGCGGCAGATGGTCTCCTGAGGGATCTCCTCCCAGACCTGGACTAAAGCATCCGCCAACTCCTGGACAGTCTGTGGTGCAACGTGATATTGGTGGATTGTGCGAGACATGATATCACAGATGTGTTCAATCGGATTCAGGTCTGGTGAACAGCCGGGCCAGTCCATAGCTTCAATGCCTTCATCTTGCAGGAACTGCTGACACCCTCCAGCAACATGAGGTCTGGCATTGTCCTGCATTAGGAGGAACCCAGGGCCAACCGCACCAGCATATGGTCTTACAAGGGGTCTGAGGATCTCATCTCGGTACCTAATGGCAGTCAGGCTACCTCTAGCAAGCATATAGAGGGCTGTGCAGCCCTCCAAAGAAATTCCACCCCACACCATTACTGACCCACTGCCAAACCGGTCATGCTGAAGTATGTTGCAGATCGCTCTCCACTGCGTCTCCAGACTCTGTCATGTTTGTCACATGTGCTCAGTGTGAACCTGCTTTCTTCTGTGAAGAGCACAGGTCGCCAGAGGCGAATTTGGCAATCCTGGTGTTCTGTGGCAAATGCCAAGCGCCCTACATAGTATTGGGCTGTGAGCACAATCCCCATCTGTGGACGTTGGGTACTCAGACCATCCTCATGGAGTCGGTTTCTAACGTTTGTGCAGACACATGCATATTTGTGGCCTGCTGGAGGTAATTTTGCTGGACTCTGGCAGTGCTCCTGCTGTTCCTCCTTGCACAAAGGCTGAGGTAGCGGTCCTGCTGCTGGGTTGTTTCCCTCCTATGGTCCCCTCCATGTCTCCATGGTGTACTGGCCTGTTTCCTGGTAGCGCCTCCAGCCTCTGAACACTACGCTGACAGACAAAAACCTTCTTACAACAGCTCGCATTGATGTGCCATCCTGGATGAGCTGCACTACCTGAGCCACTTGTGTGGGTTGTAGAGTCCGTCTCACGCTACAACGAGTGTGAAAGTACAACCAACATTCAAAAGTGACCAAAACATCAGCCAGAAAGCTTTGGTACTGCGATGTGGTCTGTGGACCTCTGTTGTGAATTCTGCTCCTGGGCTCCCTCCGGTGGTTGTAAGTGGCACTTTTGTGAGTTCTGCTCTTGGGCTCCCTCTTGTGGTTTCAAGTGGTATGGCTGCTCTTTGGAGTTAGCTGTGGTCAGCTGCCTCCACTTATCATCTCCTCTCTCGCCTATTTAAGCCAGGCTGTTCCTTCAGCTAGTGCCACTTGTAAATGGTTCCTGGTTGGATTCACATCTCTTTGGAGTTCTCTGTTTTCCTGACCAGTTCTGCAAAGCTAAGTTTTTGCTTACTTTTTCTGTCCATAGTTTGTGGTCTTATCCATTCTGTGCTTTCTTTGTTTGTCCAGCATTATCAGTTTGAAGTATTTTCTGTCTTGCTGGAAGCTCTGGGAAGCAGAGTTACCCTCCACACCTTTAGTCAGGTGTGGAGATTTTTTGTAAACTCTGCGTGGATTTTTGTAGTGTTTTATACTGACCGCACAGTATTCCATCCTGTCCTATCTATCAAGCTAGACTGGCCTCCTGTGCTCATCCTGGTTTCATTCTGTGTATGTCTTTTTCCTCTCCACTCACAGTCATTATTTGTGGGGGGCTAATCTATCCTTTGGGGATTTTCTCTGAGGCAAGATAGTTTTCCTGCTACTGTCTTCAGGGGTAGTTAGCTCTTAGGCTGTGACGAGATGCCTAGGGAGAGTTAGGAGCATTCCACGGCTGCTTCTAGTGTTGTGTTGAGCTTAGGGTCTGCGGTCAGTACAGTTACCACTTCCCTCAGAGCTCGTTCCATGTTGCTCCTAGACCACCGCATCATAACAGTCCTCATCTGCAGAACCACTCCCTTATTGAGTGTGTCTTGATAATTGCCAATAATTTCCATCTGTTGTCTATTCCATTTGCACAAGAGCATGTGAAATTGATTGTCAAACAGTGAGCTTCCTAAGTGGACAGTTTGATTTCACAGAAGTTTGATTTACTTGGAGTTATATTCTGTTGGTTAAGTGTTCCCTTTATTTTTTTGAGCAGTGTGTATATACTGTGATGTAGTGACCCATGTTACAGCCAGGGGGTGCTGTATGTGCTCCTCAGGATACACATGGAGGCGTATCTGTAATGATGATAATGAAACAGTGTCCAGCATGATTATAAATGGCCGGTATGTGTCGGAGAAGGAGTCTGCGCTGTCAGCCTGTAGTATTGGTGTTCTAGGACCTGTAGTCCCACAAGTAGTTGTATAGTTAAAAGGGAGTCTTGCAGGGTTAGTCAGAGAGGTGGGCGGGACTGGCTTAACAATAACAAGGATAACAATAACAAAAATAACAAGTATACACTATGTAAGAGACAGCACTGTACATAACAGCAGAGAAAGCCATATAATAAGGGATGGCTCCATATATAACTAGAGAGGATGGCACACAATAAGGGATGTGTGTTGTGAATTCTGTGGCAGAGCTCCCTCCTGTGGTCACAAGTGGTACTTCGGCTGATTCTCTCTGTGAGCTTCCGTTAGTGGAGGAGAGTGGTACTGCGGCTTCTGAGTTTCCTTCCTCAGGTGATGTGGTGAAGTCGTTAGGTGCTGCTCTATTTAACTCCACCTGGTGCTTTGATCCTGGCCTCCAGTCAATGTTCTAGTATTGGACCTGTTTCCTCCTGGATCGTTCCTGTGGCCTGCTGCTCTGCATAGCTAAGTTCTGCTTTGCTATTTTGTTTGCTGTTTTTTTTCTGTCCAGCTTGTCTATTTGTTTTTCCTTGCTAGCTGGAAGCTCTGGGACGCAGAGGGAATACCTCCGTGCCGTTAGTTCAGTACGGAGGGTCTTTTTGCCCCCTTTGCGTGGTTGTTTGTAGGGTTTTGTGTTGACCGCAAAGTTACCTTTCCTATCCTCGCTCTGTTTAGTAAGTCGGGCCTCACTTTGCTAAATCTATTTCATCTCTACGTTTGTCTTTTCATCTAACTCACAGTCATTATATGTGGGGGCTGCCTTTTCCTTTGGGGCATTTCTCTGAGGCAAGGTAGGCTTATTTTCTATCTTCAGGCTAGCTAGTTTCTCAGGCTGTGCCGAGTTGCATAGGGAGCGTTAGGCGCAATCCACGGCTGCCTCTATTGTGGTTTGAGAGGATTAGGGATTGCGGTCAGCAGAGTTCCCACGTCTCAGAGCTCGTTCTATGTTTTTTGGGTTATTGTCAGATCACTGTATGTGCTCTGACTTTTATGTCCATTGTGGTACTGAATTATCTCAGCATAACAGATGTGTGATACATAATGAAAGAGGAAACTATGCAACTAAGGACAGTGTTTTACATAATAAGTAAGTACACCATATACTAAGGGACTGTGTTGTACACAATAAGTATACTATGTACTTAGGGACTGTGTTAGACATAATAAGTGAGTACACTATATATATATACAGTCATGGCCAAAAGTATTCACACCCCTGCAATTCTGTCAGATAATACTCAGTTTCTTATTGAAAATGATTGCAAACACAAATTATTTGATATTATTATCTTCATTTAATTTGTCTTAAATGAAAAAACACAAAAAGAATTGTCCTAAAGCCAAATTGGATATAATTCCACACCAAACATAAAAAAGGGGGTGGACAAAAGTATTGGCACTGTTCGAAAAATCATGTGATGCTTCCCTAATTTGTGTAATTAACAGCACCTGTAACTTACCTGTGGCACCTAACAGGTGTTGACAATAACTAAATCCCACCAGCAGCCAGTTGACATGGATTAAAGTTGACTCAACCTCTGTCCTATGTCCTTGTGTCTACCACATTGAGCATGGAGAAAAGAAAGAAGACCAAAGAACTGTCTGAGGACTTGAGAAACCAAATTGTGAGGAAGCATGAGCATTCTCAAGGCTACAAGTCCATCTCCAAAGACCTGAATGTTCCTGTGTCTACCGTGTGCAGTGTCATCAAGAAGTTTAAAGCCCATGGCACTGTGGCTAACCTCCCTAGATGTGGACGGAAAAGAAAAATTGACAAGAGATTTCAACGCAAGATTGTGCGGATGTTGGATAAAGAACCTCGACTAACATCCAAACAAGTTCAAGCTGCCCTGCAGTCTGAGGGTACAACAGTGTCAACCCGTACTATCCGTCGGCGTCTGAATGAAAAGTGACTGTATAGTAGGAGACCCAGGAAGACCCCACTTCTTACCCCGAGACATAAAAAAGCCAGGCTGGAGTTTGCCAAAACTTACCTGAAAAGGCCTAAAACATTTTGGAAGAATGTTCTCTGGTCAGATGAGACAAAAGTAGAGCTTTTTGGGCAAAGGCATCAACATAGAGTTTACAGGAGAAAAAAAAGAGGCATTCAAAGAAAAGAACACGGTCCCTACAGTCAAACATGGCAGAGGTTCCCTGATGTTTTGGGGTTGCTTTGCTGCCTCTGGCACTGGACTGCTTGACCGTGTGCATGGCATTATGAAGTCTGAAGACTACCAACAAATTTTGAAGCATAATGTAGGGCCCAGTGTGAGAAAGCTGGGTCTCCCTGAGAGGTCATGGGTCTTCCAGCAGGACAATGACCCAAAACACACTTCAAAAAGCACTAGAAAATGGTTTGAGAGAAAGCACTGGAGACTTCTAAGGTGGCCAGCAATGAGTCCAGACTTGAATCCCATAGAACACCTGTGGAGAGATCTAAAAATGGCAGTTTGGAGAAGGCACCCTTCAAATATCAGGGACCTGGAGCAGTTTGCCAAATAATGGTCTAAAATTCCAGCAGAGCATTGTAAGAAACTCATTGATGGTTACCGGAAGCGGTGGGTCGCAGTTATTTTGGCTAAAGGTTGTGCAACCAAGTATTAGGCTAAGGGTGCCAATACTTTTGTCTGGCCCATTTTTGGAGTTTTGTGTGAAATGATCAATGTTTTGCTTTTTGCTCCATTCTCTTTTGTGTTTTTTCATTTAAGACAAATTAAATGAAGATAATAATACCAAATAATTTGTGTTTGCAATCGTTTTCAGGAAGAAACTGAGTATTATCTGACAGAATTGCAAGGGTGTGAATACTTTTGGCCATGACTGCATATATATATATATGTATATATATATATATATATATATATATATATATATATATATATGTAAATATATATATATATATATAGACCCTTGACGTGGGTTGCCGGCTTAAGTATTGTGGCAATAAT